>NC_065447.1:210961116-211320535 GCF_917563875.1 Diabrotica virgifera virgifera
AACAGTTAGCCATGTTTTTTATCAAAACAGTATGTTTTTAAATAAGCATGGCAAACTTTAAGGAGTTATTCTACATGAAAAAATAATATCTCCGCAAATGCTTCATTTCTAAGATAGAGGGTGTTGAAATTTTTCTTATAAACTGACGATTTATTTATTGCTTTAAAACCGGTTGAGATATGCAAATGCAATTTGGTGGGTTTTAAGACGTAGTTATTATACAACTTTTGACATACAAGTTAGAATTTAATATTCACCATTGGCGCGCATACTGGTAATATGAGCTGTCATATTACCCGTATGCGCGCCAATGGTAAATATTAAATTCTTAGTTGTATGTCAAAAAATATGCAATAACTACGTCTTAAAACCCACCAAATTTCATTTGCATATCTCAACCGGTTTTAAAGCAATAAATAAATCATCAGTTTGTAAGAAAAATTTCAACACACCCTATCTCAGAAACGAAGCAATTGCGGACATACCGTTTATAAAGCAAACTGTCATTATTTTTTCATGCAGAATTACCCTTTAAAGGTTGCCATACTTATTTGAAAAGACCCCGTATTGATGGAAAACATGGCTAGTTGTTAAATTACCTAACTTTTTTATGGTCCAATGTACGCGAATGAATCAAAAAACAAAATGTTTAGAAAACATGAGGCTATAGTTAGATTTCAATTTCAGTATTTTGTAAATGCTAAAATATTCCACATGGTGATGCGAAGTTTAAGAAAAAAACTCAGTTTCATTGGTACACCTCGTATACAATGAAAATTTACCTGTTTAGCAACAATATTATTAAAACGGTATTGTTAAAGAATAAGGCTATAACATATTAAAAAATCACTTAAATCGGACAACAGGTTTAGGAATTGCGAGACATCAAAAATTACCCATTTTTAAGGTGTCCGGTTAATTTTGCATCCGAGTGTATTTCGTGCGAATTTAAAAAAACAAACACACAAAGTCAAACAATATTTATTTTAAAGCAATTTAATAACAAATACATAACAATTAAATAAAACAATAAAGAATTTAACAAACAAATTGAAAGTAGTTGTTTTAAAGTCAATAGCATACAAAATTTCAATGTAAAACGGATAATGTTTAAATCGTTTTATTTATGTTTTTTTGTATTTTGTGGTAGTCAGTGTTATCACCCCTAGGCCTTATGGAAGCTTCAGTTTGCGTGGGCACGCTCCTAATCAAATTATCAATATTTTGTTGTGGTACGTTGCTCCATCCTTTAAGATCAGCTTGTACTAGCCGTGCGGTGTTTTGTGGATTATCCCGGAGAGCTCTAATTTTTCTATTAAGCATATCCCACAAATACTCTATAGGAATAAGCTCGGGTGAGCAAGCAGGCCACTCCAAACAAGGGATACCTTCTGCTTAAATGATGTTTGTAGTCACTCTAATGGTATGTAGAGGTCCATTATCATGCAATAAAATTAAATTTTCTCCTGTTGCACTTCACCAGAGCCTGACTACAGGTTATCAACATACCTGTGAGCACTTTAAGTTGATTGGATGAAAATTGAAGGAGTTTTTACGGATCACAATTCCTCTCCAGAACATTACACTTCCCCTTATATATTTGTGAACAGATCTGACAGTTTTCGTTCTTGCTTGTCTTCCTCGACCTCTAAGTACACGATTTCATGGGTCATCTAATTTTACACAAATCCTGACTTTTTGAAAATAGCACATTTTGTCAATTCCCAATGTTCCAGTTTTGGTGGTGAAGACACCAACTTAGGCGATCAATCTTGTGCTGCCTGGATAACTCGGGAACCCATAACTGTCTCCTGCTGTATACTTCTTGGTACGAACTCTTCTTCTTATCGTTTCAACTGAAACAGTTACACCTGTAGCTTCCAAAAGTTGCCTTTGGAACTGCAGGTGAGAAATGGTTGGGTGTCTTCCAGCTGATTGGACAATTAAACGATCTTGGGGAGCCGTTATTACTTTTGGCGACTTTCCCTTGCTTTATTTTTGAGCTTTCCTAGTTCCTGTTACCTAGCATAGGTTTTGGACAGAACGCCCTGTATTACGCCTAGCTCTACAGCTATGTCCCTCTGAGAACATTACTTTCTCCACAATACGAATAATCTTCCCTCGTTGTAAGTTATATAACCCCACATCAGGCATATTTTCGTTTTTGGACGCAAAAGTTAGTTTATTTATTTTCGTTCAATTTGCAACTCAAGCAAATAACCTATACCGTACCGAGCTGTACTATCCGATTGTCCTATATATATTTGTTTATGTTCAATAAAAACCTTTATGCTTCGCAACAATAACAAGTTTTTTCAAAAGAATAAATATTGCTTTGAATTACATGGTGATTTCATATAAGTTTGGGTGTGTGTATATAAATTGATTAATCACTAAATTCATTTAACTAAATTGTTACATAATCTTGCATGCATAAATCCATTTTTCCCTAGCATGGATATATGCACCAGATGTATGTGGAGTTTTTAGTTCAGCAATCGTTAAGCTCACATATTTGGCAGTGGCACAGAAAAAGTGTGCGGTGATTATGATTTCCCAGCTCGAAACAATGGGGAGTGCTGTAACAATACATTCAATTTACTGTAATTCCTAGCCATTCATTCGAAAAGTAACCACTGAACTATAAAGATATATAATGATTTAATACATCTGGCCTGGTATTGCCGATTTAATCGTTACGTCTGTGTCATTGTCAGAATTGAAGTGATTTTAGATTTATTACAAATTGACTAGAATACTGATGTAAATCATAGCAATATTATATGTAGAACTTTATATTAAAGTTTATTATTTACTCGTTTACAGATAGGTATAATTTTATCAGTTACGCTGACGACATAGTAGGGGAGACAAGTATGCTAAATTTGCAGTTACTTGAGCGTTATGGGGACCTATTGGGTTGTGAAGAGTAGATCCTAAAACCAAAAAAAGTTAAGTTTTCCATAAAGTGGGAGACTTTCCATTTTTTAATTTAATTTTCCTTTTCCAACAATCGTGTTTTCCTAATATAGCGCCATCTATTCATAATTTGAAAAATGTCTCGAATACAGTTACTTATTTTTAACGTAAGGAATCCAAATCTGCAATAAAAAAATGGGGGCTCCTATTTAAGATTTTAAAGTAACCTCCTACCCCCACCTCCGTGGGTGGTCGTGTTTGATGTCATTTGATAGATTTTAAAAAAATATTGAACACGTATTTTCAGTTTTTTGATCTGATGTTCATTTCGCGAAATATCGCATGGTTCATATTTAAAATTTTAAAACCTCCCACCCCTCTTCGTGGAGGGTCGTGTTTGGTATCATTCGATAGGTTTTTGAGTTTTTTGATCTGACGTTCATTTCGCTCATACTCGCTCAAATTGTCAGATTTTTCAAATATGCACTGTTTTACATGTACTTAACTTGCCTTATCTTAATCTGACGATTTCGAGTTTTTCTAAGGATAGATTTTTTCGGATCCTCTTTAACGAACTCCCCTGTATTAAGAGCCCATATATGATAGGAGTACATTTACAGGGTACAAGGTTTCTCCCCATGTTATTTTCTGACACGCTCGAGTAACTGCAAAAATCCCCGCTTGGGCTCCCCTACCAACAGTGTAATATACTAATAATTATAACTACGAAAGAAGACTTATGAGAGTCTAGAAAGACGAAACACAAAAAACAAACAAAGTACGAAAACTCGAAGAAGTACCACAAAGTTTTTTACTTATTAAAAAGTCATATAAGGACGCGTTTCGGCTCTGCACGAGCCATCATCAGCTTAAGTACAGGAACATAGAAAACAAAGGACTGACCTACAATGTAATAATATCAAACATTAAAAATGAAAATTTTAAACACGTGGACACACCTCCCACCTCGGTTCAGGAACTTACCAGAAACAGGAAGGAGAAAGAATCAACGAATGTTAGTAGAATGTTAGTAGTTAACATTGTATATAAAAAAATGCACACACTTCATCATTATTAGGTAAGCTATTTATAGCATTTTGTTCTTATTACACTATAAAATATTGTAGAACTTCTGCATGTAGAGGAACTATCATGTGAACAGACCAGGTGTAAAGAGCTTCCGGTGAAAAGTCAAATTACTGTCAATGATGACATATGATACTCGAGAATGAAGTGTCATTAATGGTGGTAAACTTTGTAACTAGAGGACCGTTTAGACTAAGGAAAGAAAAAAGAAAAAAATAAAATGACGTTTTATCTTCTCTGTTGTTGATTATTTCTCCTTCCTGTTTCTGGTAAGTTCCTGAACTGAGGTGGGCGGTGTGTCCACGTGTTTAAAATTCTCATTTTTAATGAGAGTAGTAATGCATTGTATTGCTAAACACTTTGTGGTAGGTACCTACTCGTTCAAATGTGCCGGAAGAAATTTCCGTACATTTTTCAACAATTAGTTCTTTGAAAATTTCGATACTCTGGAGTCTGGAGTGCTGTAGCGTAATCCCTAGATTTCAAGTACCTCCACAGAAAAAATCTAATGGTGTGAGGTCCGGTGACCTAGCTGGCCATTACATCGAACCATTTGGGCCTTCCTTGGTATTTTTACTGATCGACGTCCCAGGACACTTCCACTAATCGTAGGTGTTCTGTCATCCATTCTTATGAGGTGACCTGCCCAGCGCAACTTTGTATCTTTGCATAATCAGCTATAGAGGGTTCTTTGTAATATTGATACAACTCGTGGTTGAACCTTATTCTCCACATAACATTGTCGTATAGGGGTAACAATATCATTCATAAAGGTTTATCCGACTAGACCCCTTAAGCTATTAACAAATTTTCAGCTTACTATTAATCAACTTTTTTTTCATACGCGGGATCCAGACCTAACAGATATACTATGGAAATGCAAGGTAGACAACATCAAGGATTAGTTAAAAAATGGAAGAGTAGAATGCAATGAGGATACAAGCTGAATGACATCAAATAGAGTAGTAAAGGCACCGGAAGACGGTTTCTCAATAGGAAGACGATCAGTGCGATCATTGAAAATTAGAGTCATGTGTACATACAAAGAAGAAGAGCAAGGAAGAGGTTTATAATAAGATTATAGACATAAGAATGATTAATAAATATGGTTAGTTAGATTGACACAGGGATTTATTGTCCCTGTCATATGAAAAAATGTTGAGAACGTATGGATGAAATCAGAAAAACCAATAGTGTATATGAATAATTTATAGAAGAGTAGGTCCTAAAATCAAAAAAAAGTTAAGTAAAGTTTTCCATAAAGTGGGAGACTTTCCATTTTTTAATTTAATTTTCCATTTCCGACAATGGTTTTTTCCGATTATAGCGCCATCTATCCATAATTCGAAAAAATTTCTCGAATAAAAGTTTCTTATTTTTACGTAAACAATCCAAATCTGCAATAAAAATTGGGGGCTCCTATTTAAGATTTTATAGTAACCTCCCTCAGAAACTACGTGATGGGTCATGTTTGGTGCCATTCGATAGATTTTTCAAAAATATTGAATACGTGTATTTTGCAGTTTTTAGATCTGATGTTCATTTTGCGAAATATCGCGGGATTCGTATTTAAAATTTTAAATTTACCCCCTATCCCTCTTTGTGGATGGTCGTGTTTGGCATCATTCGATAGATTTTTGAAAAATATTGAACACGTATTTTTTAGTTTTTGGATCTGATGTTCATTTTGCGAAATATTCGCTTTTTTTGGTGAAACTTTGTGACTCACCCATTGCCTGCCCCCCCCCTCCCCGCTCAAATATTTTTAGACATACACTCTTTTTGCCTGTACTTAACTTACCTGAACTTAATCTGACAATTTCGAGTTTTCCTAAGGATAGATTTTTTCGGGCCCCCCTTAACGAACTCCACTGTATTAACAGGCAATATATGGTAGAGGTACAATTGCAGGGTACAAGGTTTGTCCCCATGTGATAATCTGAGCGCGCTCGAGTAACTGCAAAACTCCCCGCTTGGGCTCCCCTACCATTAGTTTTCAATAATTAAAATTTATTCTCTTACTCGATCAGATTTCTTCTCCATACTTTTCTATTTCCTTAATATAAGTATCTATTTTTATGTTGGATATTAATTTTTCACTCTTTAATTTGAAAACCTCGATGAAATTTTGACTTCAAAATTACTCAGAAATAATTTAATATTCAGCTAGCATTCCGAACAAAGCAAACCGTGCTTTAATGACAGTGGCTTTATATAAATTCCAAAACAAAAACAATGAAGGACAGACAAATAATTTCCCGAAAATTTCAACAACGTCGAAAATTCATTAGAAATTAAAACATCGACCGATCCAGTGCTTAATAAGAGTCCCTTTTCAGTTATAGTGGATGAATTGAAAAATATTTTATGGAAAAAATCAATACGTATTTCCCCAGAGTGGGAATGGTGCTTCAATATACAATATTTCCTAGGATACCTGTTACAAACAGCTTAATCAATACAGCTTTCCATAGCCGTCTATTATCCTGAAACAAAAGAGTTGTGACCTAAAAACCAATGCACATTTTATAATAAACAAAGTCATAAAACTAAAATAAAAAGTTTTGATAAATGACTTTGAAAACATGTTAGCCAATGAACTAGAATTACGACATTGGATCAATATTGATTTTCTCTATGTATATTGTTTTAACACCTTAACATATTATAACCTTCAAGTGATTTTAGTTATCAAAAACTAAATAGATAATAAAATAGCATCAAGATTATATTTATAAAAATAGAGAGAGATACTTTTAAGTCTGAAATTATTATATTTTACCCTTTTACAAAGATTACCATTTAAATTTATGAGTTATCTTACTATTGTTTTGAAGCTGTCTCATTGTGACATGTATGTAATTTATTATTCTAAATGGGAAATAAGCCACAATTTAACTTAAAAAAAAAAATGATTTTATTGACGTTATTAATTTATTTCCCATTTCGAATAATAAATTATCTAACTAGTTTTATTAATTATTGTTATGTCTATAATATAGTTCTATACCTCTTCTTCTATTCTTCTTCTTTTTGTGTAGACATGACTTTGTTTTCCAATGTGCAATTTCAAGTTTTCCTTCCATCTTTTTCGCGATGATTTTCTTATTTAGTGCAGTCATAGAAGCTTTTTAGCTCAGAAATTTTTTACTATGAACCGATTTACATAAAATTTTTGAATTAGGCTTATCCTACCCTTATCTTCAAAAGTCATATTGACCCGAACTCCGTTTTCACCCTGGGGGTAGTTGCCACCCCTTTTCGGTGGTGGAATTTTTTTTAAATAACCTCAGATATCGGTAGAAGACCTAATTTTAAGCAAAAAATGTTGTATAAAGTTTTTTCAAAAACCCAAAACCCATGTTATTGGCAATTGAAAATTCGGAACTTTCTCACGATTTTCAACAGTTTTTTGCAAATATCTCCAAAAATATGCATTTTAAGAGATATAACCGATCATATTACCCGTATGCACGCTAATGGTGAATATAAAATTCTTAATTTTATATCAAAAAATTCGCAATAACTATCTCTTAAAACCTAACAAATTTCATTTGCATATCTCAACTGGTTTTAAAGCAATAAATAAATCATCAGTTTGTAAGAAAAAATTCAACATCCCGTATCTCGGAAACGAAAATTTTGCGGACATACGTTTATAAAGCCAACTGTCATTATTTTTTCATGCAAAATTACCCCTTAAAGTTTGTCGCACTTATTTAAAAACACCGTGTATTGATGAAGAACATGTCTAGTTGTTGAAGTACCTAACTTTTTTATTGCCCAACTAGTGTAGGAAACAGAGGTTGAACCTTGCAAAATGGACACAAGTCCGGTTTTATTTTTTTTCTGGCATATCAAGGGGTGCTTATTATAAGACTAACTTTTTCTGAAAAAATTTCGCCCCGGAACCTCCTTTTTCACCCCTTTAAAGGGGGTAATTTGTGGTTTTTGCGGAACGTAGCCCTTCCTGTACCTTTTACAAAAAATTTCTTTTATAGAAATATGAAGAGGACTATATTTTCTACGATTTATTTCTGACAGCATCTCTCTATCGTCCACCGTTTAGCAAGGGTGGCGCCCCAAAGTTGACAAGTTTTAAAAAAAAATATATTTTTCTCTAACTGTAACGGAAATTAAAAAGAAATTCTGCGGAAATTATTCACAAATAGATGATTGATTTTTTGGTATAGGTTTCACTTAAGGGTAATTGCCCTTTTGTTAATTACAGGGTGTTAAAAAACCCCTTTTTATACCATCTGAACCGTTTATGCTAGAGTAAAAAGACTTTCAGCGATTACCCATGTACTGGTGTTATTTACAAATTGTATAATGCACCCCCATTTTTTTCCCGAAACCACCCAAAAAAAAAGAAGAATTAATAAATAAAGTGATTTTCTTGGAATCCTTCACACACAATGACCTCCATTAATATGCTTCATATATCATTTTGTGCACGTTATTATTACCCATGCATGGACACTAAAAGCGATTTCCTAGTGCAACCCCTGTAGCCAAAAAAAAATAAATAAAATGGGGGGTTGAAATTTTTTTTTTGTTTTTTGCTTTTTGATCCATACGGGCATATGCTTCATCAATAGTGCGTTTCAAAAATATATATGGTTATTGCAACATCCCTGCGGAAACCACCCCTATCCTTGAAAATATACTGCAGAAACTACCCCTATACCTCGGCGAGCATGTTTTTACGATTTTCTCATTACCTATTCATTTTTTTTTAACAAAACTTATACAAGGTTAAAGACCACTATTTACTCTAAAAATTAGGTCCTATTCATTTTTTTCGTTTAAGCAACCGTTACGGCACAGTGGCGCCGTAAACCTCATATATGCTTTGGCGGGCTCCAGTTTTTGTTTTTTTTTTCGTCATCTGTTCGTTTTATTGATAAAGTACTTATGTAAAATAAAACAACACAGTGTAACCTACAAATCATGACCTATGCACATTTTACATTCTTTGCTCCCCAAAGCCACAGTGGTGGCCCAAAATAAATTTTTTTATATTTTCGCCACCTACACGCATTTTATTGCGTTAATGCTGCCTTATAGCACAATATTCATCCCTAAGTGGTCGCTAAGCAGTGGCGGATCCAGGGAGGGGTGATGGGGGCGATCACCCCCACCCCTCTCAAACCAAGTGATATTATATTTGAAGATTATAAAAAAATATTCATTTATTTTTATAGAAATACTTATATTATATTAATATCAGTTTTATAAGAATGACTTTTTATGCTTTAGCGACAGTGGCGGATCCAGTATCGTTAAGAGGGGGGTGCCAATTGGTTAAATTTCTATAAAAATAAATGAATATTTTTATAATCTTTGAATATAATATCACTTGGTTTGAGAGGGGGGAGGTGATCACCCCATCACCCCTCCCTGGATCCGCCACTGCTTAGCGACCACCTAAGGGTAAATATTGTGCTATTAAAGTAGCATTAGTGCAATCAAATGCGTGTAGGTGGCGAAAATATGCAAAAATTTATTTTGGGCCACCACTGTGGCTTTGGGGAGCAAAGAATGTAAAATGTCCATAAGTCATAATTTGTAGGTTACACTGTGTTGTTTTATTTTACATAAGTACTTTATCAATAAAACGATCAGATGAAAAAAAAACAAAAACTGGAGCCCGCCAAAGCATATATGAGGTTTTCGGCGCCACTGTGCCGTAACGGTTGCTTATATGAAAAAAATGAATAGGACATAATTTTTAGAGTAAATAGTGGTCTTTAACCTTGTATAAGTTTTGTTTAAAAAGAATACATAGGTAATGAGAAAATCGTAAAAACATGCTCGCCAAGGGATAGGGGTAGTTTCTGCAGTATATTTTCAAGGATAGGGGTGGTTTCCGCAGAGATGTTGCAATAACCATATATATTTTTGAAAAGCACTATTGATGAAGCATATGCCCATATGGATCAAAAAGCAAAAAACAAAAAAAAATTTCAACCCCCCATTTTATTTATTTTTTTTGCTACAGGGGTTGCACTAGAAAATCGCCTTTGGTGTCCATGCATGGGTAATAATAACGTGCACAAAATGATATATGAAGCATATTAATAAAGGGCATTGTGTGTGAAGGATTCCAAGAAAATCAATTTATTTATTAATTCTTCCTTTTTTTGGGGTGGTTCCGGGAAAAAAATGGGGGTGCATTATACAAATTTGTAAATAGCACCAATACATAGGTAATCGCTGAAAGTCTTTTTACTCTAGCATAAACGGTTCAGATGGTATAAAAAGAGGTTTTTTAAAATGTAACACCCTGTAATTAAAAAAAGGGCAATTACCCTTAAGTGAAACCTATACCAAAAAATCAGTCAATTATTTTTGAATAATTGTCGCAGGATTTCTTCTTAATTTCCGTTACAGTTAGGGAAAAATATATATATTTTTTTTAAAACATCTTTTTTAAAAACTTGTCAACTTTAGGGCGCCACCCCCGCTAAACGGTGGATGATAGAGAGATTCTGTCGGAAATAAATCAAGATAATATAGTCCTCTTCATATTTCTATAAAAGAAATTTTTTGTAAAAGGTACAGGAAGGGCTACGTTCCGCAAAAACCACAAATTACCCCTTTTAAAGGGGTGAAAAGGGAGGTTCCGGGGCGAAATGTTTTCAGAAAAAGTTAGTCTTATAATAAGCACCCCTTGATATACCAGAAAAAAAATAAAACCGGACTTGTGTCCATTTTGCAAGGTTCAACCTTTGTTTCCTACACTAAACATAAACGAATGAATCAAAAAACATAATGTTAAGAAAACCTGAGGCTATAGTTGTGTTTTAATTTCAGTATTTTATAGATGCTAGAATATTCCACAGGGTGATGCGAACTTTAAGAAAAAAACACAGTTTGATTGGTACACCCGGTATACAATGAAAATTTACCTGTTTAGCAACAATATTATTCCAGTGGTATTTTTAAAGAATCAGGCTATAACATGTTCAAAAAATTACTTAAATCGGCCAACAGGTTTAGGAAATATGAGACATCAAAAATGACCAAATTTTTAAGTTGGCCGATTTCTATGCACGTAAATTTATATCACAAATTGACAAAATGACAATTACCTTATTATTATCTAGATTAGTTGGAACTTACAAAATGATTTCCACTTGATCGCTTTTCTAGCGAACGTGTAAATCCGTGCATGTCCTCCACATTCACGTTTGAATCAACCAACCATGTTGCACTCAACACTAAGTACACGCTTAATTTGCATTAAATAGCCTAACATTTCATCGCCAGCCGGAAAATCGATCAAGTCAAATAGGCCAATCTAAAACATTTATCTAATTAGAACTAATACAATATAAATTGGTTCTTCTATTGTTACGCTCTCATTGGAACGTAGAAAAAAATAGCTTTATTAGATAGATGGCCGCACGAAAACGAAACAGATCCGAACGGGATCCGAATATAGGTCGATCTGTACCCATCTGCTAGCCGGATGAAACATTGTTTTTATTAAATTTCATACATAGACAAATATTTCTAGCACGGGTTGTCTATCAAAATCGTGTCATAGCTATCCCTAAGGGGGGGTCGTAGGGGTTGAAATCAATATTTCAAGCACATTTTTTTAAAGTATGGTAGAATTATTTTATTTTTAAATCAAATAGGCATATTCAGTACAATTGATAGATTATTCAACAAAAAATTAAAGGAAAAATATTGAAAAGTAAGCCAACGGTGGCAAATTTTTAAAGACACCTCAAAAAACAATGAATTTTTCGGTGGACATCAGAACTTATCATCGCAATCAAAAAATTCAAAAATATTTTATTAGCTTATGAGTTCTTCGAGGTAACACTGTCGAGTTTTTTTAGTTTTATCGAATTTTGACTTTTTGATATCACTCAGAAATCCAAACTACGAATTTTTTTTTAAAGTTGAAAATCGACATTTACATTACTGTTTAACAAAAAATAAGCATAAAACAAAAAACATCTCGACAGCGTTACCTCAAGGAATGTCTAAAGAAAATATATACAAAATTCCAGGTGGGTTGGTCATGTTGATTTCAGTGACAATGTCTACAGCCTTTGAAAAAAGCAGTTTTGAGTAAAAACGCGTTTAAAGTATTGTTAACTTTTATTTTTAATTTTTTTTTCTGTCAAATCGCAAAGTGATGCACACCGGAATATGTTCTTGAATCGCGGAGTAATTTACAAACGAAAATGAGAACAGCTTTTGACCGTTTCTCACTACGCTCAAGCGCGGTGGCGCGAACTTGTTCCAAAGCGAGTCGAAGGTAGGGAGTTGAAAGTTAGTGTTGAATATCCCTATCTTCGACTCGCTTTTCAGCAGGTTCGCGCCAGCACGCTTGAACGTAGTGAACAACGGTCAGCAGCTGTTCTCGTTTTCTTTTGTAAATTACCCCGCGATTCAAAAAGATATTCCGGTGTGCATCATTTTACGATTTGACAGACAAAAATGAAATTGAAAATAAAAGTTGACAATACTTTAAACGCTTTTTCCTTAAAACTGCTTTTTTCAAAGGCTGTAGACATTTTAACTCAAAAACTACTTGACCGATCCACCTGGAATTTTGTATGTATTTTCTTTAGAGATTCCTTGAGATAACGCTGTCGAGGTATTTTTTGTTTTATGCTTATTTTTTGTTTAACAATAATAAATGTGTTGAGTTTCGCCTTTTTTGCAAAAAATATTCGTTGTTTTTATTTCTGAGTGATATCAAAAAGTTAAAATTCGATAAAACTAAAAAAATTCGATAGCGTTACCTCGAAAAGCTCATAAGCTAATAAAATCTTTTTGAATAATTTTTTGTTTACCATGATCCAATGATGAGTTCTGATGTCCACCGCAAAATTCATTGTTTTTTGAGGTTTCTTTAAAGATTGGCCACCGTTGTTGGCTTATTTTTCCTTGAATTTTTTCTTGAATAATCCATGAATTGTACTGAATATGCCTATTTAATTTAAAAATAAAATAATTCTACTATACTTTTAAAAAAATGTGCTTGAAATATTGATTTCAACCCCTACGACCCCCTTAAGGATAACTATGACACGATTTTGATAGGCAACCCATGCTAGAAATATTTGTCTATGTATGAAATTTAATAAAAACAATGTTTCATCCGGCACGCAGATAGGTACAGATCGATCTATATTCGGATCTTAGACTCAAGCCTCGGTTTCCTCGAAAGCGGCAGCGACAAACTGCAAGCGTAACACTGCGATGAACAACATCATAAAAAACTGTATTACGCAAAATAATAGCGGTGGTTTCCAAGGATGCGTTGGAAGCCACCGCTTGCTGAGTTTGCACATTCCATTGCCGCAGTGAAGAACCTTGAATTTTTCACCGTAATCTGACGTAATTCATCGCAGTGCTACGGTCACAGTTTGTCGGTGCCGCTTTCGAGGAAACCCGGGCTTAAGAGGCAAACAGAAACATTTTTGAAAAACCCAGCAACTGGTCAATTTTTTATAAGAGGAGGACACATTTTTCCGGTACTTTCCGGTGATTTCGGGTAAAAATCACACCAGCATTTTTTAATGGCTATGAAGGTCAAATAAAATATATCAATTGAAAGCACTTGCAATTCCCTGTGCATTTGGCTTTAAATTTTTAAATTCGGTATAGTACTTTATTTGATTTATGAGGAGAATTTTTTAAAATTAGTATTCTTAGCTGATACTTGTCTTAGTTGACCAAATGGTGAAACTGACAACCTCTGGCGTACTTATACAATGATAAAAGGTTTGTCAACAATTTCTTGACAATTCGTTTCCGTAAAGCTTCTAAAGATACGAGTAGTATTCTATAGATTTTACTATTTAGTAAATCCCCACAAAAAAATCCAAGGGAGACAAATCTTGTGAACGAAGAGGTCATTCGATGCTGCCTCTTCTTCCAAATCCTATGTAAAATTTTTGTTAAAGTATTGACGATCAAGTAAAGCCTAATTCATTGGAGCACCGTCCCGTTGAAAAATCGAATGAACTTCATCATTAGTCATTTTCAATTATAGTATAATCCAATTAATGATTATTCCCGAAATGGTTTATGTAGTTGTAGTGGTTACGACGCTAAATTTGATCTGACAACGGGCAATCCGAGTTCATTTACCGGCCATCCCAATATTTTTTTTCAATCTATTTCGAATAGAAAAAAAATCTAATGTACATTCGATGGACACTAGCTCATTTGGGAGATAATGCGACAAAGGCAACCATTTATAAAGCTTAACGTGTAATCGAGAAATATTGTATTCAACTTCATACATTTAATTTATAAATAACTTTGAAAAACTCCTGATACAAGAATAAAACACCGCCAAATGCCGTAAAATGAGTGGCGCATACAATATTCCAGCTACAAAAAAAGCTGATATGAATATTACGTGGCGCAAAAATGTATTTTCATTTTGATGCAAAACAAAATTCTAGTTTTATTTTAAAAGATTTTTCCATAATGTTTGCTAAATTTGAAGTAAACGCGCCACAAAAGAGTTTCAAAATCCAAACTGTATCAAAGTTACTCTTTTGTGGCGCGTTTTACTTCAAATTGAGCAAATATTATGGAAAAATCTTTTAAAATAAAACTAGAATTTTGTTTTGCATCAAAATGAAAATACATGTTTGCGCCACGTAATATTTATATCAGCTTTTTTGTAGCTGGAATATTGTATGCGCCACTCATTTTTACGGCGTTTGTCGGTTTTTTATTTTTGTACAATATACTGATATTTCTTACTTGAACTACTTTGAACTACTTTTGCTATTGAATGGCACTGTACATATTCAACAAACAAACTTACTTGAACGGTGTTCACCCAGTCTTATAATATAAATACTCGTATTGACGAAATAGTTATTTATGATACAGTTCGTGAAGTATGCTTTTTGCGAACGCACGCGATGTTTACGGAGCGAGTGCTCTACATTGCGTAAGTTCGCAAAAAGTACTTCACGCACAGTTTCATACAATATTTTATCTACGATAAACAAATAAAAAAACTGTAACTCTTCGTCACTGGAATTTATTTCTATTCTACAATTTTTAGAACTTTGACATTTAAAAATTGTAACTTCTTTCAAACCACAAAACTGTCAAAACTTTTGTCGTAATTTATTGCTCATTATGTCATCACCATGACAACGCGAAAGTTAAGGATATTTGATTATAAGAAAGTGTGTCCAAAACAGTGCGAAAAAGTAAGTCCCATTTAAAATACATTGTTACTTAAGTATTTTCCATGGGAAATAAGCCACAATTTACTAAAAAATGAATTTATTAACGTTTCGAACACCAAATCGGGTTTCGTTGTCAAAATACAAAATAGAAAATACTTAATTATAAAAATGCCACAAGGAAATAGCTTCAGAACAACATTGTTACTTCACGCACACTTTAAACACTTCACGCACTGCTATCTATAATGACAGTTTTCACAAATAGTCCATTCTTTCACGGTTTTTGCTCTAAATTTTAAAGAACCGCTTGGATTGACATGAAATTTGGCATACGTATAGCTTACATGTCAAAGAAAAAAGTGATATTGTGCCGATGTGTGCTTTTGCCCTGGGGGTCACTTTCACCCCCTATTGGGGGTGAAAAAATATATGTCCAAAATAAGTCCGGAAATGGGTAAACTGACTAATTTTAAGTAACTTTGGTTCTATAGAGCTTTTTCGCCAAGTCAACACTTTTCGAGTTATTTGCGAGTGAATATGTTCATTTTTCAACAAAATAACCACATTTTTAGACGGTTTTTCGCAAATAACTCAAAAAGTAAGTATTTTGTCGAAAAAAAAGTTCTTAGCAAAAATATAGCTTATAAAAAAGTAAAAAAAAATGGTGAATGCGTTAGGTCTCTGGATCTCGTAGAACCAGAGTTATAGCCAATGAAAGATAGATTCATATTCACCAAATTTCAAATAGAATATTTCGACGTGAAATATCCAAAAAATTAAGCACTTTTTTAGGAAAACCCATTATAACATTTTTAAAGTGTTTTAAAAAAGCTTTATTTTTGTTTTTACAAAAAGTTTCTAGCATTAAAGTTAAGCAAGTTAAGCTCAAAATAAAGTTGGTCCCTTTTGTTTTTGCAAAAAAAAAATCGGGAAGACCACCCCCTAATTAGCAACTTAAATGAAATTAATCATTTCCGCTCCACAAATTGTTTTACTTATGTTATGTTTATATGATCTGTAAGTTTCATCGATTCAAAGTGCTTATTTTTGAAAAAATTTGGTTTCAAAGTAAAATTTTCAAAAATTTAAATTTTGAAAAATATGCTTTTCTCAAAATAACTTAAAAATTGTTAGATACCAAAAATCTCGAAAAACAAAAAAAAGTCAGATTTGCTTTTCTAAATATCATGTATTTTTTTGTTTTTCTGTTAGACAAAAATTGATTAAGATTTGGTGTTTCTAAATTTGCATACATTCGTGATCAGTGACTCGTTCAACCCCTTTTAACTACAGCCCTTTCAATAATAAGGACTTTGAACCGCTGAAACTTACAGATCATATAAATAATATATACACGAGTCAAGAAACTTGTGAAGTCGTAACGATTAAGTTCATTTAAGATACTAATTAGGGGGTGATTTTCTCGATTTTTTTACCAAAACCAAAAGGGACTAACTTTATTTTGAGCGTAACTTGTTTAATTTTGAGGCTAGAAATTTTTTTTATAAAACAAAAATGAAGCTTTTTTAAACACTTTAAATAAGTTGTAATGAGTTTTCCCCGAAATGTGCTTCATTTTTGGTTATTTCACGTTGAAATATTCCATTTGTAATTTGACGAATATGAACCTATTTTTCATTAGCTATAACTCTGTTTCTACTAGGTGTAGAGACGTGATATATACACCATTTTTTAAAAAATTTTACAGGCTATATTTTTGCTAAGAATGTTTTTTCGACAAAATACTTATTATTTGAGTTATTTGCCAAAAACCGTCTAAAGGCGTGGTTATTTTGTTGAAAAAATGAACATATTCACTGCCAAATAACTCAAAAAGAATTGACTTGGTGAACAAACTCTATAGAACAAAAGTTACTTAAAATTAGCCAGTTTATCCATTTCCTGACTTTTTTGGACGAATATTTTTTCACTCCCAAGAGGGGCTGAAAACCACCCCCAGGGCAAAAGCACATATCGGCACAATATCACTTTTTTTTCTATGACTTGTTAGCTATGTGTATGCCAAATTTCATGTCAATCCAAGCGGTTCTTTAAAATTTAGAGATTTTGCAATATTTTACCGTTAATGAAACGGACTAAAACTAAAAACAGAATATGACATAGAGTAGATAAAATACATTTTGTGTTCTCAGCTTATTAATTTAGTAGTAGCTCTTATGAAATGCGCTATCGGGCTCACAGTGGCGTGATACAACTTCAAACGGTTCCAATTTTTTAAAACTACAGTTTGAATTTGCCTAATGCCTTTTTTATGCAATTTGTTCGATTTGATGTTTATATCGACCCGCAGGTAACATTAAATGGATTAATTTCACGCGGATTGGCCTATTTCGAACGATTCTATTCACAAAAATTTTGATATACGTTCAACTGCAAAATAAACGAGTTTAATTCCACGGGGATTGTTTATTCAATAAAAGTGTCCTGAAGGGTGCTTTCCGTTTTATTTATGTTAACTACGTCAAAAGCAGAACTACCGAATCGCTTTATTTTCGGAACCAAACATGCTCTGAGAGCCGAGCCATGATTTATTGATAGATTAAAAAATGAAATTGATAATGAAACTGTATTGTTTCGAGATCCCACAGTGAAAAGCATATTATGGCTGTAGAGTTAGAGGTTAATTACTACTTCGTTAAACTTTGGTTCCTATTCGAGATATATATTCTCTATATAGCTTTATAACTATGAAACTTTGAAAATATGATTTTGTTTCTAGTTATACCAACCATCAACAAATAAATACAGGACTACGAAAAAGTTTAGTTTTTTATTTAAATTAACACACTCGCAGGGGACGGTTGTTATTACTACTAGAGATGCTGATTTTATTCAAGTCAAACTAGCTGATTTTATTCAACAAACTTGACTTGACTTGAAAACCAAACTTGTTTTTGTAAAAAAGTTTGACTTGACTTGATTTCAATATCTTTAGGTTTGACTTGAAATCAAACTTCTTCAAACAGTTTGAAGTTTGAATATCATATTGCGCAACGTGTTTATTTCCAATTCTAATTGAGAGCGTAAGTACCTACTTTTGTTTTAACTTATTTGGATAGGTCTGAATCTGCTACTGCGCAAATTAGTTTGTAGTTCATATTATTAAGAAATATATATGCTTGGCTTGTTTATTACGTTCGTTTTGAAGTGTGTGCTTTGTGAAATAATATCTGAACCTGAATATTTTTCGGCTCAGAATAAGTACCAGATCAAATTGAGTCTGATTTTGAAGGTATTCCCAGTGCCAAAATTAAGAGAAAAAAATCTGCATACTTGTATTATGTAAAAATAAAGAACAGCGTTATAAAATGACAAATAGTGAACAAATTCTTTAAGACGACATTGCAAAGTCAAAAAAAAATCCTTAAACGTACTCTATCAAAAATATAATATATTTTATTATTCCTTCATAAATTTTTGTTCAAGTATTATGAAACGCAATTTTTGAAGCTCTTACAACCTCTTTATCCCATCTGTATCTTTTCATCTTTTGTTGTGAAGAAAGGTCCAGCTATTTATTGCAAACACGTGTTACTGTGCTTGATCTGGTTAATACAAATTTTAAGATTTTTTCACTTGAATACTATTGTTCTATTGTAACATAAGCGGAGCGTGAGGGGGCAATATAATACAATCCACGGGTTCTATGTAAAATATAAACGAAAGTTGAAAAGTTGAAAGATTCTGATTCCGTAGTTTTTTTATTTAAGTTAAAAAACAATGTTTCGTAACGCGCTGTTCGAACCCCCTCTCCCCGTATAACGCGCCGTAACGTTTTACATGCCCCCTTCCCCAACTTGCGTTACGTAATACTTGAAAGCTTCCAAAGTAGATTAAATTACACTTGGTATGATAAAAAAGCTATCCAACGAATTCTTTGTTTTAATCTAGTAACACACAAATGTAAAAAAGTTATATCGATAAAACGAAACTTGCCAGCAAGCAATTCTAAGCATACAGGAATCATTTTCAAAAAATTTACCCTATTTTGATTATGTATAATCGCTTCCTGTACTTTTATGTGGCACTCATTGTATTATTAATTTTCTTATCTTAATTGGCAACTAACATGTCAATCTCGACAAAAAAGTATGTATCTACTAAATAAATTCTTTTTCAAACTCTTTCAAACTAGTTTGACAAACAGTTTGAATTTTCAAACTTGTACGATTGACCAGTTTGACTTGACTTGAATTATTTGTCAGAAGGATTGACTTGAGTTTGACTTAAAATTAAGTCAAACTTAAGTCAAGTTCAAACATTCAAGTCAAACTTGTGCAACTCTAATTACTACATCTGATCAATGTATAGTTCTGTTTTAACTTACTTTACTACAGGGATACAATAACTAAGAACTCACTCAATACGGATCCTTAGATACTAACTGACTTTTAAATACACTAAGCCGTTTAGGCTTTAAAATGCTTTGCTTTTAAAACATATTACATCACCAATTCAAAGGGCTTCCTCCTCTTGAGTCTTCTTGTATGGTTTGTGTTGTCTAGAAGCTGGATGTCCTCGATGTTCACGTGTTGGTGAAGTCTCTGCTCGTGACGTTTGGCAAATTTGATTGTAGTTTGGTTCACAGTCTCCATCCGAAGGGAGCATTTACAATATTTCTCAGCACTTTATTTTGAAATCTTTGTATTATAATAATATTGCTGTTATTGGTACAACGACAGAATTGAATACCATAATACGTCCATACGGGCTTAATCATCTGTTTATGCAATAGCAATTTATTTTATTGACAACTTGCATTTTCTACCAAGCAGCTAGCACATTTTTTCTTTATTTTATTTCGAGTTATTCCCGTTTCTTTTTGACATGTTCTTTCCATCAAAGTCCAGCATCCAGTGTATTACCCAAATACTTTGCAGAGGAGGCATATGGAATAAGGACATTGTTGATTCTAATTGGTATATGTTGCTGTTTTTTGTTTGTGAAGTTTAGATGTACAGATTTCGATTCATTTAATTTAATTCTCCATTCTTCTTCTTGTAGTTCCTTCTCCCATCGGAGGTTGGCTATCATCACAGCTATCCGTACCTTATTGGCGGCTGCTCTGAAAAAATCTACTGAGCTGCAACTATACCACCCTCTTAAGTTTCTTAGCCAGGAAATTCTTCTTCTACCTATAGATCTTTTACCCTTTATTTTACCTTGCATTATGAACCTCAATATCTTATATTTAGCACCTCTGGTAGTATGGCCCAAATATTCCAGCTTTCTTGTTTTGATGTTCTTTATCACCTCGCAATCCTTTTGCAGCCTTCTTAACACTTCTGCATTTGTAACTCGTTGGATCAATGGTATTTTCAAAATCCTTCTATAGCACCACATCTCAAAGGCTTTCAACTTCTTTATATTTTCTACTTTTAGTGTCCAGCTTTCCACTCCATACAACAAAGTCGAGAACACGTAGCATCTTAAGGCTCTTATCCTCAGCTCCAGAGGAAGGTCTCGATTAACAAACATCTTTTTCATTTTTATAAATGCTTGTCTTGCAATTTCAATGCGTGTCCTGATTTCTCTACCCTGGTCATTGTTTTCATTTACCCAGGTTCCCAGATATTTTAGTTATTCACTCTTTCTCCTTGTTTTCCCTCGATATCCAACCTTCCTACTGTATGTTGCTTAGAAATAATCATGAACTTGGTTTTCTTAACGTTAATTTGTAGTCCATAGTCCATACTGACTTGATGTAATCTATTTACTAATAGTTGCAGTGCATCTAGACTGTCTGCAAAAATAGCGGTGTCGTCTGCGAATCTTATGTTGTTCAAGATTTTTTCGTTTATTGATATACCCTGTTCTTCCTCTGATATTGCTTCCTTAAAAATAGCTTCGCTGTACAGATTGAATAACAATGGAGACAACACGCAACCCTGTCTAACACCTTTTTTGATTTTTATGGCCTCTGTTTCGACATTTTCGATTTTAACCGTTGCTTTTTAATTCCAGTACAGATTGGCAATAACCCGTATATCTCGACTGTCCACATTCTTCTCTTTTAAAAGTTTTATGAGTTTCTGATGTCGTACTCTATCAAAAGCCTTTTGATAATCTATAAAGCAGACATAGAGATCTTGGTTCATATCTAGTCGTCTTTGCGCGAGAACGTTAAAAGCGAACAGAGCCTCTCTCGTTCCTAGTCCTCCTCTGAAACCAAACTGGGTGTCATTTATATCTTCCTCTATTTTTTTGTATAGTCTTCCATGTATTATTTCTCCATATCTTTGTCCAATTATTTCTCCATATCGTTGTCCAATTATTTATTTGGTCCATTGATGCTCTTGCTGCCTCATTGTGATCGTCATCAAAGGTAGCAGTTGTGGTGAAAAGCTGAAAGAAAAGTTGCACAAGAGTAAGGTGAAGCCTGCGTTGGTGTACCTTGGTGAAGTGTGGTCGGTAATAAAGATGTAGGAAAGGAAGATAGAGGTAGCTGAAATCAAATTGTTACAGTGAATGTTGGATAAGTCTTAGGCCTGGATCCCGCGTACCAAAAAAAGTTGATTAATAGCAAGCTGAAAATTTGTTAATAGCTTAACGGTGTCTAGTCGGACAAACTTTGATGTATGGGAACACTGGAACAGGGAAAGTTTTAATTGTGGAACAGGTTAAAAATTTGTAACGTCAGACTTCGAAAACGTTCCATGTATTTTGTCGGACAGAACTTCCAATTGATTTGTTACCCTTTCTTTTATTAAACTCTCTTGCAAAAATGAGACTGGCATTTATCTCGTTTGGTCACGTCAGACGTAGAAATAAAAACTGTGTGGGACGAATGAAAGAGGAGGAAAGAGAGGTAGAAGAAATTCGAGTAGAATATAGACTCTGTAGCAGAGGACTTTAGAGGGAAAGGTAAGCGAAAAGAGTAAGGAACAGCAACCCCCGAAAATGAAAAATCTGAGGAAAAAGAAGAGCTGGCAGTGTTAGATGTCCTTGTAGATAGAGGAACGGTAAGGACGTTATTATAAGCTTAGTACACGATAAGAAAGATATAGAATAATTTTTTGATTGCAGCTTTTAGTGCCCTTCAAGGAAAGGAAGGAAAGTCAGTATTGACCTTATATGGCCAAGAACAAAAAACAAAAACAGCATTGTGGTACATGTACATCTCGTGTATAAGCCCCGGCGCAAATTGAACTTAAGCGAGTCACAACCTGCGAGGGCGGGACGGGTGACCTGTGCAGTTATTTTTCTAGCGCAACGCATATTGATCACAACAAGACCCAACCGTTGGCTGTCTCTGCAACGAATAGACGGACGGGCAAAATCAGTGCGGACGTGTAACGGTTACTTTTGATACCGGGTCTCAGTGGTAGATACTGAGTACAAATACTGATTACAAAATACTGATGTATCTGTATCTGATGTGTTTCATAGATTATAATAAGGCCTTTGATAAAGTGCGGCATGATCATCTAATCAGACTCCTGGCAGAAAAGAATTTAGATAAACGAGATATCCGACTAATAGCAAATATGTACTATAATCAGAGTATAATCATAAAAAACAAAGAATTATAACTATTCCCCATTTCGCTAGATCAAGTGTACCTATGTATATCAAACAATGTCACATTGTCAGTTGTGCGTGACACAACATTAGTATGCAATGGTAAAATTATGGAATTTTTCGGGGAACAATGAAATACTTATTTTCTAATTTTTTGAGAAACAATACAATGAGATATTTGCTAATTTCCTTCCCTTTCAGGCACGCGGCTTTGAGGTGATGTTTAAGAAAAATTCTAATCCTAAAATCCTAATAACTAGGACTGTGGACAATAGATTTCTACTTCCTCTTGTAATTTGCATCTCATTTTTGGCTTTAAGTACCTTTTAAAACTTTAAATGCCTACGTTTTCTCAACAATTAACAAATTTGCTTTTATGTACGTCAGTGTCCCCAAAGGTGCGAACTTTTCTAAAAACTAATTATTTTATCAGCCGATGCCGATACTATATTATTATAAACAACACTGATTGTGATTGGATTGTCGTTGCAAAAACTGCTTACCTACTACATATATTTATATCTCGTCTATGTACATATTTTGTTTTTAAGCATCAACAAGCCCGGTATGATGACACATTTTATTTGAGGGTATGCGATATTCACAGATATGCTTAACGGTTTTTAATAATGAATCATTTTTAATGATAATGTTGTGTAGATTTAAGAAATGAATAATATTTACAAAAATTTTATACCTATTGAAAAGGGATTACGCCATCATTTGTGACATTGTATTTCTAGGCCTGGATCTCGCGTACCAACAAAAAGTTGATTAATAGCAAGCTGAAAATTTGTTAATAGCTTAACGGTGTCTCGTCAGACAAACTTTGATGTACGGGAACACTGAAACAGGGGAAGTTTTAATTGTGGAACAGGTTAAAAATTTGGAACGTCATACTACGAAAACGTCCCATGTATTTTGTCGGACAGAACTTCTAATTGATATGTTACCCTTTCATTAAACTCTCATGCAAAAATCAGACTGGTATTTATCACCAACTGGGCATTTTAATAAATCCGACAAGAGAACATGTCAAATGAGATGATAAATAGCAGACTAATTTTAGTATGAGAGTTTAATGAAAGGGTAAGAAATCAATTGGAAGTTCTGTCCGATAAAATACATGGGAAGTTTTTGTAGTCTGACGTTCCAAATATTTAACCTGTTCCACAATTAAAACTACCACTGTTCCAGTATTCCCATACATTAAAGTTTGTCCGACTAGACACCGTTACGCTATTAACAAATTTTCAGCTTGCTATTATGTAATCAACTTTTTTTGTTAGGCGGGATCCGGGCCTATTCGTTTTAAGTAACCTATTTTTTTCTATTAATGTGTTCTTGTAAAGGCATATCTGTTATCGCCGTTTATTTTGTCTACGAGTAGGTACCTAATAAAGTTATTAGAATTTTATTGACAAAGCGGTGTTGGGTTTTGATTATATTGTACTAATATTTATTTATCACAGTAAATTGTACTTACCATTCGTATTAAGTTCATTTCCGATTTTCTCCCATACTTCGTCCTCATGTAATCCTTGTGGCTGGTATCATATACAATGGGAAAATTCTGAACGAGTTCTATTAGCTTTTGTACGTCCATCTCGAAAGCAAAACCACAACTGAGAATTGAGTCACGCGTCCCACGACACCAGAAAATTGTGTTTCGATGGCAAACGTTCGCATGCTAGACCTGGCACTGTATTCACTGATATTAGGATGCGCAGAACTCTCTACGCAACTCGCCGGTGCCAGGTTGTGTCTCGCTTAGGATCAATTTGCGCCGGGGCTTAAGCTCATTTTATATTACCTGGCTTAAGTAGGTTTAATTATAATTATAATTAGAGCTATTTTTATATTATAAAATGCATCTTTGAAATACTGATATCCTTCAATATGGATCCAGCGTGGATTATTGTAGGCAAAGATATAAAGGACGCATCCTTGCAAGTATAATCTAAATCTTCTTCAACTCTCATTAAACCCCAAGGATATTATATAATTTAAATGCAATCATGTGCATATTCAGCTTGAAAATCTCTTCGAAATAGGATTTTCAATCTGCTTATGTGGCGGCGAACAGATGGATTAACTGTTGATTTTACGACGTGTAATATTTCTCCAAGGAGAAGCATGCTTATTTCGGTAGAAATATTTTTAAGAAACGTTCGCTTTCTGCTGGCTCGTCCAAACCCAAGGATATGCAGATGACATAGTTGTTACAATTAGCACCAAGCATGACTCCAGCATTTTCCAGAGCCTTGGTGGCAAGTTGGACCTGCCGCAAGACATTTGGAAATATTTAAAGCCTAAAACTGAAAATGACCTGGTCATATAAAACGATTATTAGGTCGATGGTCACATACGCATTACTCTATTGTGGCCAAAAACATAACAAACGACAGCTAACTCCAAGCTGCAAAAGTGCCTCACAATGCCCCACTGCACTTCCTCCCTTGCAGTTCTGCATAAGGAGAGAGGCAGTAACCACTGCCTTAAAGCTGTGAGAGACACAAATAATAAAACCTGGAGATCTGGTGGTCCACTTAAAAATCTTGGAAGAACTTCCATTGGATTCTAAGGACTGGCCGACAGATGTCATGCCAGTCAAACTCGACTTCGAAACTACCTTTCAAGTGGTCATAAAAACTACCAAATGGGTGAATACGTTAACTGAAACTGGAAGAAGGTTCACTCGTATGGTATACGGATGGATCTAAGATAGATGAATGGGCAGGAGTGAATGTTACTGCGCCCAATTTCAGGCTATGCTATACTCTTGGAAACGCTCAAACTTTCAGGCAGAAATACATGCTATAGACATTAGTGCCCAAGAATGTCTCAACCGAGACACTCTTAGGACAAAAAGTGTTTATTTTATCCGATAGCCAAGTTGCCTTAAACGCTCTAAAGTCATTTACTTGTGAGTCAAAGTTGGTTTGGGACTGTAAAAAATCCCTTAAGAAGCTGGCGGAACGCAGCAAAGTAACTTTGATCTGGGTACCAGGTCACAAGGGAATTGCAGGAAATGAGGAAGCTGATAGCCTGGCAAAAGAAGTGCTTATGCCCCATTCCAAGGTCCAGAACCCTTCTGTGGAATATTGAAAAGCCACATCAGAGAGGAACTCTGGATCTGGGAAGTCAATCAACATTGGTCTAACACACCAGGACAAAAGTGAGTAAAAAGACTCATAAAAGTGTCGCCTACTGCAACAAACCGCTTTCTCGAAATGAGTAAAAAAGATATAAAAATGGTCACTGGCCTTCTCACTGGTCACTACCCTCTGAGATATAACCTCAAAAAATAGGCAAATCAGATAGTGAGAACTGTCGTTTCTGTGACAACTAAAATGAAACTGCAGAACATATACTTGGCAACTGCGTAGCTCTATTCTGCAAACGATTAAAATTTCTAGAAGAGGTTACTCAATGCCCTCTGACATAGGAAACACGTCACCTAGGAGGCTAATCAACTTCGTCAGAAGTATTGGCATCCTAGAGTTTAACTAGACTAATGTATGCACAAAACTTCTCTATAGGTCAAACTGCGGAGAGGCTGCATGGCCTTAATGGCCTCACATAATCTAATCTAATCTAAGTAGGTTCTACTAGAATTATGTTTACTAATTCAGAGCCATTTTTGTATTAAGAAATGCATCTTTGAACTTTAATATGGATCCAGCGCGGATTATTGTTGGCAAAGATATAAAGGACCCATCCTTGCAAGTATAAATTAAATCTTCTTCAACTCTCATTAAACCCCAAGGATATTATATAATTTAAATGCAATCATGTGCATATTCAGCTTGAAAATCTCTTCGAAATAGGATTTTCAATCTGCTTATGTGGAGCCGAACAGATTGATTAACTGTTGATTTTACGACGTGTAATATCTCTCCAAGCAGAAGCAGGTTAAAGTGCTTATTTCGGTAGAAATATTTTTAAGAAACCTTCTCTCGTTCTCTTTCGTTTTCACTCTCTTGCAGGATTTATTTCGGTTATTTAGATATGCCAAAATAAATTGAGATGTTTTTATCCCAGCCGCACTTCCATCCTTCGCTTCAAGTACTTGGAATAATAAATAATCCAAATTTCTGTTCATGTTTGCGGCATCCCTGGGAAAGTATATATAATTTGAAAAAGAAATTAAGTTTTTGAGTTAAAACTAATAAAGGGTTTCTGTTTTGCAAATGAAAACATGGAACATGCTTCTAGGTTAATATCTTTTTTATTTAGATAAATAAAAGGCAACATTTCAGTGGTTAGCTGTATACAAACGATCTTACAATGAAAAATGGTATATCGTTATTATCCTTTTCTTCAGGTGCCGTGTCCGTATGCAGACGTTGGCTGTCATCATGTTTACAAGTTTCTGAAACCTCTCTCTATCGGCTGCTGCGCGAAATAATTCTTCTACCGTGGAACCACACCATTGTCTAATATTACGTAACCATGAAAGTTTCTTTCGACCAATCCATCTCTTTCACTCAACTTTTGCTTGTATTATAAGGCGAAGTAGATGGTATTTAGGCCCTCTAATTATATGGCTGAAGTATTCTGTTTTTCTCCTCTTTATGATGTTTATGAGCATACGTTCTGAATTCATCATTTGGAGAACATTTTTATTGAAAGTGTGCGAAACCCACGATATCTTTAGGATTCGTCGATAGCACCACAATTCGAATGCTTCTAATTTATTTAGCATTGTGGTTTTTAACGTCCATGTCTCACAACCATAAAATAATATAGACCACACGTAACATTTTAGGACCTTCTTGCGAATCTTCATCGGCAGACTTCGGTTACATAAAACTGGTTTCCAGTCATATCACAATCGCAATTTACATTTAACCAACTGCCAAGGTATTTAAAATGGTTTACTCGTTCTATTTCCTCTCCATCAAGATAAAGCACGCCTTGATCTACATTTATCTTTCCAACTGCCATCCACTTTGTCTTTGAAATATTGATTTTTAGCCCTGTCCGATAACTTGCTTCACTGACTAGATTTTAATGTCTGGAGATCTTCTAAATTTTCTGCAAGAATGGCTGTGTCGTCAGCATATCTGATATTGTTGATTACTTCTCCGTCCAGTCTTACTCCCTCTTGTCTATCATCCAAAGTCTCCCTAAAGATTTCTTCAGAGTACAGATTAAAGAGACTTGGTGACAAAACACAACCCTGTCGCACACCCCGTTTGATGGGTAGTTTTTCAGTACGACTATCTCCAACTTGGATAGATGCTACTTGATTGTAATATAAGTATTTTAGCAGTCTTATATCGTAGTGGTCAAGTCCTGGTGCCTGTAGGCAATTGAAAAGTATATCGTGTTGTACTCGGTCGAATGTCTTCTCGAAGTCGATGAAACAAACATAAACGTTCTTTCGGAATTCACAGCTTTTTTGTAAAAGAACGCGCATACAAGATAGTGCCTCTCTAGTTCCTAGACCATCTCTAAATCCAAATTGCTTATTACCCATTCTACTTTCACACAGAAGGAATACTCGGTTTTGTATAATTCGTAAAAATATCTTAAGTGCGTGACTCATCAAACTGATTAGTCTAAAATCGCTACATTTGGTGGGCCTGCTTTTCTTTGGTAATGTTATAAACAATGACTCCTGGTATTTTTCCTTCGTTGTAAATTTTGTTAAAGAAAGTGGTTAAGTAGGTAATGTTTTCCTTATCCAAAAGTTTAAGTAGCTCAACAGGGATTTGGTCTGGTCCAGGTGCTTTATTGTTTTTGGCTTGCTTTTCTGACTTCAGAGTTCAGTATACTGGGACCTCTGTCTAACTGGTTGCCACAGGTAGTATGTGGAGCATATTATCAATAGTAATTGCACAAGAGTTCTAAAATTATTGAATTTTTCCCGAGTGTCACTTTGGCAGTTTTAATTTCACGAGCCGAAGGCGAGTGAAATTATGTCAAAAAGTCACGAGGGCAAAAATTCTATATTAATTTTAGAGTTCGAGTGCAATTTGTTGCGATTATTTCATGAATAAAACTGTTCAAAACCAAAATTTTTGTTGTAATTTATATATGTAAGTACCAATTAGTGAAATTAAACACACAGTTGTTATAAATATGTATTTGACGGTTGAAAGTCATCACTTTTATAATTTTTAAAACATTTGTCATTAATGTCACTGAATGTATTTTTTGGTAGCAACGAAGGGCATCTGACGTAATATGCTTAACGACGGGAGATTATCAAAAATTAGCACCTTAATTTGCATGTCTGTAGCTTTATATTGGTCAGAATCTCCTATGAATGAAATAATCAATAGTAATTGGACAAGAGCTCTGAAATTATTGAATTTTTCCCGAGTGACACTTTGACAGTTTTAATTTCACGAGCCGAAGGCGAGTGAAATTATGTCAAAGTGTCACGAGAGCAAAAATTATATATTAATTTCAGAGGTCGAGTGCAATTTGTTGCGATTATTTCATGAATAAAACTGTTCAAAACTAAAATTTTATTGTAATTTATTTATGTAAGTACCATTAAACACACAGTTTTTATAAATATTTGACGATTGAAAGTCATCACTTTTATAATTTTTAAAACATTAATTGTCATTAATGTCACTGAATGTATTTTTTCGTAGCAACGAAGGGCATCTGACGTAATATACTTAACGACGGGAGATTATCAAAAATTATCGATTTAAGTCAGATTTCTGTAGCTTTCTATTGGTCAGAATCTCCTATGAATGAAATAATCGTTATTATACAAAATTTAAACTATCCAAAAGGATTAAAAATTCCAGAAGGTTTTCGGTGACTATCCTCAGTGAAAACATTTTAAAGGTAATTGAAACTAGTCAAATAACAAGGGTCTCGATTACGTATTGAAAATCTTTAAATTTAAAATAGTTTATTAAATTAGTAAGCCAATAACATATCGAGTTAGTACAAATTTTATATTTTAGTATTACTTATTGTATATCTATATTTAATATTATTTATAATTTAAACATATTAAAGTCAGAATTTGGTGTTAGTTTTTTTTTTCGAAAGTAAATTAAATGTAATACCAAATACTTACGATGTCGGGATAGTATCACGAGGTTTTTTCCTGGTTTTCCCTCGTGATTTACTATGGAATCTCTAACGCGAAAATTTTACTGTCATCGTTGTATTTGGTTGTCTTTTTACAGACAGATCACATGCTATGATTTTTTTGTGACGGATATTCTTGAGTTGGGATTGATTTCATGTAATCGAATGAACTATCTTTTAGTAAAGTCGTCCCAGGAACGCAACTCATAAATATTGGCGATATCATTTTAAAATCTTCTACTTCAAAATGTATAATATACGTCTGAATTGCCAATATAAATGAGTCAGATTAAATAAATTATTAGAAGAATTTTTTACAACAACATTTTTGTTTATTTTAGTAGTATTTTGTATTTTGACTACGAAACCCGATTTGGGATTCGAAACGTTAATAAAATCATTTTTTTGGTAAAATTGTGGCTTATTTCCCATTAAAAATAGTTTATTTAAAAAAGTTGTTACAGAAGGTCTCTGTTAGAGGAATTCACTTTATGGAAAGTACTGATCCCTGTTCGAAAACGGATATTAGAGTCCCACGGAAGGTACAGAGTTGGCTGGTAGTTTATTTATTGATAAGATGTCAAGTTTGCCAGAAATTAAAAAAAATACTTTTTTTTCGCTTATTTTAACCCACGCCCCCCACCTCCACATCACCACGAAAACTTTCAGTTGTTTAATTTATATTTATTTTCTGTATTATTATACCCTCACCACCCAATTTCTATAAATTAACTTTAGATAATTTTTTTACCTTGTTTGACCTATAAATATTGTTTCTGGCAGATGTACACACAAAATGGAATCGAAAAGAAAATAATCGTTTTCGTTTTGATTCAATTCGAGTCTGTTGCCATCCTCTGACACCGTGTTTCGGGGTCTACCCCTTTTCAAAGAGGCTATGCAAGTAGACTGAATTGAATCATAACGAAACGAAGAAGAACTGCATATATTAAAATATTTACAGCAGAGTGTGGTTAGACTGTCCTCTAACGGGGAATGACGAAATAAGTAAAAATAAATTTCGACCACGAGTCAGTATTCTGTTTACCCAGATACAATAGTACCAAGCGGAGCCGCTAGGAGAACACTCCAACAATGCGTCTCAGATTACTTTAACGAAACGTGGTCATTTTGTACTCTAAACCGAGTAAGGTATGAAAAAGAAAAGAAAATGATCGTTTTCGTTCTGATTCAATTCGAGTCTCTTGCCATCCTCTGACACCGTGTTTCGGGGTCTACCCCTTTTCAAAGAGGCTATGCAAGTAGACTGAATTGAATCATAACGAAACGAAGAAGAACTGCATATATTAAAATATTTACAGCAGAGTGTGGTTAGACTGTCCTCTAACGGGGAATGACGAAATAAGTAAAAATAAATTTCGACCACGAGTCAGTATTCTGTTTACCCAGATACAATAGTACCAAGCGGAGCCGCTAGGAGAACACTCCAACAATGCGTCTCAGATTACTTTAACGAAACGTGGTCATTTTGTACTCTAAACCGAGTAAGGTATGAAAAAGAAAAGAAAATGATCGTTTTCGTTCTGATTCAATTCGAGTCTCTTGCCATCCTCTGACACCGTGTTTCGGGGTCTACCCCTTTTCAAAGAGGCTATGCAAGTAGACTGAATTGAATCATAACGAAACGAAGAACTGCATATATTAAAATATTTGCAGCAGAGTGTGGTTAGACTGCCCTCTAACGGGGAATGACGAAATGAGTAAAAATAAATTCGACCACGAGTCAGTATTCTGTTAACCGACATACAATAGTACCAAGCGGCGCCGCTAGGAGAACACTCCAACAATGCGTCTCAGATTACTTTAATGAAACGTGGTCATTTTGTACTCTAAACCGAGTAAGGTATGAAAAAGAAAAGAAAATAATCGTTTTCGTTTTGATTCAATTCGAGTCTCTTGCCATCCTCTGACACGGTGTTTTGGGGTCTACCCCTTTTCAAAGAGGCTATGCAAGTAGACTGAATTGAATCATAACGAAACGAAGAAGAACTGCATATATTAAAATATTTGCAGCAGAGTGTGGTTAGACTGCCCTCTAACGGGGAATGGAATTGTTTACCGCAAATATTTTAATGTATGCAGTTCTTCTTCGTTTCGTTATGATTCAATTCAGTCTACTTGCATAGCCTCTTTGAAAAGGGGTAGACTCCGAAACACGGTGTCAGAGGATGGCAAGAGACTCGAATTGAATCAAAACGAAAACGATTATTTTCTTTTCTTTTTCATACCTTACTCGGTTTAGAGTACAAAATGACCACGTTTCATTAAAGTAATCTGAGACGCATTGTTGGAGTGTTCTCCTAGCGGCGCCGCTTGGTACTATTGTATCTCGGTAAACAGAATACTGACTCGTGGTCGAAATTTATTTTTACTCATTAAATGGAATCCTCTGATATTTCTTATTTCGTGCGATTTAAAAAAAAAACGAACACACGAAGTCAAACAATATTTATTTTAAAGCAATTTAATAACAAATACATAACAATTAAAAAGTATTTAACAATAAAATTGAAACTAGTTGTTTTAAAGTCAATAACATAAAAAATTTCATTAATGTTAAATTGTTTTTATTTATTTTTTTTGTTTTAATTTATTTTTTTGGTAGTCAGTGTTATCACTTCTAGTCCTTATGCAAGCTTCAGTTTGCGTGGGCACGGCACCTAATCAAATTAACAACATTTTGTTGTGGTAGGTTGCTCCATATTTCAAGAGCAACTTGTACTAGTCGTGCGGTGTTTTGTGGATTATCCCGGCGAGCTCTAATTTTTCTTGGAAGTATATCCCACAAATACTCGATAGGGTTAAGCTCGGGTGAGCAAGCAGGCCACTCCAAACAAGGAATACCTTCTGCTTCAATGACGCCTCTAGTCACCCTAATGGTATGTGCAGGTCCATTGTTATGCATGAAAATTAAATTTTCTCCTGTTGCACCTCTGTAGACCGTAATTACAGGTTATCAACATACCTGTTAGCAGTTAAAGTTGATTGGATGAAAATTAATGGAGTCTTTTTACGGATCACAATTCCTCTCCAGAACATTACACTTCCCCTTGTATATTTGTTAACAGAAATGACAGTTTCCGTTCTTGCTTGTCTTCCTCGACCTGTAAGTACACGATTTCGTGGGTTATCTGATTTTACACAAATCCTTACGTTTTCTGAAAATAGCACATTTTGTCAATTCCCCATGTTCCAGTTTTGGTGGTGAAGACACCAATTTAGGCGATCAATCTTGTATGTATTGCCTGGATAACTCGGGAACCCATAACTGTCTCCTGCAGTGTACTTCTTGTCACGAACTCTTCTTCTTATCCTTTCAACTGAAACAGTTACACCTGTAGCTTCCAAAAGCTGCCTTTGGAGCTGCAGGTGAGAAATGGTTGGGTGTCTTCCAGCTGATTGGACAATTAAAGGATCGTGGCGAGCCGTTATTACTTTTGGCCGACTTTCCGTTGCTTTATTTTTGAGCTTTTCTAGTTCCTTTTACCTAGCATATGTTTTGGACAGAACGCCCCGTGTTACGTCTAGCTCTACAGCTACGTATGTCCCTCTGAGAACATTACTTGCTCAACAAGACCAATAATCTTTCCCCGTTGTAAATTCTTTAAACCCACATAAGGCATATTTTCGTTTTTGGGCGCAAAAGTTAATTTATTTACTTTCTCGTTCAATTTGCAACTCGAGTAGATCACCTATACCGTACCGAGCTTTACTTGTCTTATCCATTTGTTTATTTTCAATAAAAACCTTTATGCTTCGTAACAATAAAAAGTTTTTCAAAAGAAATAAATAATGCTTTGAAATACATGGTGATTCCATATTTTTTGTTATGTGTACATATTGTTCTTCGAAAAAGAATAAATCCAATATTAACTATGACTCTAACGAAGTTACTTCTCATTAAAAGTTTCACTATACTCGTATGTATAGCGTTGGTCTAAGGATTTTTATTTTACTTTTTTGTTTGAAGCTTTTTCTATATTAGCCAATCAAAAGTTGTAATAAACCATTTATTTTGTTTTCTTTATATTATGAGCTTTTTATATTTTATTACAGTAATATACCATTTCGATGTTATTTAAATTAATCTTATCTTAATTATAAAATGTTAAAAATAATGCGTTTATAGATAATAGTGTTTTTATCCCTGCTAAGATTTTGTTATTAGTTAGTGCTTAGTTAGTTAATGTAAATAAAATGTAAATAAACAAAAAGAATTCCTCTGAAAATAGAGGTCAATACGATCGAAGTTAGTAACTATAGCGGTTGTCTCCAATGGACGCTGTAGGCTGCGTACAGCGTCACCCGTAGGAAAATTGTTCATTTTCGTTACTTTTAATAAACTTTGAAAGACAAAAACTATCTCACAACCAAAAATAGTTAAAAAAGAGGAATTCTAAAACAAATTCAAATTACGGGGTGAATTGAAGTGGACTACGACTTAGCCAGTTGTCTCCAATAGACGCTGTAGGGTGTATAATACAGTGTGTATTGGAAACTATCGACTATGTCGAATTTGACCTCCTTAGTTACGGGGTATTAAACATTGTTATTTTTAATCAGTCATCTTAAGAGGAAACAGTAGCGATCAACAGGTAGCGAAAACGCGTTCTAAGATTGCGGCTGTAATTTTGAATATTTTTTCGAGATATTTGGCACACGTATTCGTAATATAATAAAGAATGGCGGTACAGAGCCCAATTTGAGAAATATATTAATATGTGGAAATTACTCTGTAATTAAATACAATTAAAAAAAACGAGCCTGTACCGCCATTAAGAAGAACAAAAAAATACACTTTCTTCAAATAAACTTTTTTATCCGATGCCTAGATTTTGTGTCATTTTGGAACTACTAATGAAATAAAACAATTTAGTAGTTCCAAAATGACACAAAATCTAGGCATCGGATAAAAAAGTTTATTTGAAGAAAATCTATTTTTTTGTTCTTCTTAATGGCGGTACAGGCTCGTTTTTTTAATATTGTATTTAATTACAGAGTAATTTCCACATATTAATATATTTTTGAAATTGGGCTCTGTACCGCCATTCTTTATTATATTACGAATACGTGTGCCAAATATCTCGAAAAAATATTCAAAATTACAGCCGCAATCTTAGAACGCGTTTTCGCTACCTGTTGATCGCTACTGTTTCCTCTTAATGCAGTACTTTGGTCTTGTATTAAGAAGCGAGAGATACCACCTGATGCGGTGCTTTGACCTCTCATCGGCAGAAATATTATGTGCGCTGCAGTTTTCAAAATTATAATTGCCGTTGGGTCGCAATTCTTCCGAAAAATAGTAAATTTTGGGTCCACTAAGTTTAGATTATATAGAAATATCGGAATTGTCTGTAGTTCACTGTATCTCACTCTTATATTAACTACACCAAGCAGTGTTGTACAATTAGTAAAACCGACAAACCAATGTATAAACTTTTTTCGATCGATCACTGATGAAGTGCATTTCGCTACTATAATCCAGGTTTTTGTTGTACCTATGAGGAATTCGTGCTTTCTGATTAATGCAGATTAAAATGCAAACAAAAAGAGATTAAAGAAATCACTGTGTTGTGATTCGGTAAGTTGGTGTCCCAGAGTTCCTCCTGGTATCCCGAAGTTCGTCTCTGATGTGGCTTTTCGATAGTCTACAGAAGAGTTCTGGACCTTGGAATGGGGTATTACCTCCTTCTTTTGCGATTATATCAGCTTCTTCATTTCCTGCAATTCCCTTGTGACCCTCATCAGTGTAACTTTGTACACAAGTAAATTACTTTGGAACCTCTAAGGGAGCTTGGGTGTCTGATAAAATAAAGACTTTTGCCATCTGGGGTGAGACATTCTTGAGCACTAATTCTATAGCATGCATTTCTGCCTGAAAAATAGTTAGGGCGTTTCTAAGATGTTTGAATCGACCTGTGGATATGTTATAAGGACCTCTTTTTGAGTAAGTTTGTGCAAAGAAATCGAATCGGAATAATTTCACTAACGGGGGCGACGATAAATCCTGGACTATAGCGCTAATTGTTAATAATTAAAAATAACAGCTTTGTAATAAAATAATGACAAAAATCTCTTCAGTACCTTGAAGAAGGGGTTAGAAACTTGATTTGGTCACTTTTTGAATTTCATAATAATAATTTTTAATCGAGTTATTAAGCCTTGAAAATGGCCATTTTCGCATTTTTCAAATTTTTAATCGCATATAACTCGACAACAATCAATTTTAGAGAAAAATGACTAGAAACCTTTTTTGCACAGAATGAACCAGATTATCTAAAAAAATATTGTTCGAAATGAAAAAATTATTTTTGTGAATTTGTTTAAACGATTTTTCGACCACGGCACCATCCAGCACCCTGTGGATATGTTATAAAGACCTCTTTTTGAGTAAGTTTGTGCAAAAAAATCGAATCGGAATAATTTCGCTAGCTGGGCGACGATACAGCCCGGTCTATAATGAAGTACTGAGGCATTTGGTTACCATAATCCAGGTTTTTGTTGTACTTACTCATGAGGAAATCGTTGCTTGACGCAGTTTGAAATCAAAACAGATTAAAAAAAACCACGGTGTTGTGATTCAATACGTTGAGCTCAATAAATTCGCGCAAGGACAATGTTTTAAACTATAGGAAATCCACAAATCAATTATATATTTTAACACTCACTAAGCACTGTAATTATTTAACTTCTGCTATTCACATCACGTCAAACAATGTCACTTCAACTGGGTTTTCAAACATACGTTTTTACAGCTACAAAACAATTTCGATGATTATTTTCTTTTGTTAGTTTAAACTGAGGGGAATGGAGCATAAATGGTTTTAATTAAAAATCCTATTGGCAGTTCTATCGTGTAGTTGATACGGATTCATTGTCCACACCGCATAATAGAATAAACCAAGTATTAGAATCTGGATTATTGACTGTCGCTTTTTCAAACAATCGTTAATCCAATAGCTATGGGTATACAAAGGTCAAACGATTTTGCAAAATAGAAAGGTGTAATTTGTACTTTAGTATATGTGATTAATGATATGCTGTCTTAATTATTCTTCCACAAAGTAATTTCATAATGTTACGAAATTACTGATTATAAGTCAGTAACAATTTTTAACACTTTATTGATTAAGTTTATTTTAAACAGGACTACTTCATTTATGTTCTTTATTTACACACACTTATTATTTAATATGCATTCCTGTAACATTGCCCCCTCCTAAAGAAATGGGTTCTCCTGGGACCTGGTCAGGACTGGAACTGGATGCCGGTATCGGCAACTGGATCCTCTTTTACAACTCCCAGATTGCAATATCTGGATTTCGGTGCCTTTAAATATTTGTTCCACCACATTTCGGACAATCCTCCAATACACATAGTTTCAAAAGTTATGCATCACCCCTCGTATTCACGATGTATACGCTTTTATAAATCCGTATCTTTATCACATATTTAATGGGCCTTTTTTATAAAAAATATACCTTTTTTGGTTTTTTATTTTATTTGAATACCCATTTAATTGACCTGTTTTTGCCAAGGTGTAAACATTTGAAAAATTTATTCTGGTGAAATTTTTGAAAACGTGATTAAAAATGAATCGTACTTTAATTTCTGAGTTGGACCGTATAAGAATTATCGATTTAGTTGAAGAAGACCATTCACAGCGGTTCGTGGCGGAAAGAGTGGGTGTTTCTCAGAGTGATATCTCACGGATATGGAATAGGTTCCTGGAGACAAACTCGATACGGAATAGAGCTCGGTCTGGTAGACCCCTAGTTACCAATGATCGACAGAATGGATATATCAGAATTTCCATCCGTAGAAATTCTTCTATGTCTGTACCAGCCCTCCAAGGAGAATTCAGGCATGCTACAGGAGTCTAGAGTATCGTAGGCTACAATAATAAGAAGAATTTCAGACTCAGGTTTGAGGAGTCGTCGACCAATAAGAGTTTCTCAGCTACAACCTAGACATGTTTTGGACCGGGTCCAGTGGGCTTAAGAATACATACAGCTCCCCCAACAGTTTTGGAATTTTCTGCTTTTTTCAGACGAGACCAGAATCTGCTTAAATAGTGATAACTGGCGAATTCGTGTGTGGCTAGTTGTGCAGCTCTTGTTGACTCTCGCCACACACGAATTCGCCGGTTATGACTATTTAAACAGAATCTGGTCTCGCCTGAAAAAAAGCACAAAATTCCAAAACTGTTGAGGGAGCTGTATGTATTCTTAAGCCCTCTGGAGGCGGTCCAAAACATGTCTAGGTTGTAGCTGCGGAACTCTTATTGGTCGACGACTCCTCACACATGAGTCTAAAATTCTTCTTCTTATTGTAGCCAACAATACTCTGACTCCTGTAGCATGCTTGAATTCTCTTTGGAGGGCTGGTACAGACATAGAAGAATTTCTACGGATGGAAATTCTGATATATCCATTCTGTCGATCATTGGTAACTAGGGGTCTACCACACCGAGCTCTATTCCGTATCGAGCTTGTCTCCAGGAACCTATTCCATATCCGTGAGACATCACTCTGAGAAACACCCACTCTTTCCGCCACGAACCGCTGTGAATGGCCTTCTTTAACTAAATCGATAATTCTTATACGGTCCAACTCAGAAATTAAAGTACGATTCATTTTTAATCACATTTTCAAAAATTTCACCAGAATAAATTTTTCAAATGTTTACACCTTGGCAAAACCAGGTCAATTAAATGGGTATTCAAATAAAATAAAAAAACAAAAAAGGTAATTTTTTTATAAAAAAGGCCCATTAAATATGTGATAAAGATACGGATCTATAAAAGCGTAAACACCGTGAATACGAGGGGTGATGCATAACTTTTGAAACTATGTGTATAATTAGTGGCACTCTAGCTTTGACATGACTAACTTTTTCACTTTGAAATTTGTACTACAACACGTGCTCTCTCAATTGAAGCAATACCTTTCATACATCTTAATAGGTTGGTCATGGGCAGTCTCTTTTGTTACCAGATAGAAAAGGTAATGTAATTGATCTCAATGTTTCAATGCTTTTGCGGGAGCTGGCAGTTATCATAACAGTTCTGCAACTCGACCAAACTTCATTTGAAAGACGGATACCAACCCTTGTGCGTCTTTATTATTGGACCGGATGGTATGGGCCAGTAAATGGTCATCGGGAAGTTGCTTTTCTTTAGTGGTAACCACAATGTCCTACTTTACCAATACCTCCATAGGCCCTCATGAACTCCTCAAACGTGAGGTGAGTTACTTTCTTGGACTTGGTTTACTTCAACTTCTTCATCTCTGCCGTGGACTCCTTCGAATGACGCCAACCGGTTAAGGTATACTATTATACTACCGGCTTTCCTCTAGTAATCGATAACATCGTTAATTTTCTCCATAACAAGTCAAGAACCTTCCCAGAACTGTTACAACTTGGGATAACGACCCTTTCGCTTCTTTGGATTATAGGGCCAGACTTTGTCATTCTTCTTAAAACATCCCTTTTCGGCTTGGGTATCGTACCTTTCCTTCATTTGATCGCTACAGATCGAAGATGAGAATGAACCAAGTCGTAAATGTCGTCCATTTTTCTTCGCAATTTCACATAATCTTCACCAGCCACATCTTCAGGTCGAAATCCAAACTCTAGATCACAGCAAATGATTCATCAATAATAGACCTTTAGGCCGTGAGAAGAACGGAAGGTACTGGTCCCAAGTCTCGCTGGTGATTGGACACCATCGTTGTCAGATACTGTCAAATTCATCCGCTCTACCATTCCATCTGCGGGTGATAGACTAGTACTTGTCTCTTCATGTCTAGTCTCGCCTAATCCTTTTGGCAGTTCTATCGTGTAGTTGATACTAGATCTGGATCCCGCGTATGAAAAAAAAAAGTTGATTAATAGCAAGCCGAAAATTTGTTAATAGCTTAAGGGTGTCTAGTCAGACAAACTTTGATATATGGAAACACTGGAACAGGGGAAGTTTTAATTGTGGAACAGGTTAAAAAATTGGAACGGTCAGACCACGAAAACGTCACATGTATTTTGTCCGACAGAACTTCCAATTTTTTTGTTACCCTTTCATTAAACTCTCATGCAAAAATTAGACTGCTATTTATCACCTGTCATAATTCCTGTTATTTGACATATTCTACGTGTTCCACTCATTATAATTACCATTTGTTGATAAGTAGCAACCTTTTTGCATAAGAGTTTAATGAAAGGGTAACAAATCAATTGGAAGTTCTGTCGGACAAAATACATGTCACGTTTTAGTGGTCTGACCATTCCAAATTTTTAACCTGTTCCACAATTGAAACTTCCACTGTTGCAGTGTTCCTATATATCAAAGTTTGTCCGACTAGACACCTTTAAGCTATTAACAAATTTTCAGCTTCAGGATCCAGACCTATACGGATTCATTGCCCACATCGCATAATAGAATAAACAAAGTATGTATTAGAATCTGGGTTATTGACTGTCGCTTTTTCAAACAATCGTTAATCCAATACTTATAAGTATACAAAGGTCAAACGATTCATTTTTAAAGCAAAATCGAAAGGTGTAATTTGTTCTGAATGTGATTAATGCTCTGCCTGCTTAATTATTCTTCATCAAGAAGTTTCGTAGTGTTACGAAATTACTGATTTATATTTTTAGTTTACATTATTTATTTACACTTATTATTAAATTCATTTATTATTTACAATAATTTATAATATACTAAAACTAAAACATATACTAACACGTATAATTTATATCTCAATTATTCTGTACAATTTATTCTAGTAGGGGAGTGCATATATGTAGATTTTCACTTCGGAAAAAATCAAATAAGGTTGAACTTTTTGTAATTTCATTAAAAAATGTTTAATAAACAGCATATCAAAAAGTTCTACTCGAGAACTGGGTGCTTCATTTTTTATTAAACAAATGAACTAAGAAATTGGATGTTTTTTTAAATAACTCTGAAAATATAAATTTTAGAAAAAGCTGACTTGACCATTGAAAAATTCAGAAAATTTTACAAAAAAAAACCTTATATAAAGAATTTTCTAAAATTAAATCTGTATCTTCTCTAATTTTTTATTTATAACGCTAAAGTCACCCTTCTCACAAACATTGGCGCACTGTAAACTAGCGTACGGCGAAGTGCATGGTTGAGTTATTTTAATGTAATTCTTTAACTGATGGATCAAATGAAATTTTAAAAATTGAACATGAAAGAAAAATAATTAAGCTATCTTATGGTTATAATAGAAAGAAATAAAATGTATGGTCATAAGTACGGTGTGCGCGGAAAGTGAGCCTTACATTAATTTTGTTTAAAAATGATTTAAAAATGTGTAACTAATACAATTTTTCTTACAAAATTCTCAATTTCGCACAACTTACTTTTCAAGCATCTTACTAAATGATGTTTCATTCAATAAAAATCTCAAAAATTTAATTCAAATGATATGACGTCTCAAAAAATGTAATTTTTGAAATCTTCATAGTTTTATAGAGTTACCACCACTTTAAGACGGTATTACTCAAGTTTGAACAGATCTATTACAGTTTTATAAGTACTTTTTTAAAGTTTAGGGTGCAATCTTTAAAATGCACTGAATTCTTTTACTCTAGAAGTGAAATAAACTATTTCTTTTTGAGAAAATTAAGAAAGATAACAAAAATGTAATACAAAAACCAAAAATTACCAGCTAAAAAGATGTTTATACAAAGTGATCAAAACTTTTTTCTGTAAAACTTACCTAAAATACATTTAATAATAAACTTCAACAATAATAAATGTTCAGTAAAAAAAATTTTTTTTTAGCTCTTATACAGTATGTCTGCGTAACTTGGAACCCATTGATAATTTTTTTATTATCAGTTTTACGAAAAAAAGTTATTTTTTATAAAATACTCTGCATCGTATATAATCTAAGATGCAATCATCAAATATCAAATTTAATTAATTTTATACGAAGTATGTCAAAAAATATGCATTTCACTCAAGAGTAAAGTACATTAACATTTCACAAATTCGAAAAGTGTTTGGAATTAAAATTAAAATAAAAATTAAGAAAAGTTGTTTGGAATTAAAAAATTTGTTTTAGTGTTTACTTACATCCTTCTAATTAAAATATTGTGAATAAAAAAAGGCACTTAACTCTTAAGAAAAATTCATATTTTTTACATACCTCGTATAAAATTAAAAAAGTTTGATATCTGATGGTTGTATCTTAGATTTTAGACAAGGGAGGGCATTTTATGAAGAATAACTTTTTTTCGTAAAAGTGATAATACAATAGTTATCAGAATTGTAATAAAATGATGAGTATCGGTAATTTGAGAAAAAATTGAATTTTTTTTTTCAATTAGAATGTAATTGTATATTGAAACAGTTTTTAATTTCAAACAACTTTTTATAATATCATTTTTTGATATTCTGGAATATAAAGGTACTTTACTCTTTAACGTAATTCATATTTTTGACATAGCTCGTATAAAATTGATAAAATTTGATATCTGATGGTTAAGTTTTAGATTTTTGACTATCCAGAGCATTTTATGAAGAATAACTTTTTTTCGTAAAATTGATAATAAAAAAGTTTTCCATGTGGTTCCTAGCTACGCAGACATACTGCATAAGAGCTTCTGTATAAGAATTTTCAAATTGCAATGCCATATTCGGATTAAGTATAATCAAAAACAAAATAGAAACATATTTGATCAAAGTAAAATGATGAATTTAACTATATTTTTAAAATTATTAATACAAAACAATTGTTATTGTTTAAACAATTAATAAACAATTAGCGCCCAAATCCGCGAGTAGAACTTTTTACTTTAACATGTATACAAACTAACAAAAAAAGTTTTAGAAAAATATAAGCTTGTTTGAATTTTTCCGAAACAATACATGTTTTCGTTTTAATTGCACTCCCCTAAAGGTGTAATTTGTACTTTAGTATGTGTGATTAATGCTATGCCGTCTTAATTATTCTTCCACAAAGTAATTTCATAATGTTACGAAATTACTGATTATAAACTAGTAACAATTTTTAACACTTTATTGATTAAGTTTATTTTAAATAGAACTACTTCATTTATGTTCTTTATTTACACACACTTATTATTTAATATGCATTTCCGTAACACTTCCCCCTCCTAAAGAAATGGGTCCTCCTGGGACCTTGTCAGGACTGGAACTGGATGCCGGTATCGGCAACTGGACCCTCTTTTACAACTCCCAGATTGCAATAGACTAATACCTATACTTCGGTGTCTTTAAATATTTCTTCCACCATATTTCGGACAATCCTCCCAACAAAATTAGTGGCACTCTAGCTTTGGCATGACTAACTTTTTTACTTTGAAATTTGGACTACAACACCTGCTCTCTCAGTTGAAGCAATGCCTCCCATACATCTTAATAGGTAGGTTGGTCATGGGCAGTGTCTTTTGTTACCAGATAGAAAATGTAATGTAATGCATCTCAATGTTTCAAAGCTTTTCCGGGAGCTGGCAATAATCACAAAAGTTCTGCAACTCGACCAAACTTCCTTCGAAAGACTGATACCAACCTTTGTGCGTCTTTATTATTGGACCGGATGGTATGGGCCAGTAAATGGTGATCGGGAAGTTGCTTGTCTTTAGTGGTAACCACCATGTCCTGCTTTACCAATACCTCCATAGGCCCCCATGAACTCCTCAAACGTGAGGTGAGGTACTTTCTTGGACTAGGTTTACTTCAACTCCTCCATCTCTGTCGTAGACTTCTTCAAATGACGCCAACTGGTTAAGGTATACTATTATACTATCGGCTTTTCCCTAGTAATCTTGATTATTCGGTAGATAACATCGTTAATTTTCTCCATAACAAGTCAAGAACCTTCCCAGAACTTTTGCAACTTGGGAGAACGACCCTTTCGCTTCTTTGGATTATAGAGACAGACTTTGTCATTCTTCTTAAAACATCCCTTTTCGTCTTAGGTATCGTACCGTTTCTTCATTACCGATCCGAAGATGGGAATGAACCAAGTCGTGAATATTGTCCATTCTTCTTCGCAATTTCACATAATCTTCACCAGCCACATCTTCAGGTCGAAATCCAAACTCTAGATGATTCATCAAATGATTCATCAATAGTAGACCTTTAGGCCGTTGAGAAGAACGAAAGGTACTGGTCCCAGTCTCGCTGGTGATTGTACACCATCGTTGTCAGATACTCGCCGACTGTCTTATTCATCCGCTCTACCATTCCATCTACGGGTGATAGACTGTAGTACTTGTCTTCTTCATGTCTAGTCTAGTCCAATCCTTTTGGTAGTTCTATCGTGTAGTTGATACGGATTCATTGTCCACACCGCATAATAGAATAAACCAAGTATTAGAATCTGGATTATTGATTGACTGTCGCTTTTTCAAACAATCGTTAATCCAATAGTTATAGGTAGGTATACAAAGGTCAAACGATTCATGTTTATAAACATGATGCACAAACATGAAAAGGAGTCGGAATCGGCAAAAAAATTTAAAACCTTATTGTTTATTTATGAAGCATAACGTAAACAATTAACGTAAAAATTGAAATTATGTATCGTTCATATAATTAGCTACAATGTGTAAAAGTTTCAAGTTTCTACATTGTAAAAAACATGAAAATTTAAGCATTTTCCATTAAAATCGTTTTTTTTTATTGAAACAATTATTAATAAATATAAAATTTTTTTTTATTGACTATTCGTGTATTGTTCCCGCGAATGCATATATCTACAAATTTTCATGCATTTGCATTAAAGAAAAGGCAGTCAAATAACGTCTAAAGATTTGACGCAAACGATTGAACTAAAGAAAAGCGTTTAATAAATACGGAAATAAGGTGACAATCTATTCGAGAGTATCGAAAATTCCCACAAATATGTAGTTTTCAAGAAACTTTACATTATTAACATTAAGTAAATCGATAACAGATACCACCTCTGAACGAAATCCTAGAGTTAATTTTCAAAAGTCATATAAAAATAAAAAGTTCTTTATCTGGATGCGAGTTTTAAGCTGAATTTGTTGGCATTGAATACTATATATTTTGGAAATGTCAATAATGCTAAACTTTTTCAATGTTCGCTTTCGAAGTTTTAACCAAATATTGACGAACAGAACTTCCAAAAACTTTTTCAATTGATGCTTTTGCACTGAGACATTTAAAGTTTCACATTGTATTGTAAGGCTGAGTTCACTTTAATTTTTAAATACTTTTAACACTTTCAATGTGTTCTATACTAATATTCTTTGAATTAGATTAATAAAATTATGCTTAGTAGTATTAATATTACAACAGATGCAATTTTCTTTATAAAGCAGTTGATGGAATAATACGGAAATAGAGGAACATACACTCATATGGTATTCATTAATCTTGAGAAAGCATATGATAGAGTTCCTCGAGAGATTCTGTGGTGGGCACGCAATAAGAAAGGAATCCCTGGCGAATATGTAAAGATTGTGAGAGATATGTATGAGGGAGTAACGACTAGTGTTAGGGCAGGTGTGAGAGAGACTGATAAATTTCATGTGAAAGTACGATTGCGCTAAGACTCGGTGCTTAGTCCTTATTTATTCTTATTAACTTTGGATCGGATAACAGCGAAACTACAGAGTAACATTTCCTGGTGCTTAAGGTTGATATGAACCCTTAATTAATTTGTTTCTGATCCTAGAGATGGCTGTACTGTAGCATGTTACTGTGGTAACATTTTCAACTTAATTGTAGATTTCTACATGATGACTCTGTAATAATGTAGAAACCTGAACACTATTCTGTCCTTACACCCATTGGCTCAATTGGCCCTGTTGCCAAATTGTTTAGACAGTAATTTTATCAAGGCCTAATAACAAAATGTAATGTTAGCAAGAAACATTTAGTCTATGACGTGATGCCGCTCCCGTCTAAAAAAAATTATGGTTCGGTTTCTCTGCGGATTCCTATTCAGAAATGTTCTCTTTAAGGAAATATGAACGCAGGGCGAAATTTTTGGCCAGAAATTGTTTAAAAATTTTTTTTAAGAAATTTAAAAGATCACCCTTTTTGCTCCGGAAAATATTTTTTTAGGTTTTTTGATCCATTCTAACAAGAAAGGTATGTTGTCATTTTTCTCAAAAGTTGATAGATTTCGAGTTAAGGGCGATTTAAAATCTGAAAAATGCGATAATACGCATTTTCGAAGTTTAAAAACTTAGATTTATGTATATTAATATATCTGAAATAGCCAAGTGCTTGTATTAAAGTTTAAACATTTTTTTTTTTCAAAATTATGAAGAGTAGTCGGTTCTGTCTTAAATTTAGACCGTTCTTTTTAAAATGTATCAAAGAATATATAGTGAGTAGAAGTTTACGGCCCTGTAACGTTTTAGCATAGGATTTTGCGTTCCAACTGAGTAGGTGCTATGGAGGTGCATAGATCTGACAACGTCCGTAGTCACCGTCATCTCACCACCGCCCGCTCTGCGGCCGTAACATCCCTCGTCAACAAGCCTCCTTATAAACGTGACCATCTGTTTCATATAAAAGCTTTCTCTATGAGCTATATTATATTCGTTCAATTTGTTGATGTTATTATGCGTCCATCCAATTTTAATGCCGATGCGGCAGGTTCTATTTCAACAATCTTCTATTTTGCACGGGAAAATATTTTTTCAGGTTTTTAGGGTAATACTAAATAAAAAAGTTTGTTTACATTTTTCTGACAAGTTCACAGTTTTTGAGTTATAAGCGATTTAAAATCTGAAAAATGCGAACATACGCATATTCGAGTTAGAGGCTTGAAAACTGATAATTATTATTATTTTTGTAGTTGATAAGTGCCTAAAATCGAAGCTTAAACATTTAATTTTAAGATTTTGCTGGGTAACCGGGGCTTATTTCAAAAATAAATCGTTGTTTTTTACTTGTTAATTATGGGCGTTAAAAATAAAATTTAATAGGTATTTATGATATAAGTGTTAAAAGTTTAAAAGTACACGTTTAAGGCAGGCATGTGAAAGTTTGCAGAATCAGCGAAGCGAATTCTGCAATTCATCAGTGCCTTAAAAATGTACTTTTTAACACGTATATCATACAATATTTTTTCTACAAACGTCTTATATATCAACAATTATAATTTATTCATTCTCACTTACAGGACAATGACAATACCTACAAAAACTTTTACTTGAACTTGACTGACATCCCATTTTTATATTTTTCTTGACATTACATCAAAACCGTCTATATTGTCAATACGTAAATCATAACATAACAACTATAGAATAACATCTACTTTTATTGTTGTAAGTATATTCTAACAAATTTTAATAGTTTTTTCTACAAACGTGTTAAAAATGCAATAATACAGTTCAAATTAAATTTTACAAAACGTTTTAAACTACCTTTTTCAAATTGAGCAAGTTGTACTATTAATATTAATGTTAATAAATGAAATATGAAATATAAATATTTTGACGTTTCACAATTTGACAATTCACTTTTAACTGCAGTGCCTCAAAAATTTTAAAGCACTAGTGCCTTAAAGTAGCATTTTTAATGCTCGTATGGAGTGCTAAAAATTGCATTTTTAACACGGTTGTAGAAAAAAGTTATTTAAACAATTTCTGCCCAAAAATGCCGTCCGGCACCCTTCTCATAATGTTTAAAGGAGACATTTTTGAGCAGGAATTCCAGAGAAACTGAATGGGAAGCATTTTTCATGCGGGAGCTACCACACAACCGGGACTACTTCTCTTTAAATTTTGTATATTACCATAGTTTTTTAAACAATTTATTTATTTATTTAATTATTTACAATGTACCAATTACATACGCCAATCATATCGCACGACAAAACTGTGGAAAACCAACAACCAACCTACAGTTTACAGGACTTAAGCAGTCACCATATGTAAATGGGGGAAACTCCTGGAGTTGGCCGAAGAAATCAATATTCACCTTATTTATAGTCTAAAAGATAAAACTACTTTCTTTTATAGGAGATGGCGCAAAGGCGCAACCTCGATCTATGCTGGGTTTCGAGTAACTCACAGTTGCAACTACTCTTAAGCTTCCGAACCGTACTCCATAGTTCCCCCCCCCCCTCAGCCAACATCGACCAGTCATAATCGAAATAGATTCAGAAAGATTCAGATTGAGTTACACTAAATACCAATTACCAATCTTGTGAATTTTTTTAGAAACATTGTTTAGACAATTTCTGCCCAAAAATTTCGCCGGCACCGTTCTGATTTATTTAAAGGGGACATTTTTGAATAGGAATCCGCAAAGAAACCAAATCAGAATTTTTTTCAGACGAGAGCGGCCTCACATCATAGACTAATTGCATATTATGTTTCTCGGTAACTAAATATTCCAGTTGTTAGTCATCTCTTATCTCACACTGAAAAATGGTAATAAAATTTTATGACCGCTTGCAATCTTGTAAAAGTGTATTAGCACAAATTTTGTTTATACATAAACTTTTTAACACGTTGACGGACAGTGCGTCAAATGCAAGTGTTTTGACACTATATTTATGAATTTTGCAAAGTAGAATATACACTGGTGCGCAAAAAATTTAGGTCACTAGATGAATTATTTGATGCCTCGGATTTCCTAAACCTGTTGTCCGATTTGAATGATTTTTTTAGTATGTTATAGCTTTATTATTTAAGAATCTTAATGTGTTAATATTGTTTGCTAGACAGGTAAATGTCATTTTATACCGGGTGTAACAATCATACTGTGTTTTTCCTTAAAGTTCGGAACACGCTGTGGAATATTATAGCATAGATAAAATGAGGCGCTCAGAGCAGCAGTGGCCTAACAAACATCCCACAATTTTACCAAAACGATATTATTACATTAAAGTTATTCTTTATTTAAGTGTTTTCAGATGCAGACTAGTTCAAGCAATGGTTGCTTCAGCCACCCTGCATCTGAAAACACTGAAGTAATGCATAACTTTAATGTATTAAAAGCATTTTGGTAAAATTGTGGGATGTGGGTTAGGCCACTGTTGCTCTGGACGCCTCAAATATTGAAATTAGAACTCAATTGTAGCCTTAGGCTTTCTTAACACTTTCTTTTTTATTCATTTGCTTATGTTGGATAATAAGAAAGTTAGGTACTTTAACAACTAGCCATGTTCTTCATCAATACAGGGTGTTTCTAAATAAGGGCGACAAACTTTAAGTGGTAATTCTACATGAAAAAATAATGACCGTTTTCTTTATAAACATTGTCCACAAATGCTTAATTTCCGTGATACGGGATGTTGAATTTTTTCTTACCAACTGACGGTTTATTTGTTGCTCTAAAACCGATTGAGATATGCAACTGAAATTTGGTAGGTTTTAAGAGGTAGTTATTGCGCATTGTTTGGCATACAATTAAGAATTTTATATTCGCCATTGGCGTGCATACGGGATGTATCTAAAATATTTATACCCGTATGCACGCCAATGGTGAATATAAAATTCTTAATGGTATGTCAAACAATGCGCAATAACTACCTCTTAAAACCTACCAAATTTCAGTTGCACATCTCAATCGGTTTTAGAGCAAGAAATAAACCGTCAGTTGGTAAGAAAAAATTCAACATCCCGTATCACGGAAATTAAGCATTTGTGGACATATGTTTATAAAGCAAATTGTCATTATTTTTCATGTAGAATTACCCCTTAAAGTTTGTCACCCTTATTTAGAAACACCCTGTATTGATGAAGAACATGGCTAGTTATTAAAGTACCTAACTTTTTTATTATCCATTATAAGCAAATGAATCAGAAAAGAAAATGTTAAGAAAGCCTAAGGCTACAATTGAGTTCTAATCTCAATATTTTATCTATAGGTACTATAATATGCCACAGAGTGTTCCGAACTTTAAGGAAAAACACAGTATGATTGTTACACCCGGTATAAAATGACATTTACCTGTCTAGCAACAATATTAACACATTAAGGGCCGGTTGTTCGAACGCTAATCAAGAATGATCATTATCAAATAATTAATTACTGTCAATGTCAACTTTGTTTGGGTTGTTAAAAAGTCTGTGGAGTCTATAATCAATTAATATAACAATCATTATTAACATAATTAATAATAAATCTCATAATTGTAATTAATTATGTTTTCAGCAACCCAAACAAAGTTGACATTGACAGTTTTGGTGACAGTAATTAAATATTTGATAATGATCATTGTTGATTAGCGTTCGAACAACCGGCCCTAAGATTCTTAAATAATAAAGCTATAACATACTAAAAAAATCATTCAAATCAGACAACAGGTTTAGGAAATCCAAGGCATCAAATAATTCATCTAGTGACCTAAATTTTTTGTCCGCCAGTGTAATAGCCAAATTGCTAAATTTGTTTTATGGAAACAATATGTTTTTTGTAAACATGTGGACGACGACCATCATGGATGTCGTATTATATTTCATATGCATCTGTAGATGTAATGTGACAAAAAATCTACCGATTTTTTGTCATAACTCGTTATTTTAAAAATGTCGTCTATAGTCTATAGACGTTCTGTTCATCAACGTGTTAAGAACTAAAAATATCTGAGAGAATAAAGTCAATGTATGATAGAAAAAGAATAGAAGAAAAGAATAGGATTTTGATTTTAAATTCGGCAAAATATGTTTAAGCAAGGCGAAAACATCGTGTTTCTTGAGAAAAATATTCCCATGAGATCTTTTTACGTAATCAGTTTCATGAGATACCGCAGAATAAGGTCCAAAAAGGTTATAATAAAGATATTAAAAATGATTGTTAACAGAAAAAAATACTCAAAACTATTTCACTAACATCAAAACTAGTTCTTCTCTGTCTTGCTCGTCGATTTATTGCATTTCGATTTAATGTCCATGATTCCGCTCCTTAGTAAAGCACACTGTGTACATAACATATAATTAGCCTTATTCTGAGAGCCAATATCAGATCTTTGCTGCATAAAATCTTTTTCATTTTCACGAAGTTGGCACGTGCTTTTTCAATTCTCTCTCTTATTTCTGGAGTATAATCGTTATTTTCTGTGATTATCGTTCCCAGTAAATATATTTTTTACTCTCTCAGACTGCTGGCCGCCTACCGTTAATATTTCATTTGTATTGTTCTTGCTGTACAATGGGGCATTCGATTCCATAGAACTCTGGACCGTATTAAACGGAATTAATAACGCAAGGAAGTCATCTAAGATTTGCCGATGACATAGTGCTCATAAGCAACAATACAGAAGAACCAATCTACATACTAAAGATGATTAAACATGAATCTGAGAAAGGCGGTTTAAAAATGAATTTAAATAAAACAAAAGTGATGACAAATCAAAATATCAGAATCGACTTAGTTGGAAGTGAGATCGAAAGGGTCGAAGAGTCACACGATCAAACTAGGCAAACAGAATCAAACGGACGAGATAGCTATAAGAATCTGAATTACTTGGGCAGCAGTTGCAAGACTCAGTGATGTGTTGAAAAACAAAAAGATACCAATAAATCTAGAAAAAAGGGTACTCAACAGTTGTATTCTACCAGATAAGACTTATGGAGTGGAGACCGTGACACTTACAGGGTTATCAGCCAATATATTAAGAACAACACAGAGGGCCATCGAACGAGCTATCTTAGGAGTGTCTCTAAGAGAACATGTTCGAAATGGGACATACGAAACAGGACGAAGGTGGAATATGTTATGGGAAGAATTGCGCAAATGAAATGGAGCTGGATAGGACAGTACACGTGCCACGGCAAAACAACGAAAGGTGGACGAGAAACATTTTACATTGGAGACCACGCGAGCATAGTCGTAGCAGAGGAAGACCACAAAAACGATGGCTACACTCAAAAAAATTTAGTTCGTAATATTGATTAACAGTGATTATTGAATAGTATTTCGTTCTCACAACAATTTAATTTGTTGTTTCAACGAACTTTTAGACATTGACGAATGTACTTGGTTATTGTCACAATGATTGAATAATAATTGTGAGAACAACTAGAGTACATTAATCAATAACACTCAATTTATTCAGCCAAGAACTTAGTTTCGTATATTTAATAAATACTGTTAATTGTGGCAGCAACTCACGTTCTTGATTTCGTAGATGACAAGCAATTACCTTGGTTTATCGTGACAACGTACAGATTTCATTAAAACAATGTACAAATGTTGGTAATATAGAGTAATATATGATTATTGAATAGATGTACACTGATTGTTGTGCCAACGAATGCATTAATTAATCTACTACTGCCTTTAATTCCCACAATCAATGCGTTAATTGTGACAATAATCGTGGTTGTTGAGACAATAAATGTTTTGCTTGACCATTTGAAATGTAACGGCTTTTCCTTGAAAGTGCCGAATAATAATTGCATTTTGTTTCCAAGTGTAGTCCGTAGTAGAAGGAAGATAAGGATAAGATATTACTTATTTTTTATATTTGAATAAAAGTAAGTTTTTCCTGATAAGGTAAATACGGGAGAACATTCTAATTAAAAATAAACTTGTCAGTGTCTTATGTTTGTAAGTGTTTACTTTTAATATTGTCTTGTGATGTTATTTATAAGATGAACTGAAAATGAATTTTCGAATCCTGAATGAAAAAAAATAATTAGTATTTTTGAAAATTTAAACGCAGAATAAAATATTACAGTATTATCGAGGGTCTGACGTCCCTGAGAACTTCTATAATGATTATTTTAATAAGTCACAGGGGTGAAAAATAGAAAATTTAGTATGATTTTTTTATTTCAAATATACTATTCAAAAGAAACTTCTTGTTTATTCTAAGGGACTTTCAGCCCTCAGTAATAATGTAGTCTTTTATTCTGCGGTTAAATTTTTCAAAAATACTTATTAGTTTTCTCAGGATTCCAAAAAAATGAATGCGTTTAAAAATAATTCGATCGAAATTTTGCCCCTGCGCTCTCAAAAATGATTAAAGTGTTATACATTTTTGAAATCACCATTTCAAACACTTTTAAATGAGCTGTCACATGATGTACTTCCCATTTAAAAAAATCAAAGTTACGCCTGTCACCTGAAGAGGGACCGTGTAAAGTTCGAAACATTGATGTTATAATATACTTAGATAATTTTAAAAATCGACCCGTCTGAGCGTTTTGCTTATGTACTAAAAATAAATAAGTTAATAAGGGGGGGGGGAGTGTAACACTTATTCCAGTGCACTGTATAAGCGATATAATAATTATGAGAAATCACACAGTGTAAAGTCCTAAAGGTTAAGGACAAAAAAGGGGATTTAAAAAATTATTATTAATCAATTAATATGATACATTGGGCTAATGCATTCAGTAATTATTAATATAAAATACGTTCATAGTAGGAATGAACGAAACTGATTGTAAGAATGAATAGAATTGCTTGTAAGAATAACCGTATTTATTGTGCCAATGAACGGAATTAATTGTAACAATAAACGGAAATAATTGTAGAAATAAACGAAATACGTTAGGAGAAATAACACTGTTATTGGCACAACGAATGGTCTTCGTCGGTCAATTAACGACGTTGTTGTTTCAATAAACAGTGTTCGTTGACTCAATGAACTGAGTTCGTAATATCAATAAAGTGATATTATGGTATACATAATGAATGTTCGTCCATTCAATAAACGTAATACATTGGCTCAACTAACGAAAATAATGAATTGATGAACATCGCTTTGTTGTTCCAATAAAACCAAGAATTGGACAAATTTTAACAATTGCGTTTGTTGTCTGAATTAACATTTTTATTGATATTACGTACCTTTTTCGTTGAGTGTAGATGACTTCAAAGCAAAAGTGGGGAGAAACTGGTACCAAATAGCACAAAACAGAGAAGAGTGGAGAACTAATGGGAGGCCTTTGTCCAGGAGTGGATGCAACCAGGCTAAAGAAGAAGTTATTGTTTTCTTTAGGGACATTCACTTAACAAGCTACATGTTTTTATGGATTCGGCTGCCTCTAGAGATGTATATTCTCGGGATGAATACAGTCACTAACTTCCACAATATTATTGTCACTTACTGACCCGTCCGGACAAGCTCGTAAAAACCCATAACCTTTTTCAAACACAGAAACAATGCACACTGCTTTACTATATTTTTTTATTTTGATAGGAATTTCTGGCTGTTCTTCGTTTCTTATCAGATAAAACAATTGTTCCAGATATCGTTATCGCGTTTCCTCTTTTTACTTCTTTATCGATGATTATTCTGCCGCGCCGTTTTCATTTTCTAATATTCCATAATCTTTCTCTTCCTGCTCTTAAAGAAACTGTTTATTAGATTTTTTTCTTTCTCATTTAATTTATACCGATCCAGATTAGCTCCATATAACAGTTTTAAGTTCTACTTCCATCAGACTAATCAATACCTATTATTTAACATACCTATTATTAAGTGACAACACATTTTTTCTTTTGTCTTATTTATTTCTGTTGTTTTTGTACAGAGAAGAAATCAATATAGATGTAAGATTTTTAAAATTGATTGTTACCTATTATTCCTTGTATATTGATCCTTTTTTATTTTTAATATGAAGGTGAAAATATTTTTAACCTCTCCTCAATTAATTTTAGAAGTGGTCATTTACTGCTCTTACTCCATATCTATTTACATATCGTCCAATTGTTTTCCCTTAAATTTAGCTCACCACAAATGCAAAAAGTAATGGACAATGAAAATTTTAAAGATAAAGTAATAATTTCAATTAAAATCTTTAATAAACATAAAAGTGCGACAAAAGAGAAATATCATGGATGGTAGTTATTAGAAACACTATTTGACAAATGAAGACTATGCTCCAATTCCAATTCAAAATATAGTCAAATACAAAGCTTCAGAGATACATGAAAAAATACAAATAAAAAAAGACAACTTTATGGTACTTAAAAACATTAAAATGCCAATAGACAAATGAAGACTATGCTCCAATTCCAATTCAAAATATAGTCAAATACAAAGCTTCAGAGATACATGAAAAAATACAAATAAAAAAAGACAACTTTATGGTACTTAAAAACATTAAAATGCCAATTGTCAACTAGGGTTTAATCGAAACAGAAAGTACCGGCCCTAAATATATCAAAATCTAATACGGCCAAGGGGACTGAAAATATTTCAACAAAAGTAGTTAAATTAATTTCAGAAGGTCACGTTGATGCGTTATAAATAGACGTTAAGTAGTAGGCTTATATTACCTACTAACATTAAAACATTTTGTTGTACAAAGTAATTGATATGGCAACGCTGTTAGGATAAAGTTCTGTGTGACGCGATTGAAGCGGAAGGCACTGCTATCTATCGAACATAAATATTACCGATGGTGTAGATGGCGCAATGTCATGGCGGCACAAATTCTTAGCGGCAATTCAAGATATAATTCTTGTTTAACGAGATTTTTCATATGTTTAGGAAAAAATATTCAACATTTTATTGGAAATATTTTCCATTGTTACAGTTTTATATATGTTGTTATTGAAATTTTATCCAATTTCTTACCGGCAGCTTTATTATAAGCCGAAACATATTATTTTTTCCTACTGTGGCAAAACTGTAAATTCAAAAATTTTAAAAAAATTCATAAATATTTCCTAGAATTATATCTTTATGCTGTAAGAAAATTAACAAAATTGTATGTTTAGTTTTCCCGCTTTATACTTGAAAAAAAGGAGTTTTTTTGAGTTTTTTCGAAAACGAAAACATGAAGTTTGCTCAAAATTTGTCAAAATACTTCTAGTGATCACATATACCTTCTCAATTTTTTTCAAATTTTTTGAATGTGTAGTTTATTTTTGGGGGGGTTCAGATCAACCTTAATGTATTCTGATGATGTGGTGTTGGTGGGAAATAGTTAAGGCGATTTAGAACAAAAAATCGAACAGTGAAGGCAAGCTCTGGAGGAAAAAAGTCTAAAACTTAATAGGACAAAGAGAGAGTATTTGGAATGTTCGTTTAAAGATGGAGTTACTACAAATAAAATGATATCTTGGGATGATGAAATTATTGTGAAAAATGAGAGTTTTAAGTACCTATGATCGGTATTACAGAGTAATGAGGAAATAGATGAAGATATGGAGAATTAGGGTTGGGTGGATGAAATGAAAGGAAGATACTGGTGTGTTGTGTGACAGAAAAAATCGAATGAAGCTAAAAGGAAAATTCGATAAAATGAGTCATACGACCGGCTATGATGTACGGAACTGAATGTTGGGCAGTTAAAAATAGAGAGAAACAACGAATACATGTGGCAGAAATGAGAACGCTTAGATGGATGAGTGGAGTAACAAAAAATGTTAAAATTAGGAATGAGTATATTAGGGTGGCAACAGTAAAGAAGAAAAACTATACTTTTTGTCATCTTTCAATTTTATTTTAAAATATTCAGTAGGTTTATCCTTCTAATCCGGATGAACAAATGCAATTCTCAACCAAACATTCATTTTTAATATATTGCAAAAATCAACTAATTCTGCTATTTACACAACCTAAACCAAATATATCTGGTGTAAAAGAATGCCTTGTTCGAATTCATTACCCTTGACTGGACATGAAAATTTCAAAGAACTATATTATGCTAAACTACATTTAAACCAAGTAAATAATTCCCGAAATTAATATTAAAAAGCTTCTACATAACAATGGCAGTCCATTTTGGTTTAAAAATGATTTATAGTTTTCTATAAACGGTCTCAATTAACTTCATTTATGATGGCAGATCTCTGAAAATTGTTTTAAGCCTATTTTTGCAAAATCGAGTTTATTTTTGCAATAAATATAGCATTCGAATTTAACAATGCGTCGACAGTAATCCCTAGATGAGAGCAGTCAGTTGAAATTAAATCGTCCATTTGGAACTAAATACAATAGTTTAAATTTCACCATAAAATGTATTTATATAATATTAAAATCTGAAGCCAGCTGTGGCCAATGTACTCATAAAAATAATTGTCGAAATTGTGTTTATTATATTATGTATTTATTTATTTGATCTAAAGAGACATAATGATGAGAGTAAAAATGCATTGTGTCTAGAATTTTTGTATAGTCGCCATAATTAGAATAATATGATAGAATATGTAAATGATCTTTTTTTGAAAGCGATTAACGAAGTGTAATTAGGAACGTCAAAAACAAACTTAAAATGTAATTTTAATTAAAATCAATTTAGACTAGACTCTATCGTCGCCCCCGTTAGCGAAATTATTCACATTTCATTTTTTTGCACAAACTTACTCAAAAAGAGGTCCTTATAACAAATCCACAGGGTGACAGGTGGTGCCGGGGTCGAAAAATTATTAAAACAATTTTTTTAAACAAATTAACAAAAAAAAAATTTTATTTAGAACAAATTTTTTTTTTTAGATAATTTGGCTCATTTTGAGCAAGAAAGTATGCTGTCGTTTTTCTCTAAAATGAATTGTTGAGTTTACGTGATTTAAAATTTGAAAAATGTAAAATTGGCCATTTTCAAAGCTTAATAACTCGATTAAAAATTATATTATGAAAGTCAGAAAGTGATCAAATCAAAGTTAGAAGCCGCCACTTCAAGATCTTGAAGAAATTTTTGTCATTATTTTATTACAAAGCTGTTATTTTTAATTATTATTAACAATTAGCGCTACAGTCTCGGCTGTACCGTCGCCCCCGTTGGCGAAATTATTTCGATTAGATTTTTTTGCACAAACTTACTTAAAAAGAGGTCTTTATAACAAATACACAGGGTGCCAGGCGGTACCTTGACCGAAAAATTGTTTAAACAATTTTTTTAAACAAATTCACAATAATAATTTTTTGGTTTCGAACAATTTTTTTTTATTTAATTTGGGTCATTTTGAGCAAAAAAGGTTCCTTTTGATTTTTCTCTAAAATTGATTGTTGTCGAGTTATACTCGAATTAAAATTTGAAAAATGGCCATTTTCGCATTTTTCAAATTTTAAATCGCGTATAACTCGACAAAAATCAATTTTAGAGAAAAATGGCAAGGGACCTTTTTCGCTCAGAATCACCCAAATTATCTAAAAAAAAAATTTGATCGCAATAAACAAATTATTTTTGCAAATTTGTTTAAAAAAAATTGTTTAAACAATTTTTTGACCACGGCACCGCATGGCACCCTGTGTATTTGTTAGAAGGACCTCTTTTTGAGTAAGTTTGTGCAAAAAAGTCGAATCGGAATAATTTCGCTAACGGGGGTGACGATACAGCCCCATCTAATTGTGGTTTAATGCCGCACAAATACAATCTTCTTCTAGTGCCGATTCCACTAATGAAGGTTAGCTACAACCATTGCAAGTTCATCTCTATATTCTACTTATCTTAAAAGCGTCTTTGTGTTTAACCCGGTCTAGTCGCGAATGTTTTTCAGCCAGGATATTTTTGTCGTCTACTTTTTTCCTTCGATTGTACCCTTCATAATCAGCTGTAACAACTCGTACTTATAAGTTCTAAGTATGTATGCGCCCCAAATATGCTATTTTTCTTCTTCTAATCTTTAATCTTAAAAGCTCTATGTAATTTATATTCAATTTCTATCTAGATTCTGCACATAGTTGCGAAATAATCATTACCAGCAGATTTCTCTAACATATCCCATTCTCATCTGTTCACTATTTTCGAGGAAATTAGTGTTAGATCTACTGCAGATGCATTCTGACCTGGAAATTTAATCCAAATTGATCTACCATCATTACAGAAACTAGATACAAATCCTCAACGGAATCAGCCATTACTCTTCCATTAGCATTAGTGTAGATACCTCAGTTCCCCAAAGTGCATTATGTACATTCAGATCAACCATTATAATTTTATTCTCTCTGATTTTATTTATTCGCCAAACCCCAACCATTATCTTTGGCCCTAGGTGAATATACAGTGTGTCAACTTTAAAACTTACAATGGGCTATATCTGACGAACAAAAGCTGATATCGAAAAATGCTTGAAACCGTTTCTAGGATAGTAAGGGGGAACTAAAATGACATGAAAGAGAACTCACCCCAATCAACCCCATAGGCCCCACCCACCACAACCAAAAAATTTTAAATTGCAAACCCCTACTTGTGATACATCATTGAAAAGACTGAAAAAAATGCTATCCACTGGTATAAATAATAATTATACATAGTGTTAATATCAGCCGTCTTACTATGACTTTTGTATTTGTAATGCCATCTTCCGGGCTATTATTTTGAATGATAAGTGTCCGTCGGTACTTTTTTTTGTCAAATAAAAACAATTTGCGGTTCCTGCAAAACAAGTTGAAAGCATCTGTTTTTTGAGTTCTGTCAGATTCAATAATTTTTGGTTTATTTGAGACTTTTGAATGTCATTACTTTTTATCATTTGTACGATCGGTAGGTACTACCTATACTACGACAACCTGGTTGCCGTAGTATCAGTACTACTGTCATTCAACTGTAGTTGTCACGATGGTTTACAGTATACCTGAACCAGTGTTATTTACGAACAGCTCAAATATTTAATGAAAGGCATTCTAGTCCTGTCGCCAGGGGGGGTACAACGGCCTCGTTAATTCAGATGGACTTACTCAAGTTTTTTTTATGTATTTTGACCCGTAGAACACGAATTTTTTGGGTAACAGTTGATCCGGATGTCGATAAGATTGTTATAGACCAAGAACTTGAGGAATCAAATAACAGCGATTTTTGGCAAAACAAAACAATATTTTGTATTTTTTGGGCCATTTTAAGTAAAAAATATTTCTACAAGTTTTTTCGTAGGATGCACAGTTTTTGAGATAAACGCGGTTGAACTTTAAAAAAATCGAAAAATTGCAATTTTTGAACCCGAATAACTTTTGATTAAAAAATAAAATAGCAAGTTTGCTTACCGCATTTGAAAGTTTAAGTCAAATTATATCGGTTTTGATTATTTGCATTGGTAAAAATTTGTTTTTTTATTGTTTAACAAAGCTATAAACACGTAGGGTTTCCCGTGCTTTTACATGCGTTTTAACGCATGTAACGTAGAAATAGACTTGATTGCACTAGTACCTATTCTACCTACTCGTTCGATTTTAAATGAGAAATAATAGAAACATCACTCACGCACTAGTTGTTTGTAGCTTTGTTTAACAATAACACAATAAATTTTTAGCAATGCAAATAATCAAAACCGACATAATTTGACTTGAACTTTCAAAGGCGCTAAGCAGAATTGCTATTTTATTTTTTAATCAAAAGTTATTCGGGTTTAAAAATTGCAGTTTTTCGATTTTTTGAAAGTTCAACCGCGTTTATCTCGAAAACTGTGCATCCTACTAAAAAACTTGTAGAAATATTTTTTGCTTAAAATGACCCAAAAAATACAAAATATTGTTTTGTTTTGCCAAAAATCGCTGTTATTTGATTCCTCAAGTTCTTGGTCTATAACAATCTTATCGACATCCGGATCAACTGTTACCCAAAAAATTCGTGTTCTACGGGTCAAAATACATAAAAAAAACTTGGGTAAGTCCATCTGAATTAACGAGGCCGTTGTACCCCCCCTGGCGACAGGACTATTCGGACAAAAATGTAAGTCACGTGTACGTCCGCGATTTAGAGAAACGAGAAACGGGATCAGTGCAAAATAAAAAAAGGGATGCTCCAAGATTACTGAATGAAGCATCCCAAATTGAGGTCCTTGGAAATTTTGCAATAGAGCCTACTGCATCAACACGTCAAGTGTCTCCAATGACAGGACTTTCACATGAGTCGGTTAGAAAGGTGTTGAAATTACATAATTTTCACCCGTACAAAACACAAATTCTTCAAGAATTAGGCGATGATGATCCAGACCGACGAACTGAGTTTTGTGAACGCATGAGTGAAAGAATTCGCGTTGAACCGAGAATGTTAAAAATATTTGTTTCACTGATGAATGTACTTTTATGCTGAATGGTAATGTAAATAAACAAAACAAAACAAAATAAACAAAAACTGAATGTTTGGGCAGGAATATTACGCGATGCTATAATTGGCCCCTTGTTCATACCAGGTAATTTAACTGGCCGACATTTATCTCGATATGCTGGAAAACACCATCGAACCTTTAATTGTGCATGAATTAGAGAACCAAATGGACGACCAAGGCAACCTAGCTTTATACGAAGATTTGCTCACTATCCTCACTATCCAGCTTCCGTTAGGCACTGGTTGGATACTAATTATCCGAACAAATGGATTGAAAGGAGAGGTCCTATTGAGTGGCCACCGAGGTTACCAGACTTACAGCTACCTGACTTATTTCTATGAGGTTACCTCAAGTCAGTTGTTTATAAAACTCAACCTGCGCCACTTGGGAATTCCGAAAAAGAATTACGCAAGCATTTCGGGCTATTACTAGAACAACATTTGCCAAAATTCGTGCATAATTTGAAAATACGCTGTATTACTGTTTACAAAACAACGGAACCCACTTTGAACATTTACTTAATTGACATTTTTAACAAATTTGTCAACAAAAACCTCATTAAATTCTCCATTTAAGCCAAAGTTTCACAATTATTGCTTCACTCTGTATAATTATTATTTATACCATTGGATAGCATTTTTCATAGTCTTTTCAATGATATATCACAAGTAGGGGTTTGCAATTTAAATTTTTTTGGTTGTGGTGGGTGGGACCTAGACGGTTGATGGGGGTGAGTTCTCTTTAATGTCGTTTTAGTTCCCCCTACTGTCCTAGAAACGGTTTCCAGCATTTTTTGATATCAGATTTTGTTCGTGAGATATAGCCCATTGTAAGTTTTAAAATTGACACACTGTATGTAACTATTAATAAGTGTATACTATTTTTACTGCTAAAATCTGAACTTTACTGTAATTATTAGATATTATTATTTCCTCCTCCTCCTAAGTGCCTTCTCTATTGAGGTTGGCGATCAATATGGCAAATTTCTCTCTGTTCTGGGCTTAATGGATTAAGTCATTCCCTGTTGTGTGGATCCAATCTCTGATGTCTCGGAGCTTTCTTCCTATACCCCTTTTACCTTCGGTTTTGCCTTCTAATATTACCTGAAGCTGCTCAAATTTCCTATGGCGCATTATGTGTCCTAGATATGACGTCTTTCTAATTTTGATCGTATTGACCAGATGAGGACGTGTGTTCATTATTTCCAATACTTCTTCATTTGTAGTTTTGCTGGTCCAGCTTATTCTTAGCATTCGGCGGTACATCCACATTTCGAATGAATTCAGTTTATTGACGTCATACTGTTTTAATGTCCAGGTCCAGGACCACACATAACACAGAACACTTTAGTGTTCTCAATCTTATTGTGACTGATAGTTTGGGGTTACAGAGCATTTTACGCATGTTCATGAAACCAGATCTTGCTATTTCAATGCGTCTTCTAATTTCTTTTGAGTGGTCTAGCTGACTGTTTAGCTCTCTGCCCAGGTATATGAAGCTCTTGGAACTCTGAAGGGTGATACCATTGATTTGTATGTTGGGTGTAATTTGTTCATGGGGGTTCTTGTGGAATACCATGATTTTGGTTTTGGAAAGATTAATATCCAAGCCCTGTCTGTGACTTTCTTCTGATAGTATGTTCATCAATATTTTTAGTTTGTCTTCTGTTTCCGCTAATACTACGGTGTCATCGGCATATCTTACATTGTTAATGATAATTCCATTGACTCTGGCACCTTCAGGGCGATCTTCAAGAGAAGCTCTAATGATATGTTCGGCATAGACGTTAAATAGTAGAGGGGACAGAATGCACCATTGACACACTCCTCTGTTCTATGTTCACATAATTGGTATTTCCGTTGTCTGTTCGAACACATCCTATGTGGTTCTAGTATGTATTGCTTATTATAGCTATGTCGTGTCCATCCAGCCCTACTTCTTTTAGCACCTCAATCAATTTTTCGTGTCTAATGCGGTCGAAGGCCTTTCTATAATCGACAAAGCACACATACAGCTGTTTTTAAACCTCGAGATACCTTTCTGCCATTAGTGTCAATCCCATAATTGCTTCTCTGGTGCCTGTACCCTTTCTAAAACCATATTGAGAACGACTCAGGTATTCTTCACACTTATTGTGAATGCGGTTACTCGCGGTTACTCGCGGAAATTACTCGCATAAAAATCTTAGCGGCATGACTCATTAGGGATACAGTTCGATGGTCTTCACATTTCCTTGTATTATTTCGGTATGCGCAAAATAAACAGTACTGAAATGCGTCTACCTTAAATTTGTATGTGTCATGCGCCGAAATATTCTGAGTGGTTTCCGAACGTCGTTATAACGTATGTGAATGTCGTGTTAATGTTACGTGCTTCAGGATGGTTCTCAGTTTTGCAGAAAAAGTTTTTATCGTGGAGTACTATTTTCGGTCATACGGAAAAGGTCACAAAAACGATCCAAGCTTAAAATCAACAATGGTTCTAGCAGGACGGGGCAACCTGTCATATGGCCAGAGAGTATCTTCGAATACTGCGCAATCATTTTGGCAGATCGCCACTCATCAGTCCTGACGCCACCTGATGCGTATATGTGGGGAATGCTGAAGGAGGCAGACCGATCTAACATTCCGGAATTTCGGACTAGAAAAAGAGTTTTTTCATACCAGAAGGAATATTTAACATCTGTTTTATCGGGAACGTCTTCATGAATAATGTTCGCAATATTGTTTCGTGTATACTAATTATACAGGGTGTCCAGAAACTCTCCCGACAAACGAAGACCGGAGATTCCTCAGATAATTTAAATTTAACCCAATGCATCTAGTCCGAATAGATGGCGTCTTGTAATTAATTTTTTTAAAATTGCTCCAGAACGCTCCTATGTAGACAAACGGAAACTGGTACGCCTATTTATCTTCCAGAGATAAATCGACTTTACCAATTGCGAATTTCTAGTACCGTTCATAGGCGTCCGTTTTGGGTAGGGCAAAGGATATTTTATCGCATGACTTTTTTGTCTTTAACTTTTAAGTATGTTTGACACTGGATTATTAAATTCTCAAGTATTCTGGTACTAGAAGGTACTCTTGCTTTAAGTCGGTAGGATGCACCGTTTTCTAGAAAAATCAATTTGAAAATTTTTCGTTTTTTGAATTTGAAAAAAATTTGAAAATCATTTTCAAAATAAAATGGTGAATGTTATCGATGTAAAGCAATAGTATCTTTTAGTACTAGAAAACCGCATAATTTAATAATCTAGTATCAAAAATGTTTAAAAATTAAAGACGAAACCGATAAAGCGATAAAATAACTGTTGACCTACCCAAAACGGACGCCTATGACCGGTACTAGAAATTCGCAATTGATAAAATCGATTCATCTCTGGAAGATAAATAAACGTATGTTTATTAGTTAACTTTTAAGTATGTTTGACACTGGATTATTAAATTCTGAAGTATTCTAGTACTAGAAGGTACTCTTGCTTTAAGTCGGTAGGATGCACCGTTTTCTAGAAAAATCAATTTGAAAATTTTTCGTTTTTTGAATTTGAAAAAAATTTGAAAATCATTTTCAAAATAAAATGGTGAATGTTATCGATGTAAAGCAATAGTATTTTTTAGTACTAGACTAGAAAACCGCATAATTTAATAATCTAGTATCAAAAATGTTTAAAAATTAAAGACGAAACCGATAAAGCGATAAAATAACCGTGGACCTACCCAAAACAAACGCCTATGACCGGTACTAGAAATTCGCAATTGATAAAATCGATTCATCTCTGGAAGATAAATAAACGTACCAGTTTTCGTTTTTCTAAATTTTTTTTTCAAATTAAAAAAAAACGAAAAATTTTTAAATCGATTTTTTTAGAAAACGGTGAATTGTACCGACTTAAAGCAAGAGTACATTTTAATACTATAATACCTCAAGAGTTTAATAATCCAGTGTCAAAAATACTTAAAAAATAAAGCCAAAAAAGTTATGGAATAAAATAACCGTTGCCCTACCCAAAACGGATGCCTACGACCGGTACTAGAAATTCGCAATTGATAGAATCGATTTATCTCTGGAAAATAAATAGGCGTACCAGTTTTTGTTTTTCTAAATAGAAGCGTTCTAGAGCTATTTAAAAAAAACTAATTACAAGACGCCATATTCTAACTCTAGCTCTCTTAGGAAGCATTTTCGGACTAGATAAATTAGGTTAAATTATCTGAGGAATCTCCGGTCTTCGTTTGTCGGGAAAGTTTCTGGACACCCTGTATAAACATTTCAATATTCATTTCAGTACTGTTTATTTTGCCGCATATGTACCTACTATTTTATGATTCAAACTATTGTGAATGGCATGGCAGTAGCAATACCACCATAACCGTATAATCTGTCCAATCGATGTATTTCGTACCCTCTATAAAAATGATGATTTATTTTTAGCCATGTTTCATTTAAATTTCTTGTACATAACCTTGCTAGTATATTTTTTATTCTGTATCTATAGAAGTAAATCATTATTAGTAACTCCTAAAAAGACGTATTTAAAAAAATAGTTAAACCCTGTTTTTAAATGTTAGACTAAATTAACATCATTTCCATTTGAATTATCAATGAGCAGCGCATGAGGGGACATGCTAGTATATTCGTTTTATACCGCCCCCAGATTGTTTGAAGTAAATCACTGCTATTAGTGTTAAATATTCTCTAGCGGTTACTGATTACTCGTCGGTAAATATTGAAATATAAACCATTATTTCTAATTATGGCAAGCAAAACATGGCGAATAATTAAGTCATAAATCTAGTATGATGTGTCCATTGGAATCATTATCGATTAAATAGTTTTTGAATAGAGAATTTTAATTTGTTTTTACGCTGTTTTCACTCATTTTGAATAAGTATGAAAACGTTGAATTATCCATGTTCGTCTGCCCAGAGACTTTGTAAACATAACTCCTTCATTAGACCAGATAGAATGGAAAACGAGGTGCCGTATGAGAGCTTATAACCCAGAGATGGTATTACCACAGATTAAGAGGTAACACAGACGGGGCGGCGTACGTCGACTGAACCCCCGCTGAGATGTCGATAGCGACGCATCCCTTACTATATTTTGATGCTGTGACACACAACAGACGCTCTTAAAAATTTCCATGCAGCGGTTCTCTGGCGACATATCCTGGAACCCATCCACCGCCAATCGGTTTTATGACTTCGACGGCATATCATAAATGCGTGTTATCGTGGTACAACACAGACGATTGAGCGGTTCTTTGGCGTTTCTTGTTGTGGGTGTTGCCAAATCTTGTTTAATGATGGAAATTACAGACTCGAACTATATATTTACTTGAATTCTTTACTCCCATATCAAATTATTTTTATATGGGACTCATCGTATTCTTATTTTTTTATCTTATAGCTTAAAGGGCGACTTAATTAGGTACGTTTTTATCTGGAAAAAAAGTAATCTACTAAATAAATTATTTTTCAAACTCTTTGAAACTAATTTCACAAACAGTCAAACAGAATTATCAAATCTGTAACCATTGACCAGTTTGAATTGACTTGAGTTATTTGTCAGAAGGATTGACTTTAATAAAAATAAAATTATTGACTCCATAAAAATAAAGATAATAAACAGTTATCTTACCTTATTTATTATGCTCTACAGGCCTTGTATTTACAATTTTACATATCTAATACAGTTTATACTACTAACTTATTATATAATTTTATTTGATGTATATTATGTAAACATTGCTGAACTATGGTTCTCCTATTTTTCGCCTTCTCTTTCCAGTCTATAATTTCCATTGATACTATTATATTCCTGAAACTTTCTTGCAGTCTTTTTCTTGGTCTACCTCGTCTCCTAGTCCCAACTGGTCTTCTTAGCAGTACCATCTTTGACATTCTTTCCTTATCCATCCCCTCGACATGACCTGCCCACCTGATTCTTTATGACTTTGTGCATCATTATTACACTTGGTCCCTTGTAAAGCATCCTTAATTCTTGATTGGTGCTTCTATGCCAGCCGTCTTCTGTATCTGTATTCTTTCTTCTTTCCCTGAAAACAGCTCGAAGTACGTTCCGTTCTCAACTCTCTATCATTTCTTCTTCTGTTTTATTTCGCACCCATGTCTCACATCCGTAGGTGACTGTTGCTCTTATTACGGTTTTGTATATTCTGGTTTTCGTCTTTCTCGATACGTACTTTGACTTTATTTTGAATAATTTTTTTGTTAATATTAATTTGTGAAACATCACTATTTCCCAATTAATGGGTTGACAGCCTCTTAGAGTTATAAATAGTTTTTCCTATGTGATATGCTTTCCCTCATAACGGTGTTATTTCTTGAACATTACTCTTTAATACTTACTAATAACTCCTGAAAAGATTTTTTAGACATTCTTGTAAAATTAGAAAACTTCTCTGGGCCTTTATTATATTAATTTCGTTATATAATGTGTAAAAAATCCCTTATACTTTCGTCCCTTTATGATAGGATGTATCCAATATCTGCGTTTCTTGTTTTCTTTAATCTAAGATAAAGTAAACTTGTATTTATTACAAAAGACAAATCGTCATAACTTTCAGACATTGTGTCGTACAGCAGCCAACACGCGACTAAATTTGGCAACAACGAAATACAAATACTTTAAATCGTAGCATAGCTGCCGCTGTTACACCGCGCCATGTGTTTTAAGCTGCCTCGACGTCGAATCGACGTGCGCCGCCTGGTGTGTCCTTGTCCTAACCCAACACAGATGCGAAACCCTGGCGATGACTCTGGTACCGAGTTTTGGTAAACTCCTCCCACTTTGAGTTACCAAAAGGGTAGTCGCTTAGTAGCTCACTTAGTATGTAGGCTTAAGCTTATTGTCAGTTCCTGAATAACCTCGACAGTACATGCGCTTATTGTAGTGTTAAATTGAATTGATTATTGTGAATTTTTTCTATTTATCAAGTGTGTTTAAGTAGTTTTGTTATATTTTTAAAAATGGTTGGATATACGTGTATTTGTGAAGGGTGTTCATTTAAGACGGGTCAAGAAATATTTTGTCACCACTGCTATTTAATGTATATAGTGAAAGCATCTGTCAGGAAGCCCTTTTGCAAGCAAATGAAGGAATCGTAATCAATGGAGAGGTTGTAAATAATATTCGAGACGCAGACGACACTGTACTAGTTGCAAGAACAGTAGAAGAATTACAACGATTACTTACAAACATAAATATTGCTTGCAACAATTATGGCATAAACATTAATATCAAAAAAACCAAGTATATGGTCTTCAGTAAAATCATGACACAACCAGCACATATTAGTATAAACGGCATTCAAATTGAAAAAGTATCAAGTTATAAATACTTGGGAACTTTAATAAACGAAACTGGAGACCAAAACAATGAAATAAAAAGACGTATCGAAAGGGCCACCTTCATAAAGATGAGAAAATTCTTCTGCAACAGAGATATAAGCATCCCTCTACGATTAAGAATGCTAAGTGGCTACGTATTTAACACGCTATTATACGGTGTAGAGGCCTGGACTCTCAAACAGAACAACATAAAAAATATTGAAAGTTTCGAGATGTGGTGCTACCGTCGAATGCTGAAGATAAGTTGGGTTGAAAGAATCACAAATCTTGAAGTAATACGAAGGATAGGAAGAGACCCAGAAATTTTATTAACGATAAAACGAAGAAAACTCGAGTATTTGGGTCACCTGATGAGAGGTCATAAATACGCATTACTTCAAAATATAATGCAAGGAAAAATAGAAAGAAAACGGAATCCAGGCCGTAGAAGAATGTCGTGGATGCGGAATTTGAGAGAGTGGTTTGGCTGCACCACTAATGAACTTTTTAGGTCAGCTGTAAACAAAGTCAGGGTAGCCTTGATGATTTCCAATCTCCGATAGGAGTGGCACAAGAAGAAGAAGAAGAAGAAATATCATTTTTTAGATTGCCAAAGGATGAAGTAAGGTATGTAGTGTCATTAATAAATTGATTTACTTTCTAAATACTGATCAAGCGGCATATTACTTATATCATATTGATTATATTAATCTCGAAACTTACATAAAATGGTTACTCAAGCTATGTGTGTTAGAAATAGTTCCAATAGTATTTTTTCAAGAAATATTTTGATAAGTGTGAAAAAAATCCTGTCTTGAAAACAGTAAATTTTAGTTAGTAGTAAGAATGAATAACGCCCTGTTATTGAAGGTAGTCAAAATAATCTTAAAAAATAAAAGAGATATTAACAAGACATTAAATCTTTATTAAAAAATATCTTATGTTATAGGAGTGAGCTATGGGTAAAAGCTACTAAAAGACAAGATTTGTTTGAGGGGGATTTAACTAGATACAGAATTTGCGAAAAGCATTTTGAAAATAAATTTTTATGCTCATCTTCACGACGAAAACTCGTGTATGACAATGCTTTGCCTTCAATTTTTACCGAATCTAAAAATATCTGCTCGAATACGTCTGAGGAGCCGCCGAAAAAAGTTCAAATATTGTCAGGTAAAAAATGAGGTAAATATCAATAATTTCAACAATAAAAAGATATGATTTTTCAGGTAAGAAATTAATAAAGTATAAAATAATAAATAAATACCAGCCTCTAAACGTTCTGGTTGATATCCTCAACCAACAATTAATAACAAAACTGGTACCAATCTAATTTCAAAAAATAAATAAAAAATAAAAATATTTAATGAATTTTATCTTATATTTTATATATTAGAATATCTCTTAATAGAATAACGCCTGCGGCGGAAAATTTACAGGTAATATCCTCTAAACAAGTTTCTATCAGCCCCAGTAAGGAAAAAGATGGACACATTTCTACAAGAATTACAAAAGATGTTTCCCAGTTATCATCTTCAGTGTCATTACAAACACCAGCATCTTTTATGTATAACTTGCCACGTGAATATAAACTGAAATGTAAAATCAGGTTTTTAAAAAGAAAACTTTTGAATAGAAAAATATGTAAAAAACAGTACGGTACAGAACAAGAGTTAGAGCAGTTTAAAAAATTATGTGACAAACTTCTTAATAAATCATTGGCCGAAATTGTAAAAACTCAGGCACTGTTGCAGAAAAAAGTCCCAAAGGCCAGAAGATATTCTCAGGAATACGAACAATTCGCTCCCACATTATACTTTTTTGGATCCAAAACTTATCACTTTTTGAAAAAAATTCTTTATTTACCAACTAAACGTTGTTTATATAATTAAATTTGATTATATAATTAAATACCCTGGAACTTGAAAATTATTATATTAACAACACTTTATCTGGTTTTGTTCTGGAAGGCCATACCTGGAATTCCCAAATTACTGTCACCAAACGACTGTCACTTTTCTAATACCTAGTTTACTTTCTCTTGCTTTGTTAAGGACAAAACTTTGTTTTGTTTTGTTTTGTAGCTAGTTTACTTTCTCTTGTTTTGTACCTACCTACAATTCCCAAATTACCATATTATATTTATATCGTGTTCACTTCCAAGCAACTTTTTATTATTTTTCAATATACACAGAAATTTAATAAATGATCATTTATATATAAATCTTTAACGATTGTCACTTTTCTAACAGTTAGTTAACTTTCTCTTGTTTTGTTAAGGACATACCTAGAATTCCCAAATTACCTATTGTATTTTGATTTTCTTTTTCGTTTAACACACAAATTTATTAAATGACCAATGTTTTGTTAAGTTTTGTTTGTCTTAATTTTTAGTGTAAATATAGTAAATATCAAATCAGGTGTAAAAGTAAGTATTATAGACCAAATGAACTATTTTGTAAGTTATCAATTGTATTGGTGCAAACACCGGCACAACAACTGTGCTCCTTAGTTTCAAGGTTACCAATTTTTGTACCGGCATCATAGCATAGCTTTCGCATCTGTGTTGGGTTAATCTGTGATATTACAAGTAAAAAATTCAACCTCGCACTTTCCGTTGCAGAGTTGCAACTGGAAGTAGTGTTTTAAAGTCGTCGAATAGTACTAGTGATATGTTACTCGACGAGCCTTAGAAAAGCGAGAACAAAAAATATACACTTACGGTTTTTATATCACTCGATTAAAAATGTGTAACCGGAAGTGCCCCATTTTATTCGCATAAGTATTGAAAAACTCGAATATTTACTTTTGGTTTTGAATTATTTCCGGTTAAAAAGATATGATTGGAATTTGACTTAAAACAGGGGTTCCCAAACTTTTTTGCACCACGCCCCTTTTGTTGAATTGAAAGCTTCTCGCGCCCCCTCCCCCCTTAACAATAACTTTTTTGTGAAAACAAAACATTTATTTATACTGTCATAAGATACAACAATATCAGTTTTCATAAAATACAAAAATTATTGATACAAAAGTGAAAATACAAAAGTAGATTAGGTTGGTTAGTGAGATGGATAGGCTTGCATTTTATCTACTAGCAGGTATGCTTATTCGTGGCTGAGTTTTAGTAAGTGCAGAACGCAAGTCACTAGCAATACTAAGTTTACTCCGATATTTTGTTTTACTTGCCACAAGTGTTGAAAATGCTTTTTCGCACAAATGGGTGAGAAAAAAGCCGGTTGAAAAGGGTAAATATAAATGAAGAGCTTCCCGTGATACACTAGGATACACTTTGAAATATTTTAACAAAACTGAAGGTTTGTTCATTATGTCAAAGTTGTATTTGGCAGAGGAATCATGCAGAAAATCAGTTGTATTTAGTTTCAAAGCATCTTCTTACAGTGATTTGGGCAGGGAGTCTATATTGACATGCAATTGGTCAATTGACATTCTGTAAATACTATCGTCGCAAGTGTTTGGGAAGTATTTCTGGAACTCTTCAATTAGGCTCTCCAATAATGGTTTAAAATTTGGATTTTCAAACTTGATCCTTCATAAATGTCCTTCAAGCGTGTTTCTTCTGAGATTGACTACTTTAGGGAAATTTGAATCATTGCAGGGGTTTGCTGATATTTTACCTACGCCTCCAAAGTTGCAATTTCTGAATATACATCTTGATCGCATCACGATGAGTAACTATATTTGCGTCTCCACCCTGCAGTTTTATGTTAAGGCTGTTCAATGAGTCAAAGATGTCTGACAAATAAGCCAATATTCGTTGGGTACAATGTTTTTTAAAGGCCACGCTTAGTTCATTTTGCTTTTGATGTTCCGAGAAGGTGATTACTTCATCTCGAAGGTCAAATAATCTTGCCAACATGTTTCTTTTTAAGAGCCATCGTACTTATATGTACATGAAATAGCAGTGTTTTGTGATCACTTTCTAAATCTTCACAAAGCGTTCTAAACAGTCGGGTATTCAACGCACTGTTTTTGTTATGTACTTCACTAATTTAATACACAACTTTAACGATAACATTGAGTTTATTTGGAAGGGTTTTTGCTACCAAGCCTTATCAATGTATAAAGCAATGTATCCCAGTCACATAATCTTTCTCTCTTACTAATTGCACAAAGCCTGAGCAAAAACCAAGCATTGAAGGCGCGTCATCTGTACATACACCGATCAGTTTTTGTCAAGAGGGATCATGTTTGTCAAAAAACTCTGACACTGCTTTCATAACATCAATAGCTTTTGTCGTGGTCTCCAACTCTAAAGAAAAGAGTAGCTCGTCTTTCGTTTTCAATATACCAAATATAAACAATTTAATGAGAACATAGTGCTCTATCTGTACTCTCGTCTAGCTGAATAGCAAAAAATGGAGATTGTTTTGCTGCATCAAATCAACTACCTGGTTTTATATGTCTCCGGCCATATCATCAATGCGACGTTTCACAGTGTTATCAGAAAGAGGTATTTGAGATAACCTTTGCTTACTCTGCGTTCCCAGAATAATATCAGCTGCCTTTAACAGACACGGTTTAACAAGCGGTTAATTTAGAATTTTAGAAATATGTACTACCTTTTTAATTTAATGTTCAATTTGTGTCGCGCCCCCCCCCCCCTGACATGTCCTTACGCCACACTGGGGGGGGGGGAGGCGCCCCCAGTTTGGGAACCGCTGACTTACTCAAGATTAGTAAAATCGTATGTCAATCGAGCAATCAGCAACTAACCCTAATCTGCTCTGTGCTGGATTCAAACTAAAACTAAAAAGAATAAAAGCCCCCACAACGCAGAAGAAACCTAATACTCGACTCCTAAGAAATGCCGTAATATCAGATGAGTTCGGAAATAAGATAAATCGTGAGATTAAAAAACAGTTAGAAAGATCTGGACAAGAAAATATCGGTCAAAATCTAGATATCATGAATTCCGCCATGGTCACCATAGCAAACGAAGTTTTGAAACCAGAAAAAGACCCAATAAAGAAAAAGGATTGGATGACCGATAAAATACTAGACCTTATTCAACAAAGAAGAAATTGGAAAAACAAAGATGAGATTCGGTATAGAGAGATATATCGACAAATAATATACGAGGTTAAGCGAGCAAAAGAGGACTGGATGGAACAAAGATGTCGTGAAATGGAAGAACTGCAAAGAAAACATGACGAGTTTAATATACATAAAAAGCTTAAAGAAATTACCTACACTCAGAGAAAAATAACTCCTCACTTTATGAGAAACTCCAAAGGTAAAATAATTCTCGACTTGGATGAAAAAAAGGAAGAATGGACTAACTATATAAAAGAGCTCTTCCTGGATACGAGGCCACCACTTAACACCACAAAGTATACGAATACTGCTCCTAGTATTTTAAAAGCGGAAGTAGAGAAAGCCATCAAACAGAGCAAACATGGGAAATCTCCAGGCCCTGACCAAATACCATCAGACTGGCTCAAACTTCTGGATGAGGACAATGTCTCACAACTAACAAACATTTATAACTATATATACGAGACTGGCATGATGCCACAGATATGGTTAGAGTCAACATTTATTCCACTCCCAAAAAAGCCTAATACATCATCATGTAAAGACTTTAGACTAATTAGTCTCATGAGCCACTCTTTCAAGCTACTTCTTAAGATAATTCTTAATAGAATCAAGCAGAAATGTGAAGAGACAATGGGAAACAAACAATTCGGTTTCAGAGAAGGATTGGGAACAAGGGAAGCTTTGTTCTCAATGTTAACATTACTTCAAAGATCATGGGAAGTACAGAAACCAATTTACGTCTGCTTTATAGATTTTGAGAAGGCGTTTGATAGAGTTCAACATGATAGGTTGTTTGAATATCTAGAAATGATTGGAATAGACGATAAAGATCTGAGACTTTTACAACATCTATATTGGAATCAAGAAGCTTCTATTCTGGTAGACGGCAAAGAAACAGACAAAATTTGCATTCAAAGAGGTGTCAGACAGGGTTGTGTGTTATCCCCAACTTTGTTTAACGTATACTCAGAAATAATTTTTAATGAAGCCTTGGAAGGACAATGTGGAGTTCGAATCGGGGGAGAAACTATTAACAACATCAGATCTGCAGACGACACCGCGATCATGGCTGAAAATATCGAAGATCTTCAATTCCTTATAGATCGAGTCACTAGAGAATGCTCCAATAACGGACTTAACATAAATGCAACAAAGACAAAGTTACTTGTGGTTAGTAAACAAGACGTCGGCCCTATGCAACTAATTGTCAATGATGAATCAATAACAAAAGTTAACCATTTTAAATACCTAGGATGTTGGATAAACGAGACACTAAATCCGGATGAAGAAATTAAAACTCGTATAGAAATTGCAAGAGGAGCATTTATGAAACTTAGATCTATTCTGAGCAACTCTCAGCTGAACTTACAACTAAGAATCAAGTTCCTAAAATGTTATGTGTATCCTGTATTACTATATGGATGTGAAACCTGGATCATGAAGGTTAACATGATGAACAAATTAGAAGCCTTTGAGATGTGGTCGTATCGTAGAGTGCTCAGAATATCTTGGGTTCAACGCATTTCAAACAGAGAAGTCTTAAACAGAGGTCAAGGCGAAGGTGACTTAATGAAGATGATAAAAAAGAGAAAACTTGAATATCTGGGGCATATAATGAGAGGTAGCAGATACAGGATGCTGCAGTTAATACTCAATGGAAAGATCGACGGAAAAAGAGGAATTGGTCGAAAGAAATATTCATGGCTCCGAAACCTTCGTCAATGGACTGGCTTATCAGCAGATCAATTGTTACATGCCGCACAAGATCGAGAACGATATCGGCAAATTGTTATGGAAGCTACCTACGCCTAAAAATTTGGGCACGGTACTTAAAGAAGAAAGAAGATATCAATCGACGCAATTTTTGTATCTTCGTCCCAGCCTGGTTTTGTATCATTGTTGCTCTGGACTCTTTCATCGACACGTCTATAAGTTCTGATAGTTTTTTTTTGTATACCTATTGGTCTCGCACTTTTGTAATCGTTAAAATTTTCAGACTATCGAAGGCCTGTGTATATTCTCTGGAGATTGTCTATATCATGTGTGTCTCTATATCATATTCATAAATTTTCAAATTTATTTGTTTCAGTACTCAAATACACAAAGTTGCACGAACAACCGTTCAATGTTTATTATTTATTGTTCTTGTGTATAATCTATTTTTCTTTAACAGTTAATCTAAAGAGTTTCTTTGTAAACAGTTAACATTTTAAGGAGCCGGCAGTGGTATGCACAATAAAATAGGGCACAGTCAAGGAACTAGTTATACACCTTTATAGCAATATAAAAGTTAAAATTGTAACAGCTTATAGAAACTAGATGCCTAAACTTAAAAATTACTTAACATTTAAGATAAAATTACACTTACCACATCTGTCTTCTATGATTCTATGACTTCGATATAAATAAAAAAAAATATGAAAAAAAATTTTTTTAGAAACGCTTTTCTTTAGTTACGAGTGACTAAAATTAAAAATAATATAAAAAAATCAACTAACCAGCAAAAAATAAAAAAAAAATTAAAAAATCTAACACATCCATCAAAGAAAAGCGTGGCGCGTGTTCATCGAATAAACTGTTTTCGCCCCACGCTTTTCTTTGACGAATGTGTTAGATTTTTTCAATTTTTTTTTATTTTTTGCTTTTTAGTTGATTTTTTATATTATTTTTAATTTTAGTCATTCGTTACTAAAGAAAAGCGTTTCTTAAAAATTTTTTTTTCATATTTTTTTTATTTTTTACTTTTTAGTCTTACACTTTTCTAACATTAAAATATATCGTCATGTTTATTAAAATATGTATAAAACATATGATGTACTAACATGAAAAGTAGTCGGAATCGGCAAAAAATTTGTTGTTATAAAAATTGTTTACTAATGAAGCATAACGTAAACAATTAACGTAAAAAGTGAAATTATGTATTGTTCATATCATTAGCCATACAATCCGTAAAAGTTTCAAGTTTTTACATTGTAAAAAACAAGAGAATTTAAGCGTTTTCCATTAAAATCTTTTTTTTATTTAAACAATTAATAAACATGAAACATTTTTTTTATTGACTATTACTAGCAAATTAGCTAAATTCATGGAAAAGTTATTTACCAGCAATTTTATTGCTGGAATCGAATTATAAGATCCTATATATTAATACTATAGGTATGCAAAGTCCGCAGATAGTGTGCTACTTTTTTTATAAACAAAATGGCGCCGACAAATCGTATTTTTTTCAATTATTGCTCTATAACTCCGAAGATTTTAACTTTACAACAAAAACACCAAAATAAAAATTCACCGCAATTAAATTCTGCATAGAGATATGCTTTTCACGATTTGCTCCGACGAAAATTTTCCTCGGAAAATGCGGGTTTTCCTAACAAAAACTATAATTTTCAAATAAAGTTTTAGGTAGGTAATTATTAATCAATAATTAAATAACTTAGTGACATCAAAGATTTCTTGGTATATATTGTAATTCCAGAAGCTGGTGAAAATTAAACGAATATTTTAACAACAATTCAATTGTTAATTAACAATTTACGATCGCAATAATAAATAAAATAATCATGATACATTGATCAAACTTATAAAGATTATAAAGATGAGATGCTTGTTTAATATTTTATCGACAAAATATAAATTTTTCTTTTTTTTTGCATAATCTTTAAATTTTGAAAAAAAAAATAGTTATAATACGTTGGTCTAATTAGTAAAGTACAAAGAAAGGTTATTTACCAGCAATTTTATTGCTTTAATCGAATTATAAGATCCTATATATTATTAATATAGGTATGCAAAGTCCACAGATAGTGTGCTACTTTTTTTATAAACAAAATGGCGCCGACAAATCGTATTTTTTTCAATTATTGCTCTATAACTCCGAAGATTTTAACTTTACACCAAAAATACTCAAATAAAAATTCACCCCAATTTAATTCTACATAGAAGCATGTTTTTCCCGATTTGCTCCGACGAAAATTTTCCTCGGAAAACGTGGGTTTTCCCAACAAAATCTCGAATTTTCAAATAAATTTTTTGGGCCAGTAATTATTTATTAATAATTATATAGCTTGGTGAAATAAAAGCTTTCTTGGTATAGATTATAAATTCAGAAGCCGGTTAAAATGAAACGAATATTTTAGCAACAATTCAATTGTTAATTAACAATTTACAGTCGCAATAACAACTAAAATAATCATGAGACATTGATCAAACTTTGAAAGGTTATAAAGGTGTGATGCCTATTTAATATTTTGTCGACAAAATATAAATTTTTCATTTTTTTGCACAATCTTTAAATGTTTAAAAAAATTGTTATAAACAAATTAACATTTCTTAGAAATTGTTTATTATATTCTAATTTTAAAAAATACTTAAAATGCGTATTTCATAGGTCTTGAAAATGAATGCTTTAAAAAAATTTTCCAACCATTTGCAAAAAAGTTAGGAAACAGCAAAATAAATATACGATATCTCCATTGTTTATAATTTGTTTTAATTGTTTCAAAGCTTAAAAGTGAGTCAATGGTACAATCTAATTACTCGCAAAGAATGTCAAAAATTAGTGCAATGGTTATATTTTAATCAAAAATTAAAAATACTTTTTTTTTGTAATTTTTAGCGCGAAAGAAGGCTTGATACAGAGCCGGAGATAAAATGTTCACTCGAAGCGACTGACACGCTTAAGCTCGCGCGAGTTGTGTGTGTGGGCGGGTAGCTACGGTACTGTATTATTCTACTTTCGCGCGTTTAAATTACAAAAAAATATATTTATAATCTTTAATTAAAATATAACCATTAAGCTGATAATCGATATTGTTTTATAAATAATTAGCTTGTACTTTAAACTCACTTCTACGCTTTGAAAGAATTAAAAAAAAATATTAACACCGTAGTAATCGTATGTTTACTTTGCTGTTTCATAACTTTTTTGCAAATGGTTGCAAAAAAGTTTTAAAGCATTCATTTTCAAGATATTTGAAATGCGCATTTTAGCTATTTTTTAAAATTATAATATAATAAAAACTTTCTGAGAAACGTTAATTTGTTTATAACTATATTTTTTAAACATTTAAAGATCATGCAAAAAAATAAAAAAATTATATTTTGTCAACAAAATGTTAAATAGGCATCTCATCTTTATAAGATTTCAAAGTTTGATCAGTGTATCATAATTATTTTGGTTATTATTGCGACCGTAAATTATTAATTAACAATTGAATTGTTGTTAAAATATTCGTTTAATTTTCACCAGCTTCTGGAACTATAATCTAAACCAAGAAGGCTTTTAAGTCACCAAATTATTTAATTATTGGTAAATAATTACTTATCTAAAACTTTATTTGAAAATTAAAGATTTTGTTGGGAAAACCCGCATTTTCCGAGGAAAATTTTCGTCGGAGCAGATCGGGAAAATCACGTCTCTATGCAGAATTTAATCACGGTGAATTTTTATTTGAGTGTTTTTGTTGTAAAGTTAAAATCTTCGGAGTTCTAGAGCAATAATTGAAAAAAACACGTTTCGGGCGCCATAATAACTTTTCCCAAAAATGGACTATTCTCCGATAATCAGCCCAGACTATATTCGTGTATTGTTCCCGCGAATGCATATGCAAATTTTCATTCATTTGCATTGGGGAAAAGGCAGTCAAATTAACGTCTAAAGATTTGACGCAAACTATTGAACTAAATAAAAGCGTTTAAAAAAATAGAATTTAATTTGAAACTGAAAATCGAGCATGCAGTAATTCCATTAAAGAATATATCAAAATCTATTAAAAAAGAATAATAATTGCTAATTGCATCTTGTACTAATATTTTTTTTCTTTTTCAGGTAAGTTCGTTTTGCAGCATATAACGTACGTACTTTTAAAATAATTATTATTTGTTTATGGATAAAAATAACTTTAGAACGTGACGCTGGCTAGCGACAAACGGTTAACAACTGTTTCCCTTTGCTTTTGTAGATAGTTTACTATGCGATTCAAAAAAATATTCCGGTTTACGCCACTTTACGATTTGACAGTCAAAAACGAGGACCAAGACGAAGTTGTCAAAACTTTAAATGCGTTTTTCTCAAAACTATTTTTTCAAAGGCGGTGGCGATTGTAACTAAAAAACGACTCGACCAATACACCTGCAATGTTGCATAGATTTTCTTTAGACATTTCGTAAGGTAACGCTAGCGAGATATACGTATTTGTTTTTATGCTTATTTTTTGTTTAACAATAATAAATATGTTGATTTTCACTTCCACTTTTTTTTTTACTTCCGAGTGATACCAAGAACTCAAACATCTTTAAAAATAAAAAAACTCGACAGCGTTACCTCGAGACATTTGTGAGCTAGTAAAATCTTTTTGAATTTTTTGTTTCACATGATCCAGTGATGAGTTCTGATGTCCACCGCAAAATCCATTTTTTTTTTCTATAGATAGGTGTCTATAAAAATTTGCCAACGTTGGCTTATTTTTCAATATTTTTCGTGGAAATGTTTTTGAGTATTTTTTGAATTGTTACTTAATATGCTTATTTAATTTAAATATAAAATATTTTAGTCCAAGTAATGAAGCTTGAAATAGGACAAAACCTCGCAATTTTTACAGAATGGATCGATTTGCTTGAAAATTTGAAAATAAGTCGTGGATAGTCCAAGGATCAAAATCTATATGATGCCGAAAGGCGCTTTTACCATGGGGGTGGTTGGCACCCCCTGTTGGGGGTGGAAATTTTTTATTATATTTTGACCACAAAAGTTGGTAAAAACGTTCATTCTAAGAAAAAATGTTCTATACATTTTTTTGATAAAATTAATAGTTTTCGATTTATTCGCTATCGAAAGTGTTAGTATTATATCGAAAAATCAATGTTTTTAATCATTTTTCTGCTAATAACTCCAAAAGTTTTCGTTTTATCAAAACAACCTTACTTAACAAAAATGTACTATTTGAAAAAATAAACAAAACCGTGTTTTTTAATTTTCTTTAAGACCAACAGTAATCAAGATATACTTTATTATATGTTAGCTCTCCTTTGTCAAATGTTAAATATTGTAGTTTCAAAGTCAAAAGACGGGAAAAATATGCATTTTTCGAGAATAACTTGTTAAAACTAATTTAAAGAATTTAAAAATATCTATCTCTAGAAATAAAAAGAAGTCTCTAGCTCAAAAATTAAGTGACTTATAATGAAAAGAATGTCAGTCCCTATTTTTTTCAGCGCAAAAGTGGTCGGAAGCAACCCCATAATTACCACCCTAATTAAAACTAGTCATTGACTTTATTTGGTCTTATTTATTTATGTATTATTAATAGGTTCGAGAAGTTTGACCGACTTAGAATGATTCGTTTTTAAAAAAAATTTTGAATTTTTTTGAAAAAGAATTTTTGTAGTTTGGAAAAAATGGCATTTTCTTCTGAATAGAAAGATTAGCATCAGAGATGTGAAAAAATGTTTAAATATTAAATTGTAGCTAATTTAATTCCCAAAAATTTGGTATGAAAAAAATTTTTCTATGACAAAAATTAAGTGAGCTATTGACAATTAAAACTTGTAATAGCATGCAACAACCACCTTTACTAACCCTTTCAAAGTCACCTCTTTTTGTGACTAAAAATTTAAGTACGATTTAATATTAATAGGCTTATAGATCTTGTAAAAACCTACAAAATTCTTTTATACCAAACTTTCTAAGATACAAAATAAAAAAGTTACGGTTAAAAAATCAACATATTTTTTTGAGAAAAAAAAAGGAGAAATCCAATTGTAAGCATAATAATGTAAGTTAGCGGTGTTTTTAGTCATTGGCCTTATTCATTCTTCTTTATTTGTGTATTATTAATAGATTCTAGAAGTTTGACTGGCTTAAAATGATTAGTTTTTAAAAAACTGAAGTTAAAAGCGAATAAAGAATTTTTGTAGTTTTGTAAAAAATGCCATTTTCTTCAGAATAGAAAGATTAGCATCAAAGATAAGAAAAAATGTTTAAATATGAAATTGTAGGTTATTTAATTCTTAAGAACTTGGTGTGAAAAATTAATTTCTGCGACAAAAATTGAGTGAATAGTAAATGAGTCTACTATAGAAGAACATTGATTTTTTCCATATAAAACTAACATTTTCGATAGCGAATAAATCGAAAACTATTAGTTTTATATGTTTTTATCAACTTTTGCTGTCAAAATATAATAAAAAATTTCCACCCCCGAGATGGGGTGGCAAACACCCCCATAATAAAAGCGCCTTTCGGCATCATATAGATTTTGATCCTTGGAACATCCACTACTTATTCTCAAATTTTCACTAGTAATACCACTAGAGGTCAAATTATTTCCGGAAATTTTTTTGAGATCATGAATATTTTGAAAATTTCCCGAGTCGCAGACGAGGGAAATTTTCTAAAAATATTCATGATCAAAAAAAAATTTCCGGATATTAATTTGACTTCGCGTGGTATTCGGTAAGAAAATTCCACACCAAATTTGCATTTGAAAATCCAAAGCTGCATAAACAGATTAATAGCGCGCCATAGCTTTGTCAGCAATTATTTAGGCTTTCAAATTCGTAATTTCTACTCATTGTAGTTGCATGGGAATACTATTTCAAGATAGAAAATAGTATATTCCTCAATTCTACATAAGTTTTGAGTAACTACAAGTGATAGAAAATGAATCAAAACTAAATTATGTAAACAAATAAAAACCAGTCTGTCAAAAATGTTCTGTTATTGTAAATGTCAAAAAATTTCCACTATAATTCGCTGTTGGGTACCCCACGAGCAAAAAATTTCCGATAAAATACCTCCGTTGCCCTGGTGATCTGTCAATATAACGTATTTTGATTGGTTCAAAATTACAGGTGTGGAATTTTCAAGCAAATCGATCCATTCTGTAAAAATTGAGGGGTGAAAAGCTTCGGTTCCTGGACTATTTGTACCGTAATTTCAAAAAATTATCACACAAATGTGTTTGAAATGTTGATTTCAAACCATACCCTCGAAAGCGAATACGCTATACGAAATTATTTTTCCTTCGAAATCAAGATTATTGACAGCAGCTCTAAATAATGGTGTGGTCGATTTTTCGTACCATTGTCTTAGCCATGATGTTCTTCGTCTACAAGGACCACGTCTAACGAATCACAACCGTTTTACACAAATTACATCTTCAAAATTTCTTTACCATTTCGATTTTACCTACAATGTTAGCTCAGTTTCATGTATAAACTCGACAAAATGTGCAAATATTTGGCTGATAATAGTTTAGTGCCTACGTACAGCTTTTAATATGTAAAATAGCAATACCTGTTTACAGACACGCCAAGAGAATCTAGAAAACACTATTCTATAGAACGTCCAGCGGTTTGTTACCGGATTACATCGGTTAACAAAGCAAATGGAAATAAAACGAACAGAACCGCAAAACGGTGGTGTGTTCGTTTGTTTCTAGCTTACGTATTTAACAGTACGTATTTCACTAGCACATTTACAGTTTGTACAATATGTATAAATCACCGAATGTTTACCGTGAGGCGACACATGGGATTTCAGGTGTATTATTTCTGAAACAATGGATTGGATTTTAAATGCAAAATGCAAGAAAAAAGGTATCATTTACAATAAAGAAGAGCACTTACAATAAAATCCTGGAAGTGTTTTGTTGCTTTGTAAAGGGCGTAACACATTAAAATAATCTCTCTAACCCAGCGTTTCCCAACCGATGGGTCACGACCCACTAGTGGGTCGCGGACAGATTTCAGGTGGGTCGTGGCGTGGCTCTTACAGTAGGTAAGTGGCGTAGAGAGTACAGAATAGTGGATCATCATGGGTGAGGGATGGGTCGCGAATATGAAAAAACATCAGAGGGTGGGTCGCCAGACATAAAAGGTTGGGAACCACTGCAACCATCTGTGAACAGGAAGAGCTGCAGGAACTCACTGGAAAAGTGCAGCCAAGGACAGACGGAAATGGAAAGATTTGTGGAAGGCCTATGTCCAAAGTTGGATAAAAATGGGCTAAAGAAGATAATAATTTCTGCATTATTATGTGTTTTCTTGGTAACAATAGAAACTTTGTTTTATCCAAGATCATATTTAAGCAATAAAGTAAACTTGCCGTATTTTGGACTATTCTCTGCAAATCTTCAATTATATATGCCAATAACACGGTGTCATCTTCAAATCTTAAGTTATTAACGGGGATTCCGTTTACTACAACGCCAGCTGTTTCGTTGTCCAGTACCTCTTGCGTAACAACTTCCGAGTATAAGTTAAATAGCAGTTTAGAAATAATGCAACTTTCCCGTACCCTCTTTTAATTGTGATATTTTCTGATTGTGCGATATCTATTTTATGTTCGCTGAAAAAATGGAGTTTTGCCTTTAAATTTTTTCGATCCCTTAAACATAATTTACAGGTCTCGGTCCATAATCCGGGGTCCCCAAAAATTGTAAATTGAAATAAAAATTTACTAAAGGTAAAAACAAAATTATTCTGTGCCCAAAATAACCATTTTAAATCTTAGAAAACTTTCTACATATAAAGAATGACTCCAGCTTTCAAACACACTCCAAAATATTGAAATCGGTCAACTAGGAGAGCCTAGGGAATTTTTTAAATTTATGGTGATGGGGCAGCTCCTCAGCGCGCTGAGCAAAAAGTGAATCGGTTCAAAATCACAACGCCCTCCAAAAATTTCATTTTCTCGGCTTCCTGTTATAGCCTAATAAAATAAAAAAAAATCAAAATGTAATTCCGTGCAGGTTGGAATAAATTTTATATCAAAGTTTAGGTGAATACAAAAGATATTTTCGAAAAAGTATCCAAATCATATGAGGGGATTATTGTTTAAATAATTAAAAATGGGTCATTTTTGCACAATATTTACATTTTTAACTGCTGAGGTAATTTTGATTTTAATGAAGGTCTTTATGATTTTTTTCTACAAAGCTGAAGGATAAATCTTTTACCTAAGACTTACTAAATTAAATTTGACCCCCTATTTATTTAAATAATTATATATAAAATTTAAAAATCAAATTTGCAAAAAATATTTGCGTTTTAAATAAGCACTATAAATTATTTTATTTAATACGAGAAGTTGCTCTATGTTACCAGTATTAGGCAAAACAATAATGGTTAAAAAATATTTAATAATTTATGAGATATTTAATTTGTTTATTAAATGTTACTATATTTTCAATTGCAAAAACGCGGTTGTTACCAAAAGAACACAAATCTGTGTAAAACCTCATTACTTTTATTTTTTTTATGTATGTTTTCGATAAATGTATTGATAAATTCAAATTTCAATTTGACTCCCCTCTAAAATGGCATTTGAAAATTGTTCTAATTTGTTTAAATTTGTTTTTTAATAACGTCGCGGAGATTAAACATTTTGAAATGCTGTTCCGATAATCGGGTTCCTGGGAATTTTTCACTAATTAACAAATTTTTTTTGTCATTTTTTCTTCAGCTTTGTAGAAAAAAACCCTAAAGACCTTCATTAAAATGTAAATTACCTCAGCAGTTAAAAAAGTAAATATTGTGCAAACATGACCCCTTTTTAATTATTTAAACAATGATCCCCTTATATGATTTGGATACTTTCTTGAAAATATCTTTTGTACTCACCTAAACTTTGATATAAAATTTGTTCCAACCTGTACGAATTTACATTTTCATTTACATGTAGTGTAATCTTATTTTAGTAGTACCCTTTTTTTAGTAAACTATTATCCAATTTTGATCTTTTTTTTGATGTCTCGGGCGATAAGGATTTCAAATATGATATTTTCAAACATCTATTTTAATTTCAAAACGGGAAACAATTTTGTGCCATTCAATAATTGCTTTTTTCTACAATCACTTGACCAAGAAGACTTTTTCGCTTGTCAATGGCAACGAAAAGTTGACGTTTACCGAGTACCGTCACTTCATCGCTCTAGCGCGTAAAGTTTGATTTTACGCTCGTCGTCCGTAGCAACCGTACAACCATACAATACAAACACATTGAACATTCAAACTGATAGATATAGTCGGTTCGCTAAACTCAGACGCAACTGGCTAGATATTTTAGTCGATAATTTTTTTGTTTTTTGCCATTTTTGGAAAATTGGCAAAATTACTAACTATTTAGTGATTATTAACTATTTAGTAATTATTTTTTGCCAATTTTACTAAAATTGGCAAAATTACCGACTAAAATATCTAGAAAGGTGCGTCTGAGTTTAGCGAACAGACTAATAAAAGTTAATGTTATGACATTATAATGACAGGTATAATAGTTACAATAAAGTTAATGATTTAGAAATAGTTTCATTTTATTAAGTGATTGTAGAAAAAATGTATGTATTACAAGCGCAAAGTGACATTATTGCTTTCGAGTAATTACCGCTCTGGTAACTCTACTCTCAAGCAATAATGTATCAATTTTCGCTCTTAATACATAAATAACTATTTAAAAGACTAAGTTTTCACTCTAATGGCATATAACATATCCCACCAGAATGAAAACAATGGGAACCTTCTCTGGTTACACCTCCGAGGCTTCTACAATTTGCAAGCCATACGGATGCTGAGACTAAGGAAGATGAGGGAATTCTACAATTTACAATTCACGTCACATCTGCTCAGCGCGGTAAAGTTCCAACGAGACTGGTTCCCTTCATACTCCACACAGAGTAAATGTAAATCAAAAATGAATAACCATTTTCAATTTCGTTGCAAAACGAAAATACAGCCGAACCATATTCCAGTCCAATCAGAGAGTGCTGCAAGCACCTCTACCGGTTTCGAAACTTATTAGTCTCTCATCAGGAGGCACATATGCTGCTCTCCCTGATCCAACCAAAACAAACCCCAGCGTGCAGTCCCGAATTGCAACGAACGAAATGGCATAGATGCCCTAGCGGCAACTGCTAGCAAAAGACTAAGTTTTCACTCTAATGGCATATAACATATCCCACCAGAATGAAAACAATGGGAACCTTCTCTGGTTACACCTCCGAGGCTTCTACAATTTGCAAGCCATACGGATGCTGAGACTAAGGAAGATGAGGGAATTCTACAATTTACAATTCACGTCACATCTGCTCAGCGCGGTAAAGTTCCAACGAGACTGGTTCCCTTCATACTCCACACAGAGTAAATGTAAATCAAAAATGAATAACCATTTTCAATTTCGTTGCAAAACGAAAATACAGCCGAACCATATTCCAGTCCAATCAGAGAGTGCTGCAAGCACCTCTACCGGTTTCGAAACTTATTAGTCTCTCATCAGGAGGCACATATGCTGCTCTCCCTGATCCAACCAAAACAAACCCCAGCGTGCAGTCCCGAATTGCAACGAACGAAATGGCATAGATGCCCTAGCGGCAACTGCTAGCAAAAGACTAAGTTTTCACTCTAATGGCATATAACATATCCCACCAGAATGAAAACAATGGGAACCTTCTCTGGTTACACCTCCGAGGCTTCTACAATTTGCAAGCCATACGGATGCTGAGACTAAGGAAGATGAGGGAATTCTACAATTTACAATTCACGTCACATCTGCTCAGCGCGGTAAAGTTCCAACGAGACTGGTTCCCTTCATACTCCACACAGAGTAAATGTAAATCAAAAATGAATAACCATTTTCAATTTCGTTGCAAAACGAAAATACAGCCGAACCATATTCCAGTCCAATCAGAGAGTGCTGCAAGCACCTCTACCGGTTTCGAAACTTATTAGTCTCTCATCAGGAGGCACATATGCTGCTCTCCCTGATCCAACCAAAACAAACCCCAGCGTGCAGTCCCGAATTGCAACGAACGAAATGGCATAGATGCCCTAGCGGCAACTGCTAGCAAAAGACTAAGTTTTCACTCTAATGGCATATAACATATCCCACCAGAATGAAAACAATGGGAACCTTCTCTGGTTACACCTCCGAGGCTTCTACAATTTGCAAGCCATACGGATGCTGAGACTAAGGAAGATGAGGGAATTCTACAATTTACAATTCACGTCACATCTGCTCAGCGCGGTAAAGTTCCAACGAGACTGGTTCCCTTCATACTCCACACAGAGTAAATGTAAATCAAAAATGAATAACCATTTTCAATTTCGTTGCAAAACGAAAATACAGCCGAACCATATTCCAGTCCAATCAGAGAGTGCTGCAAGCACCTCTACCGGTTTCGAAACTTATTAGTCTCTCATCAGGAGGCACATATGCTGCTCTCCCTGATCCAACCAAAACAAACCCCAGCGTGCAGTCCCGAATTGCAACGAACGAAATGGCATAGATGCCCTAGCGGCAACTGCTAGCAAAAGACTAAGTTTTCACTCTAATGGCATATAACATATCCCACCAGAATGAAAACAATGGGAACCTTCTCTGGTTACACCTCCGAGGCTTCTACAATTTGCAAGCCATACGGATGCTGAGACTAAGGAAGATGAGGGAATTCTACAATTTACAATTCACGTCACATCTGCTCAGCGCGGTAAAGTTCCAACGAGACTGGTTCCCTTCATACTCCACACAGAGTAAATGTAAATCAAAAATGAATAACCATTTTCAATTTCGTTGCAAAACGAAAATACAGCCGAACCATATTCCAGTCCAATCAGAGAGTGCTGCAAGCACCTCTACCGGTTTCGAAACTTATTAGTCTCTCATCAGGAGGCACATATGCTGCTCTCCCTGATCCAACCAAAACAAACCCCAGCGTGCAGTCCCGAATTGCAACGAACGAAATGGCATAGATGCCCTAGCGGCAACTGCTAGCAAAAGACTAAGTTTTCACTCTAATGGCATATAACATATCCCACCAGAATGAAAACAATGGGAACCTTCTCTGGTTACACCTCCGAGGCTTCTACAATTTGCAAGCCATACGGATGCTGAGACTAAGGAAGATGAGGGAATTCTACAATTTACAATTCACGTCACATCTGCTCAGCGCGGTAAAGTTCCAACGAGACTGGTTCCCTTCATACTCCACACAGAGTAAATGTAAATCAAAAATGAATAACCATTTTCAATTTCGTTGCAAAACGAAAATACAGCCGAACCATATTCCAGTCCAATCAGAGAGTGCTGCAAGCACCTCTACCGGTTTCGAAACTTATTAGTCTCTCATCAGGAGGCACATATGCTGCTCTCCCTGATCCAACCAAAACAAACCCCAGCGTGCAGTCCCGAATTGCAACGAACGAAATGGCATAGATGCCCTAGCGGCAACTGCTAGCAAAAGACTAAGTTTTCACTCTAATGGCATATAACATATCCCACCAGAATGAAAACAATGGGAACCTTCTCTGGTTACACCTCCGAGGCTTCTACAATTTGCAAGCCATACGGATGCTGAGACTAAGGAAGATGAGGGAATTCTACAATTTACAATTCACGTCACATCTGCTCAGCGCGGTAAAGTTCCAACGAGACTGGTTCCCTTCATACTCCACACAGAGTAAATGTAAATCAAAAATGAATAACCATTTTCAATTTCGTTGCAAAACGAAAATACAGCCGAACCATATTCCAGTCCAATCAGAGAGTGCTGCAAGCACCTCTACCGGTTTCGAAACTTATTAGTCTCTCATCAGGAGGCACATATGCTGCTCTCCCTGATCCAACCAAAACAAACCCCAGCGTGCAGTCCCGAATTGCAACGAACGAAATGGCATAGATGCCCTAGCGGCAACTGCTAGCAAAAGACTAAGTTTTCACTCTAATGGCATATAACATATCCCACCAGAATGAAAACAATGGGAACCTTCTCTGGTTACACCTCCGAGGCTTCTACAATTTGCAAGCCATACGGATGCTGAGACTAAGGAAGATGAGGGAATTCTACAATTTACAATTCACGTCACATCTGCTCAGCGCGGTAAAGTTCCAACGAGACTGGTTCCCTTCATACTCCACACAGAGTAAATGTAAATCAAAAATGAATAACCATTTTCAATTTCGTTGCAAAACGAAAATACAGCCGAACCATATTCCAGTCCAATCAGAGAGTGCTGCAAGCACCTCTACCGGTTTCGAAACTTATTAGTCTCTCATCAGGAGGCACATATGCTGCTCTCCCTGATCCAACCAAAACAAACCCCAGCGTGCAGTCCCGAATTGCAACGAACGAAATGGCATAGATGCCCTAGCGGCAACTGCTAGCAAAAGACTAAGTTTTCACTCTAATGGCATATAACATATCCCACCAGAATGAAAACAATGGGAACCTTCTCTGGTTACACCTCCGAGGCTTCTACAATTTGCAAGCCATACGGATGCTGAGACTAAGGAAGATGAGGGAATTCTACAATTTACAATTCACGTCACATCTGCTCAGCGCGGTAAAGTTCCAACGAGACTGGTTCCCTTCATACTCCACACAGAGTAAATGTAAATCAAAAATGAATAACCATTTTCAATTTCGTTGCAAAACGAAAATACAGCCGAACCATATTCCAGTCCAATCAGAGAGTGCTGCAAGCACCTCTACCGGTTTCGAAACTTATTAGTCTCTCATCAGGAGGCACATATGCTGCTCTCCCTGATCCAACCAAAACAAACCCCAGCGTGCAGTCCCGAATTGCAACGAACGAAATGGCATAGATGCCCTAGCGGCAACTGCTAGCAAAAGACTAAGTTTTCACTCTAATGGCATATAACATATCCCACCAGAATGAAAACAATGGGAACCTTCTCTGGTTACACCTCCGAGGCTTCTACAATTTGCAAGCCATACGGATGCTGAGACTAAGGAAGATGAGGGAATTCTACAATTTACAATTCACGTCACATCTGCTCAGCGCGGTAAAGTTCCAACGAGACTGGTTCCCTTCATACTCCACACAGAGTAAATGTAAATCAAAAATGAATAACCATTTTCAATTTCGTTGCAAAACGAAAATACAGCCGAACCATATTCCAGTCCAATCAGAGAGTGCTGCAAGCACCTCTACCGGTTTCGAAACTTATTAGTCTCTCATCAGGAGGCACATATGCTGCTCTCCCTGATCCAACCAAAACAAACCCCAGCGTGCAGTCCCGAATTGCAACGAACGAAATGGCATAGATGCCCTAGCGGCAACTGCTAGCAAAAGACTAAGTTTTCACTCTAATGGCATATAACATATCCCACCAGAATGAAAACAATGGGAACCTTCTCTGGTTACACCTCCGAGGCTTCTACAATTTGCAAGCCATACGGATGCTGAGACTAAGGAAGATGAGGGAATTCTACAATTTACAATTCACGTCACATCTGCTCAGCGCGGTAAAGTTCCAACGAGACTGGTTCCCTTCATACTCCACACAGAGTAAATGTAAATCAAAAATGAATAACCATTTTCAATTTCGTTGCAAAACGAAAATACAGCCGAACCATATTCCAGTCCAATCAGAGAGTGCTGCAAGCACCTCTACCGGTTTCGAAACTTATTAGTCTCTCATCAGGAGGCACATATGCTGCTCTCCCTGATCCAACCAAAACAAACCCCAGCGTGCAGTCCCGAATTGCAACGAACGAAATGGCATAGATGCCCTAGCGGCAACTGCTAGCAAAAGACTAAGTTTTCACTCTAATGGCATATAACATATCCCACCAGAATGAAAACAATGGGAACCTTCTCTGGTTACACCTCCGAGGCTTCTACAATTTGCAAGCCATACGGATGCTGAGACTAAGGAAGATGAGGGAATTCTACAATTTACAATTCACGTCACATCTGCTCAGCGCGGTAAAGTTCCAACGAGACTGGTTCCCTTCATACTCCACACAGAGTAAATGTAAATCAAAAATGAATAACCATTTTCAATTTCGTTGCAAAACGAAAATACAGCCGAACCATATTCCAGTCCAATCAGAGAGTGCTGCAAGCACCTCTACCGGTTTCGAAACTTATTAGTCTCTCATCAGGAGGCACATATGCTGCTCTCCCTGATCCAACCAAAACAAACCCCAGCGTGCAGTCCCGAATTGCAACGAACGAAATGGCATAGATGCCCTAGCGGCAACTGCTAGCAAAAGACTAAGTTTTCACTCTAATGGCATATAACATATCCCACCAGAATGAAAACAATGGGAACCTTCTCTGGTTACACCTCCGAGGCTTCTACAATTTGCAAGCCATACGGATGCTGAGACTAAGGAAGATGAGGGAATTCTACAATTTACAATTCACGTCACATCTGCTCAGCGCGGTAAAGTTCCAACGAGACTGGTTCCCTTCATACTCCACACAGAGTAAATGTAAATCAAAAATGAATAACCATTTTCAATTTCGTTGCAAAACGAAAATACAGCCGAACCATATTCCAGTCCAATCAGAGAGTGCTGCAAGCACCTCTACCGGTTTCGAAACTTATTAGTCTCTCATCAGGAGGCACATATGCTGCTCTCCCTGATCCAACCAAAACAAACCCCAGCGTGCAGTCCCGAATTGCAACGAACGAAATGGCATAGATGCCCTAGCGGCAACTGCTAGCAAAAGACTAAGTTTTCACTCTAATGGCATATAACATATCTCGTTGGCATATAACATATCCAGTCTCGTTGGAACTTTACCGCGCTGAGCAGATGTGACGTGAATTGTAAATTGTAGAATTCCCTCATCTTCCTTAGTCTCAGCATCCGTATGGCTTGCAAATTGTAGAAGCCTCGGAGGTGTAACCAGAGAAGGTTCCCATTGTTTTCATTCTGGTGGGATATGTTATATGCCATTAGAGTGAAAACTTAGTCTTTTGCTAGCAGTTGCCGCTAGGGCATCTATGCCATTTCGTTCGTTGCAATTCGGGACTGCACGCTGGGGTTTGTTTTGGTTGGATCAGGGAGAGCAGCATATGTGCCTCCTGATGAGAGACTAATAAGTTTCGAAACCGGTAGAGGTGCTTGCAGCACTCTCTGATTGGACTGGAATATGGTTCGGCTGTATTTTCGTTTTGCAACGAAATTGAAAATGGTTATTCATTTTTGATTTACATTTACTCTGTGTGGAGTATGAAGGGAACCAGTCTCGTTGGAACTTTACCGCGCTGAGCAGATGTGACGTGAATTGTAAATTGTAGAATTCCCTCATCTTCCTTAGTCTCAGCATCCGTATGGCTTGCAAATTGTAGAAGCCTCGGAGGTGTAACCAGAGAAGGTTCCCATTGTTTTCATTCTGGTGGGATATGTTATATGCCATTAGAGTGAAAACTTAGTCTTTTGCTAGCAGTTGCCGCTAGGGCATCTATGCCATTTCGTTCGTTGCAATTCGGGACTGCACGCTGGGGTTTGTTTTGGTTGGATCAGGGAGAGCAGCATATGTGCCTCCTGATGAGAGACTAATAAGTTTCGAAACCGGTAGAGGTGCTTGCAGCACTCTCTGATTGGACTGGAATATGGTTCGGCTGTATTTTCGTTTTGCAACGAAATTGAAAATGGTTATTCATTTTTGATTTACATTTACTCTGTGTGGAGTATGAAGGGAACCAGTCTCGTTGGAACTTTACCGCGCTGAGCAGATGTGACGTGAATTGTAAATTGTAGAATTCCCTCATCTTCCTTAGTCTCAGCATCCGTATGGCTTGCAAATTGTAGAAGCCTCGGAGGTGTAACCAGAGAAGGTTCCCATTGTTTTCATTCTGGTGGGATATGTTATATGCCATTAGAGTGAAAACTTAGTCTTTTGCTAGCAGTTGCCGCTAGGGCATCTATGCCATTTCGTTCGTTGCAATTCGGGACTGCACGCTGGGGTTTGTTTTGGTTGGATCAGGGAGAGCAGCATATGTGCCTCCTGATGAGAGACTAATAAGTTTCGAAACCGGTAGAGGTGCTTGCAGCACTCTCTGATTGGACTGGAATATGGTTCGGCTGTATTTTCGTTTTGCAACGAAATTGAAAATGGTTATTCATTTTTGATTTACATTTACTCTGTGTGGAGTATGAAGGGAACCAGTCTCGTTGGAACTTTACCGCGCTGAGCAGATGTGACGTGAATTGTAAATTGTAGAATTCCCTCATCTTCCTTAGTCTCAGCATCCGTATGGCTTGCAAATTGTAGAAGCCTCGGAGGTGTAACCAGAGAAGGTTCCCATTGTTTTCATTCTGGTGGGATATGTTATATGCCATTAGAGTGAAAACTTAGTCTTTTGCTAGCAGTTGCCGCTAGGGCATCTATGCCATTTCGTTCGTTGCAATTCGGGACTGCACGCTGGGGTTTGTTTTGGTTGGATCAGGGAGAGCAGCATATGTGCCTCCTGATGAGAGACTAATAAGTTTCGAAACCGGTAGAGGTGCTTGCAGCACTCTCTGATTGGACTGGAATATGGTTCGGCTGTATTTTCGTTTTGCAACGAAATTGAAAATGGTTATTCATTTTTGATTTACATTTACTCTGTGTGGAGTATGAAGGGAACCAGTCTCGTTGGAACTTTACCGCGCTGAGCAGATGTGACGTGAATTGTAAATTGTAGAATTCCCTCATCTTCCTTAGTCTCAGCATCCGTATGGCTTGCAAATTGTAGAAGCCTCGGAGGTGTAACCAGAGAAGGTTCCCATTGTTTTCATTCTGGTGGGATATGTTATATGCCATTAGAGTGAAAACTTAGTCTTTTGCTAGCAGTTGCCGCTAGGGCATCTATGCCATTTCGTTCGTTGCAATTCGGGACTGCACGCTGGGGTTTGTTTTGGTTGGATCAGGGAGAGCAGCATATGTGCCTCCTGATGAGAGACTAATAAGTTTCGAAACCGGTAGAGGTGCTTGCAGCACTCTCTGATTGGACTGGAATATGGTTCGGCTGTATTTTCGTTTTGCAACGAAATTGAAAATGGTTATTCATTTTTGATTTACATTTACTCTGTGTGGAGTATGAAGGGAACCAGTCTCGTTGGAACTTTACCGCGCTGAGCAGATGTGACGTGAATTGTAAATTGTAGAATTCCCTCATCTTCCTTAGTCTCAGCATCCGTATGGCTTGCAAATTGTAGAAGCCTCGGAGGTGTAACCAGAGAAGGTTCCCATTGTTTTCATTCTGGTGGGATATGTTATATGCCATTAGAGTGAAAACTTAGTCTTTTGCTAGCAGTTGCCGCTAGGGCATCTATGCCATTTCGTTCGTTGCAATTCGGGACTGCACGCTGGGGTTTGTTTTGGTTGGATCAGGGAGAGCAGCATATGTGCCTCCTGATGAGAGACTAATAAGTTTCGAAACCGGTAGAGGTGCTTGCAGCACTCTCTGATTGGACTGGAATATGGTTCGGCTGTATTTTCGTTTTGCAACGAAATTGAAAATGGTTATTCATTTTTGATTTACATTTACTCTGTGTGGAGTATGAAGGGAACCAGTCTCGTTGGAACTTTACCGCGCTGAGCAGATGTGACGTGAATTGTAAATTGTAGAATTCCCTCATCTTCCTTAGTCTCAGCATCCGTATGGCTTGCAAATTGTAGAAGCCTCGGAGGTGTAACCAGAGAAGGTTCCCATTGTTTTCATTCTGGTGGGATATGTTATATGCCATTAGAGTGAAAACTTAGTCTTTTGCTAGCAGTTGCCGCTAGGGCATCTATGCCATTTCGTTCGTTGCAATTCGGGACTGCACGCTGGGGTTTGTTTTGGTTGGATCAGGGAGAGCAGCATATGTGCCTCCTGATGAGAGACTAATAAGTTTCGAAACCGGTAGAGGTGCTTGCAGCACTCTCTGATTGGACTGGAATATGGTTCGGCTGTATTTTCGTTTTGCAACGAAATTGAAAATGGTTATTCATTTTTAAATAACTATTTCTTTCGATACAGGTTTTGTTTATGAATTTTTTTTATTCTTAGTGAATTTTTATTTAAATTTGCAATTTTTTTTGAGGACACAGGACTGTAAAATTATTATTATGCAAAAACTATAAAAGCGATCCTAAGGAAGCTGAACACACGTTTCAGTTGTATTGTAAAGGTTTTCTATGCTGAATATGAACGCTGGAAGTTGTCTTAAAGGGCAGAAAAAAATGCGGAGTCTTCATTGTGTTGACTCCATTTTTTGCACGTCTTTCCAAATTACTGCTATTTTTTTTAAATAAACATTAAATTTTCCATTTTTAGCTAAGTAGTACATAATGATGTAAAACTCGAAAACTTTAACTTGTTTCCTCATATAATAGGCGCGTTTCCAGTGACATGAAAACCGTCCTTCGTACTGCCCTCGTCATGCGCATTATAAAAAATGTATTCCAAGCGAACATGAACGATGATTCGTATCGTACACCGTGTTGGTCCAAGCGATCCATGTACTGTTTCGAAATCGGTAACTGAACGGTCCTTTTGATATTCTTTTTCTCATGATCATCTTTCAGTGCGTCACAGTTTTTCGATTTCTTTCTAACGCATTAAATTGTATGTGACAGAAAAAAGGCACGTCCGTGATTACAGACATTTACAACATTTATTCTAGTTATTCTAGTTGTCGATAGATGGCGCCATAATAAAAAAATAATTTTTTTTAATTAGATAATAATGTTACAAATATAATCTGTATAATTTATAAGACTATACAAATCAAAGAAAATACCATTTTATAAATGCAAGAAACACATTTGATTTGTTTTTATTCCAAATTGAAAATAAAATGTGGCAACTGTCAAATTTAACTAAATTGTCATGTTAGAATAAAAAATGTCATAAATGTGTATTATCACGGACTTACCCTTTTTCCTATCATTTGTTACGCACTGAAAAATGCTCATGAAAAGGACAATACACGCCTTCAAGCAGAAACTATTTGTACTGACTTGCGCCGTTAAGATTATTTTCATTTTTACTGGTCACTGCTATGAGATCAGCTGATGATTCAATAACAGAATAATCCACGCTATTACTATCTGTGAATCTTGATTTTCGTTTAAATAATTATTAATTCTTTTTTATTCAAATTAATCTTAAAAATATTGATAATTTATTATTTTTTTCATAGAAGACAGCGATTTTATGTCAGATATCGATTCTGAGGAAGATTTTGAAGTTGAAGTGATGTTTAATGAACATGATCTAGCAAACTACTAGTGGTACTGTGGTACTCGTACTGAAAATGGTTCAGGCGCAACTCGAACTTGAAATGGTACACAAATACGTTCCAAGAGGGTTATGTACTGGTAATCGGTTCGGGATCGAAAGAAAACCGTTCAAGGGCGATTCTGCGCATTAAAACAGTCCAATCGATTTCGTGACGGTTCAAGGGATCGTGCAAATGTGTCGTCTTGGAACGAACCTAATGTTTTTATGGGGGTTTTCGAGTTATAAACGAAAATATGGGCGCAAGAAGCCAAACTTTTTGTTTTTTTTTTCAGATTTTGTTAAATAAAAAATTAAGTATAATGTTTGCAACTAGCGCACAACATGATTATTGATACAAGGTACATTCTGAAGTAATGTCAAAAAATAAACTCATATGGAAATTATCCAATTCAAAACAGATTCGTCTTGGACTACTTTCTATCCCTCAATACCAAACAAATCAATATAATAACTAAGTTATTCTTTTCAAAGGCCATGATGGAATGCCATGTTTTCTGTTAACAAAAGTCTGAATTTAAAAAAAAAATTAATTCAAAAAATTTTATGCAAAATTGAATGATATTTCCCCGAAAAACAGCCGAGTCTAGCAGAAGCCGTGCATTGAATAACACATGGACTTGTTAATTATTCATACATTCTCGAATTCACACATTCAGAATAACGCATTGTTCTATATTAATAATATTCCACCGTATACAAGCCCTGTTTGGTAACTATTAATATCGTTGCATTATTATAACTATAATTATAATTAGCTGCAAGGCCCTGCTAGCCCGTCAATTACAAATAGATCTCACGACTTATTATATATTTGATATCAATCAAATCCAGTATCAATATTTAAATTGAATTTATGTTTATATATTTTTAGACGTTATCTCTAAAATAAGCTCCGAATTCCATTGATTGTATTGTTTTGAAAATTATGTATTATTAATTAAAGTGAAATCAAATGCATAATTAATTCATACAATCATGTAGTAATTCCAACATTTGAATTAAATTTGTATTGAAACTTTTCGAAATAAATATCGATTTGCTTATGCGTCCAGTAAATTTCAACTTTTCCAGGCCTGGTTATGTTTTCCTTAACCAAGTTTTAAACAAGTTTTTCAGGAAATGTAAAAAACTTATTGTGTTTGACTAATTAACTTAAGTAAAATGAATTCTTCTGTTTGTGAAATATTGGACCAAGCAACGCAACGTCGGAAAAAAGTAGTTTAAGACAACTCGTTCTTTAATACAGTGCAATGGAATAAGTGTTACCCCCCCTGTTAATTACTTTAAGAATATAAGCAAAATGCTCTGATAGGTCGATTTTTAAAACAAGCATAGTATATTATAGCATCAATGTTTCGTACTTTACGCGATCCCTCTTCAGGTGACAGGCACAACTTTGATTTTTTTTAAATGGGAAAGTACATCATGTGACACCTCATTTAAAAGCTTTTGAAATACTGATTACAAAAATGTATAATACTTGTATCCTTCATTTTTAAACACATTTATTTTTTTCGAATCCTGAGAAAACTAATAAATATTTTTGAAAAATTTAAACGCAGAATGAAAGATTACGTTAATACCGAGACTGAAAGTTCCTTAGAATAAACAAAAAGTTTCTTTTGAATGAGATATTTGAAATTAAAAATCAGACTAAACTTTCTCTTTTTTCACCCCTGTGACTTATTAAAATAATGGTTATAGAAGTTCTCAGGGACGTTTGACCCTCGATAATATTGCAATATTTCATTCTGCGTTTAAATTTTTCAAAAATACTTATTAGTTTTCTCAGGATAAAAAAAAATAAATGCGTTTAAAAATAATTCAAAACAAATTTTGCGCCTACCACCTTAAAAGGAATTAAAGTATTATACATTTTTGTAATCAGTATGTCAATAGCTTTTAAATGAGGTGTCACATGATGTACTTTCCCATTTAAAAAAATAATAGATGTGCCTGTCACCTGAAGATAGATCGCGTAAAGTTCCAAACATTGATGCTATAATATACTATGATTAGTTTAAACATCGACCTGTCCGAACGTTTTGCTTATATTCTTAAACACAAACAAGTTAACAGGGGGGGTAACACTTATTCCACCGCACTATATATTATTCCCTATACTACCTCAAACACCGTACCGGCCATCTGGCTACTGATATAGGTTGTTATATTTAAAATTACTGAGAAAATAATCTACTTGCGTTTTGACTCACCCTGTATTCGATATAAAGAAAATTAGCAATATCAACTATTTTTTATAAATTTTGACAATCAACAAAAAAATCCACAAGGAAAAAGTTTTCCTGTAGTTGGCTGTATACCATGTAATACAAAAAACAGTAAAATCCTTTATAAAAGGTATATATTTAAAATTCCAAAAAAGGGCTACATCACGATCACATAACTAGTTTTCGATTGGTTTACCAATCATCATCAGTGCTTACGTGAAATTTACATGCTAACCACCAAGATATAATTTTATAAAAATATGTGGGTCAAAGCCCTGTACAAGTAATCCGTCAAGGAAACATCGGTTGAAAATGTCAACTTAGCATGGATGTTTAAAGAAGTATTTTACTAATATGCCCCAGGTAACATCTAAGCTGTGGTTTGACTTGTTCACATGGTGAAAGTATGGCAGCAAGTGACCTAAGTGGTGTATTTTTGTGATGGGGAAGTTAAGAAGATTTCGAATATAAAATAAAATATACGGTGTTCTATTGAAAAAATCAAAATTTTGGTCTGCCACTATGTTATCGAACACCCTGTAACATTATAACTAATTTTATAATGTGAAGGTCAAAGTTGGCTACAATTTTTGTTATTAACTTTTATTGCTATCTATTACTATAGCGGATCTACTAAACTTTATCACACTAATCAATCACCCTGATTTTGTATTTACCTGTGCAGGTGTGCTACGCAGTAATGAACGCAACCTGTATTAGCAGCCAGGTGGCCGGTACGGTGTTCGAGGAAGCATAGGGAACAATATATTAAAGAATCAGCTGTCTTAAAATACTTTCTCGAAAACGTTGCTAGCTCTGAGACCATAATATTATCTTGGTATCGATAAAGAAACTAGAAAAAAAATCAGAAGCAACATTTTATAGAAAAATAATAGATTAAAAATTAAAACGAACGAGTTTTGCATTGAAATAGTTTTGCTGCGAACCACTTAGGTACAAACAAGTTATGCAACGTAATAATTGTAACACGGTGTAACCCGACCTAATAAAAAAAATAGAAAGTTTTTGAAAATTTTTGAAATATTTACTTATAAAATTTTTAACTTTTATTATTAAAATATTGAAACAATATTATTTATTAAACAAACGTAATGCTTATTATTATGAAGGTCAAAGAAATGTTAAATAGGGAGCCCATTAACTTCCTCTATTATTTCAATGTACTCTTCCTCATTCGTTTCTTCTTTTCTTCTCCGACTTCTTCAACATTATTATCTACAATTATTGGGACATAGAACTGCGAATTGTCGTAGGTTTTCCAGTTCTCACCAAAATGAGTGTTAAGGAGTTTTTCTACTGCTTTAATTTTTTCTTTTGCAACCAGGACTTTGTTTGGAATTGCAGCTAGCATAATCTGATTCATTTTCTTTTCATTTTTTAAGGTTGTTTTCTGTACGCCTAGATTGCAACTGTAATTAATTTCACCCTGCACATTCTTTTGATTAGTTTTCTATGATTATTCTTTTGAAAGCAGCAAATTTGAAGTGGAGTTGACCTGGAGGCTTTACAACTGTAGCAACTGCACTTTTCCAGTCTTGAATGGCTACCTTGGTCCCAACTTTTCTAATTGTGCTAAATTGGGAAAACAAACCCCAATATTCACTAGGTTTCATTATTGTGTCCTTTTTTTTATTTTTTGTTTAATCCTCCCTAATACCCTACCGGGAGGAATAAATTAATGTTCAACCACGGTAACAGTATCTAATATTTTTGCAACTGTTTCATAAAAAAAATTGCACAACATGCCAATCACAGTAATGGTTTTTTCCTCACAGATGGTAAAATTGTACAATTGCCTGCTATAGTAAGTAGTAGGCTATTGATTATATTCAAAATAAGATAGCTAAAAGGAACTACAACGTTAACGCGGATTTATTATTTCATATAGTCAATGGACATATATATATATATGAAAAAACCGCGGAGTGCTACCATTTAAAGGGGTGCGTTTTTGAGAAATGGGTGAATTAGTCCCTGGGCACAGGTTACATTAGGGTGAGTTCTATGCACTTTTGGTACAAACATATCTACATAAAAATTGTTCCTGGTTAAATTTCCTATCTAAATATCACTTTTTAAAGTCAATGGTACCTTTTTTTACAAAAATATATTCAAAAGAAAAAGCACAAAGAAACCCAAAAGAAAGAAATTTTGTTTTTTGTCCCATAACTTTTGTCCACGAGGATATAGGTATAGACATTGCTTTTAAGAAAAAAAACCTACATATTTCTTCTTTAAAATATTGTTTAGTAGAGGTAATTAGTATTTATAGTTTTCGAAATATGAGTATTCAAAGTTTTCCACTCACAACAATTTTGGGCAATTTTCCTTGTTATTTCGCAAGTATTGTTCTGTAACTTTTTTCTACGTAACTTTAGGTATATGCAATGGTGCACGTAATAGGAATAGAAATCAATTACATACCTTTAAAATGGTCTACTGTATAACGTTGTACGACTTTTTTTAAAGAGATTATAGTTTTTCAATTTTTCAAGGTTTTATACCTTTAACGATTTTTTATAATATAATATAAAAATAAAATGATATTATTATATAATATTATAATATATTATATAATATAATATTATATTATATGTATATTATATATTATACAGTATATCCCTGTAAGTTTTATCCATATGGAAAACTTTTTTTTATTAATTTTACGAAAAAAGTTATTTTTCATAAAAAGCTCTGCATGGTCCAAAACCAAAGATTCAACCTTCAAATATCAAATTTTATGAATATTATACGAGGTATGTCAAAAAGTTTGAATTTCACTCAAGAGTAAAGTAGCTTTATTTTTCATAGTATTGAAAATTGCTTTTATGAAAAGTTGTTTGGAATTAAAAACTATATTGCAATTACATGCTTCTACATGATTTTTTTTTGAAAAATTATGGATAACTTACATTATTTTCAGTTATTTCAATTCTGATAACTCTTTTATTATTAATTTTACGAAAAAAAGTGATTCTTAAAGTTATAATGTGAAATTTAAATAATAATCTTAAAAAATATAAAAAATATAAAAAAAGTATAAAATCTTGAAAAAGATAAAAAGATAACCTCTTTAAAAGAAGTCGTACAACATTATACAGTAGAACATTTTAAAGGTAATTGATTTCTATTCCTCTTACATGTACCATTGCATATGCCTAAAGTTACGTAGAAAACAGATACAGAATAATATTTGCGAAATAACAAGGAAAATTGCCCAAAATTGCTGTGAGTGGCGAACTTTGAAAAATCATATTTCGAAAACTGTAAATCCTAATGACCTCTACCAAACATCATTTTAAAGAGAAAATATGTAAGTATTTTTTCTGTGAAGCAATGTCTATACCTATATACCCGTGGACAAAAGTTATGGGACAAAAAACAAATTTTCTTTCTTTTGGGCTTCTTTGTGCTTTTTCTTTTGAATATATTTTTGCAAAAAAAAGTATCTTTGACTTTAAAAAGTTATATTTAGATAGGAAATTTAACCAGGAACAATTTTTATGTAGACGTGTTTGTACCAAAAGTGCATATAACTCACCTTAATATAACCTGTGCCCAGGGACTAATTCACCCATTTCTCAAAAACGCACCCCTTTAAATGGTAGCACTCCGCGGTTTTTTCATATATAGAGATTCATTGACCATATGAAATAATAAAACCCCGTTAACGTTGTAGTTCCTTTCTGCCTATAGGCAGCCTGGTCCGGAACACGTGGCACGTGTTTAAAATACACTTAAAATACACTTAAAATACAAATTAAATGAAATAAAATTAACTGTTAATTTTATTAGCGAGGTAATTTAAGTTCTTCCTTGTTGAAATTTATAGGGCAACATTGAGAAGGTACAAAATTTACATTTCTAGTTGATAAAACAGCAAACCCTGCGATTCCATATTCATTTTCATCTTGCATTCAGAAACATATGAGAGAATCCAGCAAATTTTCAAAAGATCTTATTGCCAAAACAAATTCGACGGTCATGATATGTTTCATATTTCTGCCAGAGCGAGCACTGCGATCGATTTTACTGTCTCCACCATGCACTTCGCACATAGCACACATACCATATAGCCAACAGTGAATGCTGCTGCTGCTTGAGAAATGTCTGGCGATTAGCCAATTTATAGAAAGGTGAAAACAGACTTGCTTGAATATTACTCAAAAAAGAAGAAGACATGAATATTTTATAAACATAATTGTTTGGAAAAGTATTTAGTATTTGTTTAAATAAACTCATGGACAAAAATATTGCATATTTTGAAATTATCATGCAAAATGTGAGATTTTTTGTGTTGCAATACAGACTCCCAGTGTCATGGGAATGGGTTTTCTGTTCCGAATGCGAAGATTTAAAGTATTGTAATATAAATACTTGTTAGGATTTAAATCTGATATGAGCTATATGGTGACCAATATAATTTTGAATAAATTTCTCATCAAGGTAAGAATTCACTATACTAGCGACATTAAGACGTGCGTTCACGTGCATTAGCACGATTTTGTCATATCCAATGTGGCTGGCAAATGGCAAAACATGATTTTCTAAAATGTAATCAACGTACATGTCAGCTGCCATTCATCCAGTCACCTCCACACGTTCAGTATGTCGTTTTCATTCAAGAAACACCACTTCATAGTGAAACGGTGTCAAAAACATAATCTTTCCACCCTTTAATTTTTCTAGACTATATCAGAATTTAAAATACCATATTTATAGTAGGTCCGCCGACAAAGAAAATTATCACACAGGCGACGGAAATATTGAAGAATGTTTATATAAACCGATAAGTGCTTTGAGTTTGCAGTCAACAAACCGCAGGTGAATTTTTCTGTATTCAGCAGAATCGTGTCAACTGGAAAACCTCGGATTTTGTGTATTTCTTCTTATTGGTTCAAAAAGTAATATTGCTACTTTTGGAGGCGTGATTGAAGACATATTTTAATTTCTTTAGTGGTTTGGAGTGAGTGGAAGGAATATTTGTTTTTTTCTTTAATTTGATAGAGTATCCTATGGTGGAAAAGGGGAGGTGCCGTGGTTCTAAGGATACATAAAGTTTTAGTTTTGGTTGGGAGAGTTGAATTCAGTTCTTAAGAGAATTTAATTCAGGCAGTCGAGGTAACAAGTTTAGAGCCTCAGGCCGCTACGGCGGTACTGAAGAGTGTAAATTAAGTGAAGTTCAGTTCTTTCTCTTTGATGAGCCAAAGTTCAAAGATGAGGCTCAAGTGGAGTTTTTGACAGATTTTTAGTGAAAGTAATAAAAAATGAGTGTATATAGAGTTAAAAACAGCTCCCTTTTCGTGGCTTGCTAGTTACAAGCTCAACTGCCGCTTTTAGGCAAAGAGCTAGTTTATTTTAGTGTGCCTACATTACACTACCTATGTTTCTTTTTTTAAGCAGTGACATATTAAGTGCTAATAACAATGCTTTAACAATGCTAATAACAGTGCAAATACCTCAAGAGTTAGTTAAAAGTTAGTTAAAAGTCAACATGAGCAGTTATAAGTATTCACTTGGAAGTTTGTGAAAAAGCCAATATATTAAGGCTAATCATATTTTTTGTTGAGGTTTTTGTATTGTAAATTCAGTGACTAGTGAGTGCCTTGGACATTATCATCGAAGAACAAGGACAGGACGATCTCTGATAAACAAGGTTTTTGAAACATGTAAACCTTTCTTTATTTTTTAGAATAATTGGACACTCTTAATTGTAACATCTGACAAGAGGTAAGAAGTTTCGCAGAATTCTCGAAAAAGGGTGTGATATTATCTCCCGAATTAATATTGATGAAGCATCAATATGTGGCATCTTAAAAATCAATTGAAAATTTTAGAAAACCTTGTAGAGTTTAATGTAGTCGTAGACAAAAGACAGTACTAAACACTCACTACAAGTAGTATTATTAATTTATTAGTCTCACCATAAGTGCATTATTTTTATTCGATGACCACCGCTGTTTTTAATTTACAAAATCTTTAAAATCTGGGATTTCCAGATTAGCAACCCGAGCTAAAGTTCTTAAGCCAAGTTTTTAACCATATTTTGTTATTAATACCCGGCTTGTTATCTTCCACTCCTCAAAATTGATTTTAGTCGGTTTTGTGAGCATCCTATTTTCGTCATAATCATCATCATTCAGCTCGAGTGAACATTTAATGCAATATTCAGAAAATTCCCCCTCTAATGGACATTGAAACGAACAAATAAGCAATTACTGCAGAACAGTAGAATTCGAGAAGGGTGAGTTTCTTGACAGAACGTCTCAGCAGGAACTCCTCGACGAAATCAATATTCACTGTGGATGAGTCACGCCAGAGACTCTTGGCATGCGTTCAGTGCCGCCGTCACGAATCCAATAAAATGAGGTTGGAGATTTTTAACCTAAAAAAGGAACTTCAGTATGATATGGCAAGTCGTCAAATCAGATATGATATTTATAGCAGTTTTATTTATGTAGGTACATCTTTCTGCTGACACGAATATTTACATTTACGAGTATATTATAACTTATACAGTAGGGTGGGTCGAAAAAAAAAAATAAAGTTTCATTTTTTAATCGCTATACCGCGGAAAACTTGCCTTTGGGGTATATAAGTAAAATGCAAGGTAAAATAAAGTTATATTGAACCTCCAGCTAGCGCATCATACTTAAAATTTAGTTTTTTTTTCAGAAATCAAGACATTTTTCAATTATTTTTACAATCTTTAGCCAATAATATTTGAACGTGCTATAGTGAAAACTGTTTAGTTAATAGTTTAAAAAATAGGAAATAAATTTGAAACAAACAATATCTTTTAATTTGCGGCAGCGCAAAATACTCAAAGAGTGTTAAAATTCACATATTACCACCTTAAAAGAAGGTTTGGTCTAGTACTAGTATGTTGTGTTGGATGTTAATAGCACAATCCATTTTTTGTTCTTTTCTTTTACATCCCGTTTAATTGGAATATAATTATTATAGTGTGTTTAAAGTTATAAAGGATATAAATAAAACAATTTATAGTTTTAATAACATGTTTAATTGAAACAAAAAAGAATCCAAATTGTAGCCAAACAATGTCAACAAATTAAATGAAATTTTGACTTTAGAAAGAGTCTTTTACTCACTATTTCTGAGTGGGTACGTTGAAGCTGCGCTTGCTGTCAAACTTTGGCATCGAAGCTCTGGATGCTACGGCAGATCTTATGAAACCATCTCGTTCCTAACCACTAGGAGGACTAGTTAATCGCAATATTTTGAGTAAAGATGAATAGTATCTTCTAGACATAAGTTGTGCGATAAAGTCAGGCAACTGCCCTGTGGACTTATCTGTTCGAGAACCGGGTCCCCTTTCCCACTCTCGATGGTTGACTACAGCTAACAGAGTTTTGAGACTGTATGTAATGTGGAAACGCCTTCTGTTGAACATAAATTGTTAGTTTTCTTTATTCTTAAATCATACATGCCTGTATGGTTCAAAATAAAGTACAGCAAATACGTAACAGATGGACCTGAACACGTTTTTGAGGCTATCAAATCAACCAGATTTCTACCAGATAATTTGATTAAAGTAGTTGATCCGGTAATCGCAATCGAAAGAAATGCATTTTTCCCACCCAGAAAATTTGCTACTGAGGATGATAGTGGATTAAAGGAAGCACATAAAAGAATTAGGATTCTGAAGAATAATCAAAGCAAGGCTACAGAAACAGAAACAAGTAGAGTGTTTCGACCTCCAAAAATCAACTTTCATGCGAGTGACTATACTGAATTAATTGATTGGAACCACTGAAATTACACCACCATCACTGTTACGGAGAGTCTCTGATGATGAGGTTTGGGGTAAAATCACTGCTGGTGAAACACCTGTGGATTGGAACTTTGGAAAATTTCCATGTCATACTCAAGCCGTGGAACGCTGCGTCAAGTTAGTGACTGAAGCATCTAAAAAAGTCGTCGGTGCTAAGTAATGAGATGGTTTCATAATATCTGCCGTAGCATCTAGAGGTTCGATGCCAAAGTTTGACAGCAAACGCAGCTTTAACGTACCTACTCAGAAATAGTGGGTAAAAGACTCTTTCTAAAGTCAGAATTTCATTTAATTTGTTGACATTGTTTGGCTACAATTTAGTTTCTTTTTGTTTCAATTAAACATGTTATTAAAATTATAAGTTGTTTTATTTATATCCTTTATAACTATAAACATACTATAATAATTCTATTCCAATTAAATGGAGTGTAAAGTAAAAAAAATGGATTGTGCTATTAACACCCAACATAACAGACCACACCTTCTTTTAAGGTGCTAATATGTGCATTTTACCAATTAAAGTATTTTGCGCTACCGCAAATTAAAAGATATTGTCTGTTTCAAATTTATTTCTTATTTTTTAAACTATTAACTTGACAGTTTTCACTATAGCACGTTCAAATATTATTGGCTAAAGATTGTAAAAATAATTGAAAAATGTCTTGACTTTTGAAAAAAAAAAAACTAAATTTTAAGTATGATGCGCTAGCTGGGGGTTCAATATATATCTTTATTTTACTTTGCATTTTACTTGTATACCCTTAAGGCAAGTTATCCGCGGTATAGCAATTATAAAATGAAACATTATTTTTTTTCAACCCACCCTATATTATACAGTACAGGGTATTAGTAAATAAGTCTGACAAACTTTAGGGGCTGATTCTGCATGAGCAAATAATGACTGTTTGCTATATAAATGTATATCTGCAAATGCTTCGTTTTCTGAAATACGGTATGTTAAACTTTTTTTTACAAATTGACGATTATTTGTTGATCTAAAACCGATTGACATATATCACCAGTGCCACTTTTTTGGCATATATGTCTAGAGGGGTAATGCCAATGAGCAACCCTATTGCAGCAGTTGGTGTTGTTTTCATGTTTTTTTTAGGCAAACCATCCGCTGAATATGGTTTGGTTTGCTTCTAGGACTTTTTTGGTATCTAACCAATAGCTCCGTAAGTTTGCATTGGTCTAATGACAGAAGTGTAGATACAGGCGATCAGCATGGGAGAGAGGCCCCCCAGGTGCGCCCGACCGTTCGTCGACACTGCTCATAAGCAATGCTTTTTTAGCTTTACCATCTAAGTAGGAGTTCCAGGTTACCTTCCTGTCAAGGCTAATACCAAAGTATTTCACCTCTTCTGTATAGTTTAGACTGAATAACCCAAATGTAGGCTAGCCAGTTCGATACAATTAATTAGACTTTCACTACTCTAAGTAGTTTTTAAAAACACAACCAAAGTTGAAGTATAGTACGTAACGAATAATTTTAGAAAACCTTAATCTTAAGCTTATTACAAAGTTATTTGTATTTAAATGATGTGGTTACGTTTTCGGCCCAGGTAGAAATTAATATATTGTACCTTTAATTATTATACCTGCTATTCAGTATGTAGTCTAGGGCGCATCTGTTTTGAGATGGACGTTGAGAGGTGACTCAGATTTTTTTGCAGAAATTGCTTGAAAATGACTCAAATAATAATATTTGAGTTATCCTCCCACTCAAAATGGTCCGGAACATTGTTTAAATAATCAAAATGTCAAAATATTAACGAAAAATTCGATTTTTTTATTGGTTTTTTGATTATAACCTTAAAACTATTCATTTCTGAGAAAAGTTGTACTAACATAAAAGTTGCGTAATTAAATTTCCTACAATATAGAATTGGTTAAAAATTAAAAAAATAGTTACCCTTGTTGCAAAATAGCAATAATTGCGAAAAAAAAACATACAAAAACAAGTACTCGCATTTTACGTTTTTCAACCATTTATGCTACACTTAGGACCTTTATATTTTACCCAGAAAAACTTTATGATATAGTAAAACAACACTGTAAATTTCATTAAAATTGGTTTAACAGATTTTGCAAAATAAATTTTGCAATCCTGCTTTCGCAAAAAAATTCATTGTTTTAAAATGTTGCAGGACTGAAAATAAAGCAGAGAGCAAGTTGAATTTTTTTTTGCTTATAGAAGTGTACTGTACCTTTTAGTTGCAATTTGCAAAATTAAAATGGATTAATTACCATGGCGTCAGGAAATTTTTTAAATAAACATTAATTTTTGGTGCTACGCGCAGGACAGCGGTGTTCGATTCACACGCAAGTTGATTTCCACCAAAATTTCTTCCAATCTTTATCTAATATATTATTTTCTTACTCTATATTTTGTTGTATTTTAATATTTTAATTCCACAAAAATCAAACTAATTTTATTATTGTTTGTGAAATATTGTTTAAACAATTGCATATGTTTAAAAATAATAAACTTTTATTTTCTAAGTTAAAATATATGAACAAAGAAAGTTTTTGCTAAAAAAAGTGTTATTTTAAAGGATAGAGTATGTGTTTTTATTTTGCAATAAACAAATTTATTTATTTATATCGAAATGTAATAAAAATTAAAATGTATAAATCATTATCAAAGGTCATTGGAATGCCCAATCAGAGCAAACTATCCGCTGTCCTGCGCATAGCACCAATAATTAATGTTTATTTAAAAAAATTCCTCACGCCGTGGTAGTTAATCGATTTTAATTTTGCAAATTGCAAATGAAAGGTACAGTACACTTCTATATGCAAAAAAAATTTCAAGTTTCTATCTGCTTTATTTTCAGTTCTGTAACATTTTGAAAAAATGAATTTTTTTTGCGAAAGCTGGATTGCAAAATTTATTTTGCAAAATCTATTGAACCAATCTTAATGAAATTTACATTATTGTTTTAATGTATCATAAAGTTTTTCTGGGTGAAATATGAAGGTACTAAGTGTAGCATAAATGGTTGAAAAACATAAAATGCGAATACAGTGGAATCGCGATTATCCGAGCTAATTGGGACCGCGCATACCTCGGATACCGAAAAACTTGGATAACGCGGAGATCAGGTATTTGCTTAAAATAAGCGAAAAATTCAAAATTTATGACGTATGTAATTAGTTTATTATGTAAAATTGAAGTAAACCTGTATACAGAGTAGGTATATTGTTAAAATACATACATAGATAGGAAAACATTTACATACATACTGGATCATTTTCATGTTTTAAAAAAGTCTGATAGATTTCTGCGTCAACTTCTGGCCTCGTTTTGACGCTGCGATGTTGCGCCAATGCTGAAGATGAAGGACATCGGTAGGGGTTGACTCTTCCTGTTGCTCAATGTAGGCGAGGGCAGCTCCAATCACCTTCATTCCTTCGGAGTGAGATATTTTCTCGATTATCTCATCTGTGTCACCCTCAGTGACATTGTGTGGGTTGATAAGCATGTTGGCGATTGCATCATCAGTCAGTTCCATTCGCTGATCTTGCATAATCCACTCGTTGACATCTTCATCATTTATCGGCAGTTCCGTTGGTAACTGATTAGCGAGGTCTACTATTTCAGCAATACAATTATTATTTTTTTCATTACTTTTTGCTTCAATTTGACGTGACTTTTGCAAAGTTGATACTCTCACATCATCCCACGCTGAAGCTATCCAGTAAGACACATCCTTAACGGTGATCTTATTAAGGGCTGCTGTCACAGTCATTCCCTCATCCAACCAGGTCAACAACACTTGGAGAAGCCTTTGACGATAGTTCCGTTTCATAGCCTCTAAAACTCCTTGGTCCAGAGGTTGAATGAGAGATGTGACGTTTGGTGGCAAGAACACAACTTTAATGTCACCGCTAACCAACGAACTTGCATCTGGATGAGATGGCGCGTTGTCCAAAAGAAGAATAGCTTTTCTTGGTAGATTTTTCTTTTTTAAGTAGGCCTCAACAACGCAAACGAACTCGTCAAAAAACCAATCTTCAAAAATTTGGCTTTTTGAAAATTTTTTCAAAAATTTACTACCTCGGTTAATCCAGAGGCTCGGTTAGTCGGGACTCGGATAATCGCGATTCCACTGTACTTGTTTTTGTATGGTTTTTTCGCAATTATTGCTATTTTGCAACAAGGGTGACTATTTTTTAAATTTTTAACCAATTCTATATTGTAGGAAATTTAATTACGCAACTTTTATGTCAGTACAACTTTTCTCGGAAATGAATACTTTTAAAGTTATAATCAAAAAACGAAGAAAAAAATCGAATTTTTCCATCATTTTTTGACATTGAGGGAGGATAACTCAAATATTATTATTGACAGAGGGAGGATAACTCAAATATTATTATTGTGAGCTATTTTCAAGCAATTTCTGCAAAAAAATTTGAGTCACCTCTCAACGTCCAAATGTATTCTTTGCGTCAAGATATAAGAAATCTGACCTGACGCTGGTGGGATGTCCCTACCGATTTAGTATCATAATAAATAGTTGACGTTACTAATCCCTCAATTGTCTTTGCGACGGGTGGCAATAGTTTTGGAACAGCTACTAGGGCCGTACTTTATATTATTTACAGAACTGACTCGTTACCTATCAATGCAAATAAATTATTAAAATTCAAATTTCTAGACAATGTATTAAAAATTTTGTTTACTGTAGACGAATTCGGAATCATTAGAAAGAGCATTAGTTAAAGATAAGATATACCTCTAATTATTATTCTACAGCTTTACACATAATTCTCGTGCTTATAGGTATTTAGGTAAAATTAAGTATCATATATTTATCCAGAAAACATACATTATGGAACATTATGAAAGGGGGGCAAACATATTTAAGTTTGACATTTGCACATTCAGGCAGTTATTTTCTTGCATTTACATAGAAGGTTAGATCGCGAGTATTCAAGTAAAATGTCTGAAGCCGGTGAAGCTAGTGCTAAGTGTAAAACACGTGTACATTTATCTGATGATGCCAAAGAAATTATTAGGAATGTTTATCAAACTGTGAAAGATAATCCAAATCCAGAAGACGGTAAATTCCTCATCAAGACAACATCTCGACTGACAAGGATGCCATATACAACAGTGTGGAAAATTGTTACGAATAGAATTCAACCTCGTAAAAAGCGGAGTGACTTTTCTACACATAAAGCAGTAATTGAAAAAGACGCTGAGGTAATTAGAAGAGCAATTTACAATTTCTATTCAAAGAACCTAGTTCCAACGCTTAGTATGATCTACGATCAACTTGTTAAAGACTATTCCATTACGTATTCGCCTTCAACTTTATAAAGATTTTTGAATCACATTGGTTTTCGATACAAGAAAATTAATAAGCGATCATCAATAATGGATTCTCCTCGCCTAATTAAATGGAGAAATGAATACTTGGATGCTATATCTAAATTTAGAGATGAAGGAAGACCGATATTTTATCTAGATGAAACATGGTTCGATACCCACGATATTGCTCAAAAAGGTTGGACAGACGATTCTATTAAATGTGCACAAAATTATCCAATTAATAGAGGTCAGCGAATAATTATTCTGAACATTGGATCCAAAAATGGCTGGCTTGGAGGGGAAAGTTTTTTACTATCGGCAAAAAACATTAAAGATTCAAAGCTGGACTACCATGAAAATGTGACGAGTAGCTTGTTTAAGGAATGGTTTGAAAAGAAGGTGTTGCCAAATTTGCCTCCAAAAAGTGTAATTGTAATGGATAACGCAACGTATCACAGCGAACAAATTAGAAAAATCCCCGGTGTAGGTTCGACAAAAAAACAGATATCTGATTTTTTGTATGACAATGATTTGTACTTTGAAGAAACATATACAAAAAAAGAAATGTTGGAAGTTCTTCACACAAAAGTGTTTGAGAAACAATTTGTTATAGACGAATTAGCCAAACGTGATGGTCATAATGTATTGCGATTACCTCCTTACTACTGTGTCTTCAACCTCATTGAATTAATCTGGAGCCAACTTAAGGATAGTTTACGGCGAAACAACTGCTGTCCCAAATTTAGTAGCGAATCGGTGTCACATGTTGTAGAAGAAATAAAAAAGATTTCCCCAACACTGTGGCAAAATTGTGTTTCACATGTTATAAAAACGAAAGATCATTACAGAACATTAACCTCACATATTAAACCAATAATTATAACATTAGATAACGATTCCAGTGAAGATGACAGCGATAGTGACATAGAATTGTAATTTGTATTTATTTTTTTCCGTCTAAACTTCAAATTTTATTTTTCTATGTTATTTTCTATGTTATTTTTTATTATGTTATCTTTTTAATTCTGATTTTTGCTACCACTCTTTTAATCTTTTATTGTTATTATCATTAATTTCCTTAATTTCTTTAATTTGTTCATTTCTCTTATTTCATTGTACATAATAATATACCTATAACTACATAGATATAAATACGTAATAAATATAATGAATATATTTAAATTTATATTTATTATTCCAACCCCATTAAAATATTATATCTACTTGAAGACTTGAATTTTTTTTTGTTAAGGGGATGGGTACGAACTTTCGGCTATAAGCCGTTACGTTATTACCGAGGGCCGAAAGTCCCTGAAAACTTCTATAATGTTTATTTTAATTAGTTACAGGGGTGAAAAACTAAGAGAAAATTTAGTGTGATTTTTAATTTCAAATATCTCATTCAAAAGAAACTTTTAATTCATTCCAAGGGACTTTCGGCCCTCGGTAATAAAGTAATTTTTCATTCTGCGTTTAAATTTTTCAAAAATACTTACATATTAGTTTTCTCAGGATTCGAAAAAAATGATTACATTTAAAACACACTGAACATTTTAACAGTCGTCAAAATCTTTCCTTTCCCCTTAATTTTAGCGAATCCGCTCCTGGAGGGTTTGTTGTTTGTTATTATGATACTAAATCGGTAGGGACAACCCACCAGCCTCAGGCCAAATTTCTTATATCTTGACGCGAAGAATAACTATTTAGTAATTATTAACTATTTAGTAATTATTTTTTTGTTAATTTTACTAAATTGGCAAAATTACTTACTAAAATCACTAGCCAGTTGTGTCTGAGTTTAGCGAACCGACTATACCTAAAGTTACGTAGAAAAATAATACTAATCTTTTTACAGATGCGACCTGGGCCCTGATTCTAATTCATTTCGACAGTCGCAATTTCATTTCGACACCGCCATGACAGCCGCAGAATATAGCGATTCTTATTCATTTCGATATTAGTTACAACTGGGGATATTAACCTTATCATGTTGAGACTGCTCAGAATTTGGGTTGGCGCTCCCGTTTATTGGAACTTGTTGATAGTCTGGGAAAATTATCGAAAAAATGCCATTTTTGGGAAAAATTATTTACCAGCTATTTTATTGCTAAAATCGAATCTTAAGATTGCATATACAGTGCGTCCATAAAGTAACGCATAAATTCATTATTTCGTAAACCAGCGACATTAATGAAAAATCCTGAAACGGGTCGATTTTTATTTTTAGATTCAGATTTTTTGGCATATATATCATACTAGTGACGTCATCCATCTGGGCGCGATGACGTAATCGATGATTTTTTTAAATGAGAATGGTCATGTGATAGCTCATTTGAAAGGGTATTCAATTCTCTATTCACTAATATAAACATTTACCTAATTATTTATACAAGGTGTTCAAAAAACATTTTTTTAATTTAAATAATTGAACCAAAAAGAAGAATGTACGTAATTTATTTAATTCAAAATACGTTTTACTGTTGTCAGAAAACAGGAAAAAAATGTTTATTTGAGAAATAAATATTGTTTTTTGCTTAAATTCAATGTTAAAGCTGCCACCCACCTGTCGCTTGGCAGTTTGAACATTTCGTTTAAGCGAAAATCAATGTTTATTTGTCAAATAAAATTTTTTTCTGTTTACTGACAGTAGTAAAATGTATTCTGAATTAAATAATTACATTATATTCTTCTTTTTGTCTCACTTATTTTAATTAAAAAATGTTTTTTGAACACACTGTATAAATAATTATGTTAATGTTTATATTCTTGGATAGAGAATTGAATACCCTTTTAAATGAGCTATCATATGACCCCTATTCTCATTTAAAAAAATCATCGATTACGTCATCACGCCCAGATGGATGACTTCACTAGTATGATATATATGCCAAAAAACCCTAATTTAAAAATAAAAATCGACGTGTTTCGGGAATTTTCCTTAAAGTAACCAGTTTACGAAATAACGAATTTATGCGTTACTTTATTAGTAATTTGGGGTATGACAAGTCCGCAGAAAGTGTGTTATTTTATTTATAAAGAAATTAGCACTTCTAAATCTTCTTTATTTTTCAATTAGTGGTCTGTAACTCCTAAAATTTTTCCTTTGAGCCAAAAACACTCAAATAAAAATTCACCGTAATTTAGTTCTGCACAAAGTTATTTTTTTTCCGATTTCCTTCAACAAAAATGTTACTCAGAAAATCCGAGTTTTCCCAAAAAATCTGCAATTTTCAATTAAAATTTCAGGGAAGTACCTAATTATTTATCGATAATTAAATAATTGATGACATGAAAGATTTATTATAGTATCTACAGAGGGGCTAAATTATGGAATAAATTCATTTCTTTAAAACGGACGATTTTGGAGCAAAATCCCGAAAGAGGTCGATTTTTATTTTTAAATTACAATTTTTTGGCATATATTTCTTACTAGTGACGTCATCCATCTGAGCGTGATGACGTAATCGATAATTTTGTTAATGGGAATAGGGGTCGTGTGGTAGGTCATTTGAAAGGGCGTTCAATTCTCTATTCAGTAATATAAACATTATTATCATTAGGTATTTATACAGGGTTGCCAAAAAAAATTTTTGAATTAAATTAATTGGCGCAAAAAGAAGAATGTATGTAATTTATTTAACTCAAAATACATTGTACTGCTGTCAGAAAATAGAAGAAAAGGTTTATTTCACAAATAAGCATTTCTTTTCGCTTAAATTAAATCACAAACAGCCTCCCTCCTACCTATTGGCAGTTTGAACATTTAATTTAAGCTAAAAGCAATGTTTATTTGCAAAATAAACATTTTTTTCTATTTTCTGACAGCAATAGAATGTATTTTGAGTTAAATAAATTACATGCATTCTTCTTCTTGCGTCAATTAATTTAATTCAAAAATTTTTTTGGCCTCCCTGTATAAATAATGATATTAATGTTTATAATACTGAATAGAGAATTGAACGCCTTTGTAAATGAGCTACAACACGAACCCCTATTCCTATTTAAAAAAATAATCGATTACGTCATCACGCTCGGATGGATGACGTCACTAGTTTGAAATATATGCCAAGAAATTTAATTTAAAAATAAAAATCGACCTGTTTCGGGATTTTTCTCTAAAATCGTCCATTTTAGAGAAAATGAATTTATTCCATAATTTAGCCCCTCTCTGTATATCAGGAGACCGGCGACAATCTAACCAATAGTTTAGCAATAATTAAAATGTTAATTAAAAAATTTCGGTCGAAATAATAACCAGAAAGATTATGATACACCAGAATAACTATGATTTTCGTATAAAAAAAGCACTATACTTATTCAACGTACCTTACAGGATTGAAATTGGACCATTTGAGCGGTCTCAGGAATGTTATAAAGAAACAATTTTTTGGCTTATAAACAAATAGAACCCCTCAGAAAATATTAGATTTAATTAAATTAAGTTAACGCTGTTGAAAAGGGCACGGCTTCTGTGTCCTTTTCGAAGAAAAACAAATTGAATTGCGAGGAGTGATTCCAGGTATAACCGGTCAAATTTGACCGCCATTTGCGACAGAGTTATAAACAACAGGATTTTAATCTTTGAACCATTAGATACCTTTTAATTCCGGTCCTCTTTGTACATACAAATTTTCATATCTTCAAGACACTTATAACAAAAAAGATTTATGTCACTGTCACCAAATTATTTAATTATTGATAAATAATTACTTCCCTCAAATTTTAGTTGAAAATTAAATAGGTCTGGATCCCGCGTATGAAAAAAAAGTTTATTAATAGCAAGCTGAAAATTTGATAATAGCTTAAGGGTGTTTAGTCGGACAAACTTTGATATATGGGAACACTGGAACAGGGGAAGTTTTAATTGTGGAACAGGTTAAAAATTTGGAACGGTCAGACGACGAAAACGGCACATGTATTTTATCCGACAGAACAGACTTAAACTCTCCGAACAGAGATTAAAGTCTCATGCAAAAATCAGACTGCTATTTATCACAAAATGGGCGTTTTAATGAGTGGAACATGTAGAATATGTCAAATCACAGGAATTATGACAGGTGATAAATAGCAGTCTGATTTTTGCATGAGAGTTTATTCTCTGTTCGGAGAGTTTAAGTTTATTCTGTCGGACAAAATAAATGTGCCGTTTTCGTGGTGTGACCGTTCCAAATTTTTAACCTGTTCCACAATTAAAACTGCCCCTGTTCCAGTGTTCTCATATATCAAAGTTTATCCGACTAGACACCCTTAAGCTATTAACAAATTTTCAGCTTGCTATTAATCAACTTTTTTTTCATACGCGGGATCCAGACCTAAAAGATTTTGTTTGGAAAACCAGAATTTTCCGAGGAAAATTTCCGTCGAAGGAAATTGGAATAAATTATCAATGTGCAGAATTAAATTACTGTCAATTTTTATGTGAGTGTTTTGGTTTAAAGTTAAAATTTTCGGAGTTATAGAGCAATAATAAAAAAAGATTTCGGAGCGCTAATTTGTTTATAAACAAAATAGCACACTTTCTGTGGACTTTGCACAGCTATATTACTAATATAGGAAATCTTAAGATTTGATTTCAGCATGTCCAGCAATAAAACAGCTGGTAATTAATTTTTCTTGTTTTTTACTAATTTTCCCAGATTATTACCTTACATCTTTCATTGAGTTGATGATTCATGTTGTGGACATTCTCAATTATTATATTTCTAATTTAATACTATTCTATCTAATTCCTCAAAACAAGCAAATTTCAATTAAACCCAGCTATATTATAATACCTTTTGCTTTAGTTTTCCTTGCAAGAAATAAACAAAACACATCTAAACTAAACCTAACCTCGCTTTTGGCCATTCATTCATCTCCGTGTCATATAATTTCGACAGTCGAAATTATAATATCAACACCCTTTTTAAAGTCGCTATTAATTTCGATAGTCGCTATTTCATGACGTCACTTCGTTAGTTCAACTAAAATCCACAAGGCTCGCACAATCGCATTTCAACCGTCGCCATATTGAAAGCGACTTGTTTAGTGTCGAAATTTGATTTAGAATCAGGCCCCTGGTCTAATGTTCATCTCTCGAAATTTAACCATGCAAATGACTTTGTAATAGGATTAAGATACCGTTTTCTAAAATATTTTGAAACCTACTATACACGGAATATATTCAAGTGCGTCCAAAACAAGAAACGAACTAGACAGAACTGCATATTATCACTATTATTATACAACATATATTCTGAATATATAACGAGGAAAATGCTAGAGGAATGGGATGTAGGAATCATTATAGGAGGCAGAAAAATCAGTAACCTGCGATATGCAGATGAAATATTTATACTAGCAGCGAGTAAAGTCGAATTAATTACCATCATGAAATGACTAACCCGTTTAATCAAAATTCGGACTTCAGATCAATACAACAAAAATAGTGAACGATGTTATCATTTTCTCGTTGATGGTTAGTGCTTCCTCGTATTCCTATGTCATAATATTTAGATCGATTTCAGTAGGCTCTTGTATTATTCTTTAGGTGCAGTATCAATATCTAGCAAGTAGACCTTGATCTATATTAATATTTCCAACTACCATCCACTTTGTCTTAGGAATATAAGTTTTAAGGCCTCTCCGATAACTTGCTTCACTGACTATATATACCAATGTCCAAAAAACTTGTAAATTTTCTGTAAGACCGGCTGTGTCGTCAGCGTATCTGATATTGTTGATTACTTCTCCGTCTAGTCCTTCTCCCTCGTGTCTGTCATCCAAAGCATTCCAAAAGATTTCTTCCAAGTATAAATTAAAATGACTACTTACTCCATGAGTAGTTTTTCAGTGGAACTATTTCCAATTTAGATAGAAGATACTTATTATAATATAAGTATTTTAGCAGTCTTATATCTTAATGGTCGTGTTCTGCTGCCTAAACGGTCGTAATCTAAAAGTGTATTGTGTTGTACTCAGTTGAATGCCTTCTCGAAGTTAATGAGACAAACATAAACTTTCTTTCGGAACTCACAACTTTTTTGTAAGAGAACGCAATTTCTAAATAAATTTAGAGAGTACAATTTCTAAACGCAAGATTAAACGCAAGAGTACAATTTCTAAATCCAAAGAGCTTATTACCCATTCTACTTCCGCACAAAAAGAGTACTCCATTTTCTATAATTCGTAAGTCGAGTGTGTGGCTCATCGAACTGATTATTCTAAAGTCGCTGCATTTGGTGGCCCTGCTCTCCATTGGTAATGTTCTTAACAGTGATTCAGCAGGGATTTGATCTGTCCAGGTGCTTCATTATTTTTGGCTTGCTGTAGTCTTTTTGTGACTTCTGATCTCAGTATATTGGGATATCTGCGTAACTGGCTGTCACAGGTACTATAAGTACGTGTACGAGTAGCATTTCCTCCAGAAGCATCGTTAAAAAGACCGCAAACAGGCTCTTGTATATGATTCTTTTATTTTTCGTAGATTTTCGTGGAATTGATTATTCAATTTATATTTTTCAAAACATCCAATATAACTTATATTTATACAAACTAGGACATTTAGAGTTTTTGAATAGCCGTAATTATAGTTGTAACAACTTTGTAACACATCTCGAGTTTCGCAGACAATACAAGAGTAATATAAGTTAAGGGTTTAAACTTCGCCACTTAATTACCAAATGAATCTTAATTAATCTTCAAGAACTGAATATGTATCAACTTAAACACAGGCTATATTCAGACATCTCCTAATCTATTCTCTCCACTGGCTTGTTGACACAATAACTTCCTCCAGTTTCTAAGCATAACCGGTACAAACTTTGTTTGTGTTGGAAGGGCTTATTAACTGCACACTATACGAGCTTTGAATTAAAGTCAGTTCAAAAACGGTCAGATCCTGTTCTTGCGTCAATATTGAGCTACGTGCCAGACTTAGATAGCATATATATGAGAGTCGCTTTTTGTTACAGGAGAAAACAAAACAAACATGAATAGTAGAATATTAATTAAAGAAATTTTTTAAAGTCATAATGTAACACTCTTTTGGAAAATAAACGTGCGAATTTAAGCAAAATAGCAGATCTGCGAAAACGAACATTTAGTAACTTCTCCCTGACAACAAAATGGAAATTTTGAACTTTTGCATATTCAATCACCTATAGGCAAACATCTCTACGTACTTTCTAGGACTTCGATATTTCTGCCAGACTATGAAAATTGATATTGTGAATCGATCAAAACACGTAACTCAATTTTTACAAAAGTGGACTTAGTGAGTTTTGCCGTGACGACGACGATAGGATGTTAGGGATCGTGACTATATTAGATTGGCTTGTATGGATTGAAATTATGTATTAGATATGAACATACTGGACTATTGTCATCGACCTCGAAAACACCCGAGTAACAAAATTAAACTTATCTCTGTCGATACTTTCCGAGTTGCGAAATTTTCATTTTTTATGCACTTTGAAGATACTTGTTCCTTGTGCACAAAATGCAATTTTCATTTTACCACCATGAATTTTGTTCACAAACTGTCCTGGCAATTCCCTAATCGAATGCAAAAAGTTATACAGCCATATATTTTATCATTGACGTAAAAATACGAAAATGTTATTTTTTTTATTTTTTTTTCACAAAAATTCAAAAAAAGTTTTATATGACAGATTGATGTTAAAACACCATCGTATATAAAAGGAGAGTCATTGAACATCCTTTATAATTTTTATAGCTTTTATTATGGTATTTAATAAATATATACCTACGTCTATTTCAATTTGCAAAAAAAAATATTTTTTTAAAACGTTTTATTGGCTCCATTTTTCATCATTTCGCTTTTTATGGCTCGTTACTTTTATGAATATTACAGTAATTTAAACTCGTGTTGTCACAGCGAAAAGAATATTTATTTATTATTTTAACTCCGGTTCGTGTTCTGCTAATCGCACGTTGTTTTATTCCCATCTAGGGTCGCATTTAATTACACGATGTTGACATCGCCCCAAAAAACCTTTTATTAACAAATTTTGACAAATTTTCATAAAACTAAATTCGTATTAAAAGTCAAACAAATTGTTATTATTAAAAGCAAGGTCTTATAATCTCTGTACGGTCTAAATTCCTTCTTTTTCTTAAAGGTCCATGTTCTATCGAAGGGTGGATATCAACATGGCAATTTTTATTTTACTTACAGCATCTATAAATAGTTGGTTAGAGCTTAGACTAAATCATTCCCTTAGATTTTGTAACCAGGGGGCTGGTCTTCTTCCTACATTTCTTTTACCTTTAACTCCTTCGGTACGGTGATGCACCCGTGTGCATCATGCTTGACTGTCCGCTCAGTACGGTGATGCACACGGGTGCATCATGATTTTTCGTTCGCCATATACCACCATGTATACCGCCACTATCTGCATCATATTTCAGGTATTTTTTGTTCCGTCCGAATTACCTTATTCAAATATAAAAGTGGGGAAACCGCACCCAAAAGTGGGTGATGTCCAGAAGGAGATTAGATTTGGTTAATTTGATTGGTAATAAGGTTGTTTGGATGTTTGACTGATGTTATTGTGTGGGACTTGAAGTTACTGTGCTGCTGTTTACATTTTACCTTACTATCCCTTGCAAGATAATTCGGATGGAACTTCCCAGATTAGGAGACTGGGACGATATCAAGCACAAAATAATCTGGGGAATTCCATCCGAATTATCTTGTTTATCTTTTTTAATAATTTTTGTTTAAAATGGTATTTTATGGATAAAATTTAATTTAACTCACATACTATTTAGAATAATAAATTTAATAAAAATAGTTTTATTTCTAAAATTAGTGTTATTATTACATTAGCTTTAATTAGTTGTAGTGTGATACTGTATTTTAACCGACCGCGCGAAGTCTCTGGGTAAGCGCTCGAATCCGTATATAGGAGCCGACTTGCCGAACGACGATCCGGCACGAAGGGGTTAATTTTGCCCTCCATAATCAAACGCAGTGTACTATAATGAGGATCTCTTACTATATGACTAATATATTCAAGCTTCCGCCTCTTAATCTTCTATATAATTTCGTCCCTCTTATTAACCCTGTCAATAACTTCAATATTGCTAAATCTTGTCTATCCATGACATTCGTAGCATTCTTCGATAACACGAACGCTCAAAAGCTTCCAATTTCTTAATCTCTTTCTCAATTGCTTCAATGTCCAGGCCTCAGATCCGTAGAGCAAATTTAAAAATGTAGCCGCGCAATAACCTTATCCTTAGATCCATTCTTAGGTCTCTACTACATATATATAATAGATGTTTCATTTTCACAAATTTGGCACTTACTATTTCTATATGGCTTTTAATCTCTTGTAGACGAAGATCTGGAGGTCAAAAATCATCGTCATAAGTAATACGGAGTTTGTCCTGTGAAATGCGTCCATTGTATATTGATAATTATGATACCTTGCAGACTGACATCTCAGTGGATACAGGAAGTAGCAATAAGGGGTGAAAGTGGAAAATTAGTGCAGTCACTGAAGGTTTTCACATTCGATTTCGTTGAACCTTTATCGATTTGAATGAAAATTGTTAAATAGTTAGAGGATACCTCAAGAAACGAAAGTGGATGGTATCAACTTGCGCATTATCCTGGGAGTAGATGCCATCAATTCTCGAGTGTGAAATTTATTTGATTAAAAATAAACCCACATATCGATAGAGGGACAAAAAGCAAAATTTTTTATATCAAATTATTATAAATTACGCAAAAACTATGACTCCTAGTTATAGGACATATACCATATACCATTCGAAAGAGCAACAACCTGTGTTTAGTATAATCCTTGATTAATATACATGGTGTTCTAATAAAATAACCATCATATTATGCTACATTGAATAATCCAATAATGAAACTGTAAATTTTGAACACCCTGTAAAGAAATGTGTATTAATCAAGCATGTAATGCATTAGGATGCTTCAGAAGTCAAACGGTGTAAGTCACATTCTCCCTAAAAATGAGTTAGGAGACGTAACACAAATAATATGGTCAAATGTTTCAGTTGTTCATATACATACGTCACTAATTTAGATTTAATTTGATAGATGGCGGTATATGATCCGCCTTCAAATTAATTTTCTAATATTTTCAGAAGTCAGATTAAGTAAGTCATTACAATAATTGTAAGTATGTCATTATAAAAATTAAGTGAAGAAAATTGTTTTTACGTTTGATCTAGAAAAGGCACTTCCTTTCCAAAATTGAGTGTGTCAGTGGCTTATTACAAACTGAACATGTATGTTTACAACCTGGGCGTTCATAGTTTTAATACCAATAAGGGTTTTATGTACATGTGGAATGAAACTGAGGGTTCTAGAGGGTCCTAGGAAATAGTAGCATGCCTTGTAAATCACCTTAAGCAAAATGCTTCTAAACATAAACACATAATCATGTATTCCGATTGTTGTACAGGGCAGAATCGAAATATAAAATTATCCTTAGCTCTTCACAAACTTGTGCAACACCCTGCTATGAAATTTGATCATATTGATCACAAATTTCTTGTGTCAGGACACAGCTATCTGCCAAATAATGCTGATTTTGGTATGATTGAAAAAAAAAAGCAAAAAAGAAAGAATTTATTTACGGCCCAAGTGACTGGGTGGATATTGTAAAAAATTCTAAAAACAAAAGTGCGTTTCTGGTCACTTAAATGAAGATAGAAGAGTTTTTATCAACAAAAAAATTGGAGGATCCTATTACCAACAGAAAAATTGATATAAATGGTCAAAAAGTGAACTGGTTACAAATAGAATGGTTACGGTTCAGCAAAAATAAACCAAACTCTATATTTTATAAACAAACATTGCAGGAATGGGTTGAATTCGATGAAATTGATATTTCAAAACTGGCAAAAGGGAAGGCCTCAAATTTTGTGTAATATAGTTCAAGATCTTTTGTATTCTGAGCGTAGGCCAGTGAAGCAAATTAAAAAGAAACACATGTTTGATCTCTTCAAATTTATGCCACCACATTATCACTCATTCTACAGAAAGTTGCCGACAATAAACCAAACGAGAGCTGCCTCAGCAAGGGAAAACGATTCAGAATTATTATCAGATGCTGAAGAATGCATCGATTAAACAAAATGTACTCAGTTATTGTTCTATTTCGTGTAGCTGTTTAAGTTAAGTCATAAGAATATTTAATTGTTTTTTATTTTCGGTGGACATTTCACGTAAGTCAATATTTTTGGTGAAAAGTGGTTATTTTTCAAAAATAATGAAAGTTTTTTAGTTTCCTCGTTTGTATTTATAAATATAGTACTTATATTATCATAAATAAAGAAGGTTTATTTATTTCTAATGACTCCTTATTTTTCTGCCACTATTTTCACAAACATCTGATTATCTCATTTTAAAGATTTACTGACTTACACCGATTGGCTTGTGAGGCATAATTATAAGATAGTTACCAGACCGTATTGTCATAAAATGACAATGTCATACAATGACATTAATTAACTTCATCTTTTGTTTTAAAATCGATTTACAGATTAAGAAATTAAATAATTGTAAATTACGCAAAAACTATGACACCTAGATATAGGACGTCCATACCATTCGAAAGAGGTAAAGTTTAGTATAATTATTTATTAATATACATGGTGTTACATTTAAAATAAATATATGACACATTGAATACTCCACTAATGAAACTGTAAATTTTGAACACCCTGTAGACAAATGTGTAATAATTAATCATGGAATACATTCAACCAATATCCAACTGTTTAGATGTAAAAGTAATGTTTTTATAATTTCGTAAATAACTTGAGAATAAGCCTTCTTTTAAAACTTTACATTTTAAGAAAATTCAACATAACTCAGGGAAGCCTTATGAAAGTATACCTTATTTTTTGCGGACAATTAAAAAATTCAATAAAATACAGGGTGTTCCATAAGAAAAAATATAACTTTGATACGCCGCCGTTTATTGGGACACCCTGTATATTTCAAAATAATTTTACAATGTAGCTTTTATCAACTTACAAACTATTCAATTTAAATGTTTTTCAAATCTTTTACCATTTCGCTGTAATCTTCCGTCGCGTTAGTGGTGACTCACCGTGTGTAATAATTTGACAATTTCAATTGACAATATGAATTATTTAAGAAAGTTGCAATATTTCTCCGCTATTCGCGCACGATCGTTTCTCGTATCCCCTCCAAGTACTTGCACACCGCGAATAGGTCTTCTATAATCGTACTTAACCCTATGTATGTGGTGGATTCGACAAGTATTAAAAATATCTCGATAAACACTGGCTTATCGAAAAAGTACTAAGAGACAAAAAAGTTTTAAAAACGTTGTGTTTAACTAAAAGTACCACAATAATGAATTAATTGGAACGTACACAAAAGTTTTGGGGGGTTTAAGGGAACAGAATCCCCATAAAATTTTTCTGTGGTGGACAAATCTCACTATAATTTTGTTTTTAGCTGCTTCTCCCATGAGAATGATACATGTCTATTTTCAATAAAAAATATCTGATAGTTTTCGATATATTGAAAAAAATCGATTTTCATTTTGTAACTTCAAAGGGCTGCAACTTTTTTTATGAGCACATTTTTGTACTAAGGTAAGTTAGGCTCAATCGAACTATTTTAGACTACAGAATGTGTGGTATAATTTATGACCAATATCTTTTCGGGGTACCCTGTATAATAATGATATAATAATATCAAAAATTGTCCTCGAGTAAAAATAATATTATAATTAAGTAACTTATGTAAGTAACCGCTTGATACAACAGATCTTAATATAAATTTAATTAATAATAATTTTCCCTTTAACAGAACCAGCAGATGAGAATCCATCATAATTTCAACTAATAATTAAATACATTTATCATATTTCTGAAGTCTGGATGTTGTATATTTCTTCCATTGTACAGTTCGTGCAGAGCTTTTTGTCATTTTTATTTCCTCCTCGAACTGCTCTTAGGAGTGTCGGTTGCCAAGACGTTTGCAGGAAATATTTAGTGATTTAGACGATTTATGTTGGTAACTGCGTCTCTAATTTCTAAAGGCTGCTTTTGTAATTGAAACCAATTTAAGGTCTTATTGGTCTTTTAAGATATTCTTTAAAAATATTACTTGCCGTAAACTGCATTGGTTAAAATAAAGTAGGTGGATAAAAAAACAAACGGCAGAATATTTATGTTTGTACGTATATTAATAATTTTTGTTTATTCAAACATTTTTAATTTTCTTAACATTAATTGTGCAGAAAATTGGAAAATAGACTTTTAAATGGACTGTTAGGTATCTAGATAGTTAGGTATACTCGAATTGTTGAAGTAATACGTGAGACATATTTTTTGTAAATGTAAAGCCTGAAATAGTTTTGTACACACTTATGGCTACAGGTAAACAGGGAAAAGTGTACTTTTGAAGTGTGTAAAATAAATAATTCCTAGTTGAGCGCTTTCGGCTTATAAAGCCATCTTCAGAGCTATGGTCAAAAAATTCAAAATACCACTATGAAGAGAGATGCTGTTGGTTTTTGTAGCCGGAAAAGTTAAAAACATCAAATACGAGCACAAAGGACTTTCCCACAAAAAATTACATTACATATTATAACGAATATTTGATCATGGTAAGGTCAAGAAACATTCTGCGAGCTGACACCGTATACTTCAGATGGTAGGGTTTCTTGACCTTATCATGATCAAATATTCGTTATATGTAATGTACACATTTTTTGTGTTTACTTTCTTCTTCTTCATGTGTCTTACCTGTTTCGAACGTTGGCAATTATCATGTCTATTCTGACTTTGTTTACGGCAGATTTAAATAGTTCGGCCGATGACAATCCGAACCATTGCCGAAAGTTTTGGAGCCACGAGTGCCTTCTCCTCCCTGGTCCTCTTCTGTTGTCTATTTTCCCTTGGATGATTAGCTGTAGTACTCTATATTTATTGTGCCTCATAACGTGACTTATGTATTACAAATTTCATTTCTTCATAGTTATTCCTACCTCTCTCTCTTTACCTATTCGGCGTAGTAGGTACCTTCTCGTTGGTCACGTGCTCGGTCCAGGATATACGTAATACACGTCGGTAAGCCCACTCAAGTGTAAAATATTATAACAGCTGATGCTTGGGTTGCAGATCACTTATACTTTTATTTAATAAATAATTATGATCTAAATACCTATTCCACAAAATATAATCATACAACTATGGCGTATTATTTTTTTTTCTCGATATCGATATTTTCAATAATATCGAGGCAACCGTATCGACAATACAAGAGTATTGTATTGATTTCAGATAATGAATATCGTATCGACATTAATATTGCTAAGGTATGTATTGTATCGGTATCGTATTGGTTTTCGATACGATATCAATACAATATCGATATTTTTATCGAATATCGTGAAACTCTAGTTAGAGGTAAAAATTGGCTTCTTGCTAGTGAACGACGCTCTTACTTTTTCTATTCTTATACGTATTTAGTGTGGATTTCGTGTATTTCGTATACGTGTTTACTTTGTGAACGTCAACTCTAGTTTCAGTCTTTAAAATACTTTTCACTTGTATCAACGCAATCACATACAAACACGGGTTTTGTGACATCTGATAACGCGACAGTTCGCAACCCCACAAATGGTAACGGACATTATGTAACGCCGTAATTTCGTAACTGCGACAGTTCGTAACTATTCGTAACGGTGTTATTTGTAACGCCAAAGTTTAGGTTTTTTTTAGCCAATTTAGGATTACTGAATGAGTACACTGAATGTATTTTGCATACTTTCCTACATTAAAAGTCGTAGTACTATTTTTAAGACTACTTCTTTTTTTAATATATTTTACACACATTTCTGTATTTGTTTTTGTAAATATGACTAGTTAATATTTATTTCTAATTGTTCATCCTGTATTATCACGTTAGAGTAGTAAAACTGCTACGTTGACCGAAACCGTTATTATCTATAATACCCGTAGTGCCTTCAACGTTTAATGCCAGACTAAATTATTCTTTATAATGCAAAAAATTTCAATGAATTTTGAATTAATTAGATTTCAAATAAGTACACTTACCAGCAATAGTCGTAACGTAATTGTGGTAACCATAGTTTTACTTAGGTTGTTATCTGTCAACTTGACAGTATTTAACTAGTTATTTAAATTTAATGCCCTAGGGCGTTATTTTTCAAAATACCGCCCCAGGGCATTATATCATACTTAACTGACTTCGAAATCATGTCATTATTTGTCAAATAATATACCAGTCGGACATTAAATTGATAAACATAATTTAAATTGCAACTGTAATAAAAGTCGGTTTTCACGTTGACAGAAATAAACAGAACAGTTTAATTTTGACGTTACCATAATGCCGTTACGAATTTTTATAGTCAAGAACTGTCGTTTGCATTCCACAACACGTTAATTTATCTAAGCAAACATTCAACGAACTTTATTCCTCGTATTCAATTTGTGAGTAAATGAAGGCAAAGAAAGAAAGTTTAAGATTTAGTTTCAATATAGGGACCACCACCATTCGCTTATCCACATTTCAATCTCTTGGACTCCTCAGAGTGACTGTGCTCTCCGAATCGAAACCAAATGGAATCGAAATCAAAATGGTAACTTATTAAAAATAATTTACTATTTTATTTGGGAAATAAGCCACAATTTAAGTTTGAAATTTAATTTATTTGACGTTTCGACTTCCTCTTCGGAAATCGTTTCGAAAATCGGCAATAACGAAGCGGAAGTCGAAACGTCAAATAAATTTAATTGCAAACGTAAATTGTGGCTTATTCCCCAAATAAAATAGTAAATTGCATAAAGTGCCACAAGGAAATAGCTTCAGAACAATAGTATTGAAAATAATTTGCAACAGATGCTCAGCGACATCTAGTATAAACAAAACGAAATCCAAAGAGCCGGAGATCTAAAGATTTCTTACCTTACAAAACAAATTCTTGTTATAGCTGAAATTTGAGCATTCTATATTTTGCAAATCAAACCGACGATAAATGGATAGACATGCGGAATCTACAATTGGCATTCCACAAGACATCAACATAAAAAATTGAAGAGAAATCTTCTGTGTAAAAGGTATTGTAACAAAAGATTACTTTTGACTGACCCTCGTATAACAGGTCCCATCTCCACAGACACATTACACGTGGATCTTTCTAGATAAGACGCGATGTAGCGGGACGGAAGACGAGAAATTCTCCGAATGTCTGGCGATAACTAGAGATGAGCGTGGAACGTTCCAGAATAACAACTGGGCTATAAATAGGAAAGGATCTTGTAAATAAGTTTAGTGTATAATATAAATTCGTCTGTAACTTGTATAAATAAATTCGTATAAACGAACCGAGAGTATTATTTTAACAGTAATTACGCTACAGTATGTTTATTGTAAAAACCCCAATAAAGGGCTACAATTACAAAACAGAACGTTTTCGCTCTAAAGAGAGCATCATCAGTGTTCTTTGCCAAAAATAAGTATAACTATGATTAGTAAAGCAAAGGTAAAAAATTTTTAAAGTTGACCAAGATAAAAAATTAGTTTATACTCACAAGCTCTACATGCTAAGCCACCAAAAATACATGGGTTAAAACCCTTAAAATTTCGACTAAAAGTCTTACATTGAAATGTTATATACTAAATCCTGACGATGAATGAAACTAATACAGATACCCTAAGGCATTATATGACTATTCCACGAAGCACGTGGGTGGTTGAGTCGAATTCTCTGTCTTCAAAAAGAGAAAGGTGAAAGCCAACTAAAATCCAGGTGTAAAAACATTTCTGACTGATGACATGATTACGGGACAGACAGTGCAACTTGAAGTTTTGTGAATTGATATATAGTTAGGTACACTAGCCACTAGTTTTAAAAATTATTTGTAGCAAAATTTAATAATAACAACAAACATCGTGTGCTGGGATTAAAAGTATTCCATATTAAGCTAACATGCAGGCCCGCCGTAAGCGGGCGTGCAAGGCGTGCACCGCACAAGGGCGCCATGTCCTGGGGGGCGCCAAATCAGAAATCAAACAAATATGTATAACAATTAACGACAGAGAGCAAAATTACTACTTTTCTTTTTACATCAAATCTTGTATATTTCTTTTATATACTAAATATAGAGTCAGAGGAATTACTAACTGGAAATATAATCCCTTATTTACAAAAGTCTGTCGATGTAAGTTATTAGTCCGATTTCATTCCAGCTGAATATGCACGTTTGAACATAAAAATATAACTATGTATTCAGAACCAGCGATATAAACAAAAGAGCAAGCACTTAACTTTATCTTAATGTATACCTACTCATATTTGTTTAGGTAATAAATTTCGAGAACTTTGGGAATATTATATTTCATTTACTATGAAACACTTTTTTATCGCTTTATTAATTGATGCTGAGCTTGTCTTTTTGTCCCTAAACTGTTTTTCTGTTAGGTCATTCATTTTCATTATTTGAGTGGCTTCGTGATTACTATTACTTCCACCAAGTAAGCATCAAGTTAATGTATTACGATTACGATACGAATACGGAATGAGAGTGTAAATTATAAATTTCTAAAAAAGACAAAATTCTTTGTGATTGTGAATTGAGTGATTGTGTTAAAGCAGCTGAAGCTTCATTCATCGATCAAAGATCAAACTGAAGGATCTTACAGTGGTCAGTGGTAAGGTAAGCGTTTTATAAAATCACTAATGTAGTTTTAAAATTTTTTATTAGGTCAAAAATGTAATACTTTACACCCCTCAATTACATTAACCGAAATAAAATCCATTTTGATAAAGCAAATTATTCGCGAAGTTAAAACTAAAGCAAATTTATTAAATTTTAAAGCTGTTTTTCTTTTTATCGTTTAAATCGTTTTGATCAAAAACATTTTTTAATAATAAAATTATTGAGTTATTTTATTTTTCAAATTTTAATTATAAAAAAATTGGCACTTTTTTCAATGTACATATTTTCAAAACAAGCAAACATTTAAATAATTTTATAACAATTTGTACTATTTAAGAATATAATATTAGTCCATTCACTCACGGTAAAATATTGCAAAACCTCACAATTTCGAATCATAGATATATAGACAAGGCGAAAACGGCGGGTTCGAAGGGAAAAATATTCCCATGAGATTTTTTCGCATAATCACATTCGTGAGACATCCCAGAATAAGGTTCAAGAAGTCGCCCATGTGAAAAGTGGGCCAATTTTTTTTAACAATTTTTTTTTATCAAATTTGAAGAATCAATATTTTTGGCCTGAACAATTTTTTCTTTAATTTTTTGGACCATTCTGGACAAAAAAGTCTCTTATAATTTTTCTCTAAAGTTGATCGTTTTCGACTTATAAGCAATTTCAAATTGAAAAAAAAACGAAAAATGGCGATTTTCAAGGCTTAATAACTCGGTTAAAAGTTATTATTATGAAAGTCAATATATGACTAAATCAAAGTTTAAAGCCCCCCCTACAAGATCCTGAAGAAATTTTTGTCATTATTTTATTACTAAGCTGTTATTTTTAAGAAATAATAATAAGCGCCATGCACGTGTGCGGGGCTGTAAATGCTGAGTGCGAGAGAGAAGCCATTCCAGCAGTCCAATTGTGCATCTTACTCGCACTCACATTTACAGCAGCGTCAATACGATCTAACCACTCATTGTTATTGATTAAAAATAACAGCTTATAGTAAATTAATGACACAGATTTCTTCAGGATCATGTAGCGGCGACTTTAAACTTTGATTTAGTCACTTTCTGACTTTCAAAATAATAATTTTTGACCGAGTTATTAAGTCTTAAAAATGGCCATTTTCGCGTTTTTCAAATTTTAACTTGCTTATAACTCGAAAAAGATCAACTTTAGAGAAAAATTATAAGAGACCTTTTTTGTCCAGAATGGTCCAAAAAACCTAAAAAAAAATTAGTCCGGGCCAAAAATATTGATTTTTTGAAATTTGATTAAAAAAAAATTGTTAATAAAAATTGGCCCACTTTTCTCGTGGGCGACTTGTTGAACCTTATTCTGGGACGTCTCACGAATGTGATTATGCAAAAATATCTCATGGGAATATTTTTCCCAACGAACCCGCCGTTTCCGCCTTGTCTAATAGTCCAGACAAATAAGATTTTTCTCGTGACACATCCCCCTCCAGGCCGAAACCAAATTTTTTGAGTAGTATGGACATCAACATTATTAACCTATATGTTTCCTGCAGCTGATTTTGATGATATACATAGTTATAAACAAATGAAGATCAAAAAACGCTAAATTCTCACTTTTTCGTCTATTACCAAAAATTTAAGCACTTTAAACAAATTTGAGAGTAAGAAACTCATAAATCGTATAAAAAACTTCAATATGGCGTTCGCTGAATATGTCTATCCTTATTGGTTGCTTAGAAAATTGCAAAATAAATCATAAATTTTCAGTTTTTATAAATATTCATAACTTATGTAAAAATTAACTTAGAACCATCTTATTACACGGAATGTTGATACTTCTTGTCTCTTGTTATTTAAAGTTATTTAATTTGTTTTTCCCAAATTCATTTTTTTGCAACACTACAAGTCAGAAAATTATGAGGCTACAATAATACTTCGGACAGTTTATGAAAGAAGAACATTTACATATACTATTACCTTGATTTAAAATAAATGACAAAATAATTTTAAACAGTGTTAAATTATTTTGCAAAAACATGTCGATTTTTTGCTTACTTATAAACAATTAGAATAACTTTTTAACCGCTACCCGTAGAAAAATTATTTTTTCATATTTAGAAAGACTGAATTTTTATACACATTTAGAAAGAAAAACAACTGTCCTAGGACAATTAGGGACAAAGTTAGCCCCCCCATTTTTTTTAATTTACATGTTTTTGCAAAATAATTTTGGCATATTTATAAATATTTTTTGTATCTTTTTTTAATTAAATTAATACTGTAAATTTTCTTCTTTCATAAACTATCCAAAGTATAACTGTAATTTCATTATTTTCTGACTTACAGTGTTGCAAAAAAAAATAATTTGGGATAAACAAATTAAATAACTTTTAAACTATTTGACCAATTGCTTTGAAATTTAGGGTATAAATTAAGCACCATAAGTCTCAGCATTCGGTGTAATAAGAAGGTTCTAAGTTAATTTTTTACATAAGTTATGAATATTTATAAAAACTCAAAATTTATGATTTATTTTGCAATTTTCTAAGCAACCAATAGGTAAGGATAGACATATTAAGCGAACGCCATATTGAAATTTTTTATACGGTTTATGAGTTTCTTACTCTCAAACTCGTCCAAAATGCCTATTTTTTTAGTAATAGACGAAAAAAGCGAAAATTTACCGTTTTTTGATCTTCATTTGTTTATAACACTATGTACCTATATCATCAAAATCGGCTGCAGGAAACATATAGGTTATTATTATACATGTCAATACTACTCAAAAAATTTAGTTTCGGCCTGGAGGGGGTTGTGTCACCAACAGGATATTTTTTTCCTTATTTCTCTGAACTAATATTATGGTCCATTTACTCGGTTTTTGCTCCAAATTTTGAAGAACCACTGGGATTGACATGAAATTTGGCATATTGGCATACACATAGCTAACATGTCCAAGAAAAAAGTGATATTGTGCCGATGCGTGATTTTTTTTCTGAAAGTGAGTTTCACGGTTTCACGCCTTCTAGAGGGTGAAAAAACATACCTTCAAAATAAGTCCGTAATTGGATAAAATGGACAATTCTAAAGAACTTTTGTTTTATGGGCTTTTTTTACAAAACAATACTCTTCGAGTTATTTGCGAGTGAATATGTTCATGTTTCAACAAACAAAAATGCGTTTCTATTCAACAGTTCATGGTAAATAACTCAAAAAGTAAGTATATTATCCAAAAAAATATTCTTAGCAAAAATATAGCTTATAAAAAACTTAAAAAAATGGTGTACCTATATATGAAGCCTGTATTGTAGACCTACCAGAAGCAGAGTTGTTGTAGCTAATGAAAAGTAATATCTTATTCGTCAAATTTGTCAAAAAATAAACCACAACTCATTGAAATATTTAATTTGAAATTTGACTGATAACAACCTACTTTTCATTAGCTGTAACTCTGCTTCTACTGGGTCTACAGACTCAGTATATACACCATTTTTTTTCACATTTTTCTAAGCTATATTTTTGGTATGAATATTTTTTCGAAAAAATAATTACTTTTTGAGTTATTTGTGTAAATCCGTCGAAGAACATGTTTTTCTTGTTGAAAAATGAACATTCACTCGCAAATAACTGGAAAAGCTTTTACTTAGAACAAAAGTTGCTTAGAATTAATCAGTTTACCCAATGGCGGACTTATTTTGAACTGATGTTTTTTCACCTCCGAGAAGGGCTGAAAACCCACCTCCAGGGCAAAAGCAACATCGGCACTATATCCCTTTTTTCTTTGACATATTAGCATTGTTAGCTATGTGTGTACCAAATTTCATGTCAATTCAAGCGGCTCTTTAAAACCCACAGCAAAAAGCATAATATGTATGTATGTAAGAAAACTAAGGGTCTTTGTGAAAGTCCAGTCCATATAGTTATAGTTGAAGAGGGGGCGGCATAATTGGAATTGCACGCGGGCGATCAAACTGTTAGCGGCGGCTCTGCTAACATGAATAATATAAGGAGTGAAAATGTGAATAATATGTCAAAATTGAAATGATTAAGGATCCCCCAAACAGACGCGAATTTTCGGTTGCGGAACGGTAGCTGACAAGGCTTTCCCGAAATTGGCGCGAAACCTGACGCGACTGTTCGCCATACAAATATGAACAAATTATAATTTTAGGGCCGGTCGTTTCACCTCTGGATACTAATTATTGAGAAGTTTATCTGACAGATATTTAATAAATCTGTCAGATAAACTTCCCGACAGCTACATATAGGGCAGTCAATGAGAGTATTTGGCTCCGAATTCCATCCTACTACATCGATTTACTTGATATTTTCACAGTAAGTAGGGAATAGCTCAAGAAACAAAGTCTACCCTATGCCGATGTGCGCATTGATCTTGGGGGTGGTTCCCACCCCTTCTCGAGGGTGAAAAATGTTTTGGTTAAAATAGCCACGGAAGAGGCTAGAGAACCTAATTTTAAGCAAAAACTGTTCTATAATTATTTTTTGAAAACTCAATACTTTTTGAGTTATTCGTGGTTGAAAATTGGCCATTTTCATTGAAAAATTACACCTTTTCGGACGTATTTTTGCGAATACCTTAAAAATAATGCATCTAACAAAAAAACTATATAAAATATATCTGTAGGTTATAAAAAAAGAGATTTGTTTCGGATGCTTTAAAAAACTATATATTATATTGTTATCCATAGTGTACAAAATGTAATGTGCAAAATCTTCACGTCTGCCCCTCCCTGGAAATTTTTATATGTTCTTCCATGCTTAAATCATATATTATAGGATATTGTTTCACAATTTCATTGAGTTTTTGTGTAACAGCCATTTTAATTCACGCGAAACTACAACAGCAGCGTAGTACATTCTTTAACTGTAAATATTGCAAAACCTCTAAATTCTAAAGAACCGCTTGGATTGACATGAAATTTGGCATACACATAGCTAACAAGTCAAAGAAAAAAAGTGATATTGTACCGATGTGTGCTTTTGCCCTGGGGGTGAGTTTCACCCCCTATTGGAGGTGAAAAAATATATGTTCAAAATAAGTCCGGAAATCGATAAACTTATTAATTCTAAGCAACGTTTGTTCTATAGAGTTTTTTCACCAAGCCAATACGTCTCGAGTTATTTGCGAGTGAACATGTTAATTTTTAATTGATGGATTCGACCGTTACTTGATGGAAGTTCATTTTATCTAACAATAAAACACTGAAAACGTTTGTTTTCTATACTTCCACAACTACTATTTATTATAACTACGTGACTACAGCTGTTTCGGCAGAGTGCCTTTCTCAAGTGAAATAGTTTACAATGTGTTTGCCTTTTTAAGTCTTCAACTGAAGAGGTTGAGGAGTGGGGTGCTGTTTATCTCGAGTTGGTCATTCAGAATTATATCTGTACTTTTCAGTTTATTAATTTCCATAGATTCTAAAAAAGATAGCTTAAGGCCTTTATTTTGAATATGCAGAATTTGAAACTCTTCATTGAAAGAATGATTATGATCTAGAAGGTGAAGTGCGTATGTAGAAGTGTCTGTTTTTCTATTGTTGAATGCCCTTTTGTGTTCTGCTATCCGTTTGTCAAAAGTTCTGCCAGTTTGACCGATGTACGTTTTCGGACAGTCACCACAAGTTAGTTTGTACACACCACTCTGTAGTTGCTTTCTCTTTCGGCTTTTATTGTTCTTAATATATTTGCTTAAGTTGTTGTTAGTTCTGAAAGCTGGTGTTATTCCTTTCTTTTTTATGTATCTGGCTATTTTTGTTGTTATCTTGCCAGTATATGTGAGAGAGCAGAAGGTACTGGGTTCTTTCTGTGGTGGTGGATACACTAATTTCAGGGCTTTTTTAGAATCTATGGAAATTAATAAACTGAAAAATACAGATATAATTCTGAATGACCAACTCGAGACAAACAGCTCCCCACTCCTCAACCTCTTCAGTTGAAGACTTAAAAAGGCAAACACATTGTAAACTATATCACTTGAGAAAGGCACTCTGCCGAAACAGCTGTAGTCACTTAGTTATAATAAATTTTGTGGAAGTATAGAAAACAAACGTTTTCAGTGTTTTATTGTTAGATGTTAATTTTTCAACAAAATAATCACGTTTTTAGACGGTTTTTCGGAAATAACTTAAAAAGTAAGTATTTTGTCGAAAAAAAAAACATTCTTAGCAAAAATATAGCCTGTAAAATAGTGAAAAAAATGATGTATATACTAGCTCTCTGTGCCTAGTAGAACCAGAGTTACAGCTAATGAAAAATAGGTTCGTATTCGTCAAATTCCAAATCGAATATTTTAACGTGACAACCAACAAATGAAGCACTTTTTGGGGAAAACTGATTTCAACTTTCTTAAAGTATTTAAAAAAAGCATTATTTTTGTTTTATAAAAACATTTCTAGCATCAAAAGTAAACAAGTTACGCTCAAAATAAAGTTGGTCCCTTTTTTTTTGTAAAAAAATCGTGAAAATCACCCCTAATTAGCACCTCAAATAAACTTAATCGTTACCACTTCACAAGTTTCTTTATTCGTGGATGTATTTTTTATATGCTCAAGTTTCATCGGTTCAACGTCCTCGTTTTTCAAAGGGCTGTAGTTAAAAGGGCTTGAACGATTCTCTAATCAGGAGTGTATGCAAATTGAGAAACACGAAATCTTTCCGAAACACGAAACCAATTTTTGTGTTACAGAAAAGCAAAAAAATACAAAATATTCAGAAAAGCAAAGCCGACTTTTTTTTGTTTGAGATTTTTGGTATCTCTAACAAATTTTAAGTTTTAAAAAAAAGCATTTTTTTCAAAATTAAAAATTTTAAAAATTTTACTTTAAAACCATGTTTTTTTCAAAAATAAGTACTTTGAATCGATGAAACTTATAGATCATATAAACACAACATAATTAAAGCAACTTGTGAAGCGGCAATGAATAATAATTTTACTTAAGTGGCTAATTAGGGTTTGATCTTCCCGATTTTTTGTGCCAAAACAAAAGGGACCAACTTTATTTTGAGCGTAACTTGCTTATATTTGATGCTAGAAAGTTTTTTTATAAAAACAGAAATAAAGCTTTTTTAAAACACTTTAAAAAAGTTCTAATGAGTATTCCCCAAAAAGTGCTTGGTTATTTTGATATTTCACATTTAAATATTCCATTTGGAATTTGGCGGACATGAACCTATTTTTCATTATCTATAACTCTGGTTCTATTAGGTGTAGAGACTTCATGCGTACACCATTTTTTGTAATTTTTTACAGGCTATATTTTTGCTAAGAATGTTTTTTCGATAAAATACTTACTTTTTGAATGATTTGCGACAAACTGTCTAAAACGTGGTTATTTTGTTAAAAAAATTAACATATTCACTCGCAAATAACTCAAAAAGTATTGACTTGGTGAAAAAACTCTATAGAACAAAAGTTGCTTAAAATTTGTTAATTTAGCCATTTCAGGACTTATTTTGTAAATATATTTTTCAGTGAAACTCACCCCCGGGGCAAAAGCACACATCGGCACAATATCACTTTTTTTCGTTACCATGTTAGCTATGGGTATGCCAAATTTCATGTCAATCCAAGCGGTTCTTTAAAATTTACAGCAAAAACCGTGAAAGAATGTACTAGCGGAAAAAACCGTGCATGCAGCGTTTCATGAAAACAACGCTTATCTGCCGCGGCCGTTGCGAATACTGCCTCAACTAGTGTGAACACGCTCATAAGTCGCCGTGCCTATCGAATCGCCGCAATTCCGAGTAGGTTGCGACTGCGAACGTCTCGCGTCGGTGTGGGGGCCTTAGAAAACAAATTCCTGTTACAGCTACAGCTGAAATCCGATCATTCTATACTTTGCAAAGCAAACCGATGATCAATGGATAGACATGCGGAATCTACAATTGGCATTTCACAATACGTCAACATGTCAAAACTGAAATAATTTAAGATATTTTTTGAAAGTCGTCTGAAATAATGAGTTCATTCCATACTTTTGCATCATATTGTATGTATTAAGTAATGTTATTGGACTTTATTTTTTACTGTTTATTATAAAAATCTACCTAGGTACTTTGCTAGGTGTATTATTATTCTAGTATTCATGTCGGTGTGAACTACCCTAATCTGCATTATTGTGTATTCATCCAATAATTTGTATACGTATCTAACATGCAAGTTGGTATTGAGTTCAGTAAGTGTATTGTAATGTCTACACCAGATACCCAGTTTTAGGAATAAAGGGTTATAGTGTGTTCAGTGGATGATTAAAGGGTTATAGTGTCAAACAGTGGTTAGCTATAATTAGCGATAAACTACGCACTAATATTCTAGAGTTAGATAATCGATATGCGGAGTTCCACAAAATTAATGGAACACTATTCTGAGGAGCTGTAACTTTTTGGAAAAGATGTTATGTAAATAAATGTAAGAAATTTTCATCATCATCATTATCCAGCCCTTTGCGTCCACTGCTGGATATAGGCCTCCCTCATTTTTGTCCATTGTGCTCTATTTTGAGCACTTTGCATCCAATTTGTTGACATTTTCTTGAGATCGTCAGTCCAACGAGTAGAGGAAGACCACCTACTCGTTGGACTGAAGAAATTTTAGTAGGCGTATATTTTAATTTAACAAATTCATAATGACTTAAGTCATCGTGAATAAATCCCTGCAAGTACCTACACTACCAAACGTAGAAAAAGCCCTTGAAAGTGTTATCAACTATCCCGTGGGACTATACAGGGTGAGGCAAATAAAGGGCCTATTAGAAATATCTCGAGAACTAAAGGCAACAGAATCATGAAAATTGGAATAAAGGGGTTTTGAAGGATGATCTATTAAATGAAAATATTTTCATCTCTTTGCAACTTCCGGTTATACCGGAAGTTGCTTATAACTTCGTTTTTAATGGGACACCCTGTATATTTTTACATTTTTGGATTTCCTTCGATGTCTTCTTTCTTAAAATATGAGGTTTTGTAATATTATACAGGGTATTTTAAAAGATAATTACGTTTTTTTATTAATTTCGTAGCAAAATTAACACCCTGTAGAATTGTAGTAGTTTGACATCTAAAACTCTACTTACGTTCAAATGATTTTTAATATACAGTAAAACCTCGATATAACGGACTAATTGGGGGGACGGAATGTCCGTTAAAGCCGAAAGTCCGTTATACAAAAATAGGTTTCAAATCAATAAAAATTTTTATTTTGATAATATGTACCCACTGTATTTAGATACAGTGTACACATCTGTAAATTAAAAAAGGTATCAAGTTTTGTTTGCTACTTTTTACTTTTCTACTTCATCTAAAAACTTTCTACAATATTCTCGTTTGGTTGCCAAAATTATTCATTGATCCATGGATTGAATAAGCGATGTATTTTTTGGTAAAAACAAACAATCAAAGTTGCCATCTTCTGAATGTCGAATATTCTACAGGGTGTGAATGTTGCTACGAAATTAATAAAAAAAAAACGTAATTATCTTTTAAAATACCCTGTAAAATAACAACGCGGATTCGTACCAGGAAAACGAACGCTTGAGCAGATATTGAACACCAACCAGATAATAGAAAAAGCAAGGGAATGCAGTATACCAATGCTGGTTTGTTTTGTAGATTACACATCGGCTTTCGTCTCAGTAAAATGGGATGGTCTCTGGAGAGTAATGGAACATATGGGAGTACCTAACCACCAGAAGTCCGAACGTAGGACATCCGAATTATACATTAGACATATGACCATATTTTGACATATAATTTGAAATTCAATTAATTTATTAGGGGATTCAAAATGTTTATTGGGGATTATATGGCGGAAAATATAAAATTTATTACAAAAACATGTAATATTTGCTTCATAAAGGGAACAAAATATCATTACGTAGGTACTGAGACACAAAGTGTAAAAAGTCCAAATCTAATTTAGTAATTTTCTTGTAATTCAGTTCCTTTGTATCCCATGGTATCACACAAACATAAACGGAAATAAGAAAAGTAAGAGTGTAAGTTTCTTACAGAAAGGGAGGTAGCTAGGATAATTCCAATGCTAATTCATAAATTCGTTTTCAAGATACTTAAGCGAAAAGGACAGAGCTGGACTAAAAGGGAATACTCAGACACAATACAAAGTCAACTAGTACTACTTTAACATATTGTAAATATATAGGTTCCACAGTGGTTCCTAGTGGTTCCACACAAAATTGAAAAAACATAAAAGTTAGTCGTACTATACAAACAGAATAAAGAAACACGATTAAAGAAAGAAAGAATACAAATATTGTAAAGAACTCCACATAATTACATGTCCTTGAAACATGGACGCCAAAAATATGATTTAGAGAACTTAAATTTATTGAAGAGGCGGTGATATCTCCATTCATCTCCATCTATTTCTACATTATTCTGTAATACCGATTCTAGGTGCTTAAAACTATTACTTTTAACGACTATTTCACATCCCAAGTTATTGTGAGAACCGATGCTAAAGAGATGTTGAGGGTGGATAACTGGAGAAGAGCAGCCAGGGACAGAGATATTTGGAGGCGGATGCTGTGGAAGGCCAGGGCCCAACTTGGGCTGTACCGCCATAGTAGAGAGATTACTCCATCTTTAAATGAATATTCCAGATTCTCTTGTGGTCTCTTATTTAGTTTTAAACCTATTTCTTCAACAGCTTGTTTCCACTACTTCAGCTTTTTTTCTAAATCACTTTCAGTATTTCCTACTAACACTACATCGTCATCGTCCTACATCAAGACCCAGGAAATTTTACACTGCAGTTTCTCTGTCATCTGATCCAACATTAATGAGTATAAATTGGTAAATCAACAATATATAGAATTATTTCTGAAAATGAAAGAAACGTAGACGTCCCAAACCTTGTTATTAAAAATCATTTGAAGGATTGAACACATCAACATGTGCAGGATTTCATTCATAAAAAAACCGAATGTGGATGTAGTTTGCTTTGCAATAAAGTAGGATCTTGTATATCCCTAAGCATTATTGTATACCAGAAGAATTTTAAAAGCCCTATTTACATAAAAAAGAATCACATTTAATAGAAAAACTTGGCCGAAAAAAACATCAAACAAATATTTTTGCTATGTATCTGTTTTGTTTCAAATTTCTTTCAGTATTCTCTACTAACACTACATCATCAACATACATAACTTGCCAAGGAATGTTGTCTACCTTGTAGTATCTGGAAGAAACCAAACCAAACAAATACACTCAGGTGCAAAAAAATCAATCCACTTAAAAATTTGGTCATTTTTAATGTCTCGGATTTCCTAAACCTCTTGTCCGATTTAAGTGATTTTTTTACCATGTCGTAGTCTTATTCATGAACAATATCGGTGTAATAATATTGTTGCTAGACAGGTAAACTGTCATTGTATACCGGGTGTACGAATCAAACTGCGTTTTTTCTCAAAGTTCGCATCATCCTGTTGAATATTCTAGCATTTATAAAATACTGAAATTAAAACCCAACTATAGCCAAGGTTTTCTTAAATTTTTTAGATTCATTCGCTTATGTTGGATAATAAAAAAGTTAGGTACTTTAACAACTGGCCATGTTCGTCATCAGTTCAGGGTGTTTCCATGTTTCTAAATAAGTGCAACAAACATTAAGGGGTAATTTTACATGAGAAAATAATGACAGTTTGCTTTATAATCATATATCCGCAAACGCTTCGTTTCCGACATACGGGATGTTCAATTTTTTTACAAACTGACGATTTATTTAATACTTTAAAACCAGTTGAGATATGCAATTCGGTGAGTTTTAAGACGTAGTTATTGCACATTTTATGACATACAATTAAGAATTTTATATTCACCATTGGCGTGCATACGGGTAATATGATCGGTCGTAATACCCGTTTGCGCGCCAATGGTGAATATTAAATGCTTAATTGTATGTCAAAAAATGTGCAATAACTACGTCTTAAAACCCACCAAATTTGATTTGTATATCGCAACTGGTTTTAAAGCAATAAATAAATCGTCAGTTTGTAAAAAAATTGAACACTCGTATCTCCGTTTGCGGACATATGATTATAAAGCAAACTGTCATTATTTTCTCATGTAAAATTACCCCTTAATGTTTGTCGCACTTATTTAGAAACACCCTGTACTGAGGACGAACATGGCTAGTTGTTAAAGTACCTAACTTTTTTATTATCCAACATAAGCGAATGAATCTAAAAACATAATGATAAGAAAACCTGAGGCTATATTTGGGTTTTAATTTGAGTATTTTATAAATGCTAGAATAGTCCACAGGGTGATGCGAACTTTGAGAATAAAACACAGTTTAATTGGTACACCCGGTATACAATGACAGTTTACCTGTCTAGCAACAATATTATTACAGCGATATTGTTAATGAATAACATGGTCAAAATGTCATTTAAATCGGACAACAGGTTTAGGAAATTCGAGACATCAGTAATGACCAAATTTTTAAGTGGATTGATTTTTTTACACCTGAGTGTATTTTCTCTGTACCAGTTTTTTTCTTAATTCCTTTCAGTATTCTCTACTATAACACTACATCATAAGCATACAGTAAGCACTAAGGATTGTTAGTCTAACTTATAGTTTCACTTTTATTTTATCTAATACTAATAAAAATAAATAATGACTAAGCACTGAGCCATGATTCAATTCTACTTTCACTTAAAATCAGTCTCTTCTACACCTCTTCTAACATTAGTTGTTACACATATGATAGGAATAAGAAGTCTATCATATGTTTTCTCAAGATCAATGAATACCATATGAGCGTCTGTTTCTTTATTGCTATATTTATCTCTCAGGTTGCGTCGGATATTTTGGTCTCTCCAGTATCCGTCTATCAATTACTCTCTCCCATATTCATGGTGTGCCTAGGTAGTTTTGTGGCCCTGTAGTCTTTGCATTGTTATATATCTCCTTTGTTTTTATAAAAAGGTACTAATATAGTGCTTCTCCATTGGTCTGGCATTTGTAAAACTTCCATAATTCTATTAAATAAACCTGTTAATCAACTTGTTCGTTTATCTGCTAAAGCTGCACCAAGTTGAGCATAAACCAGGAAAATATTTCGGGGTAGTGATGAACGAACCGTTCGCAGGAGCAGAACACTATGTAGAGATTAGATAGCTACGGAAAACCTGAAATTGCTAGATTAAAGCAGACATACTTAGCTGGTTAGGACACGTGGTGAGACTGGCGGCCGGAATATAGGTAGAATGAAAATGAATAAACATTTTTATTTCGTTGCAAAACGAAACCAAAGCCGTGTTTTGTTTCAGTTCGCTTAGAGAGCGCTATCAGCACTCTGACCGGTTTCGAAAGTCATTAGTTTATCATCAGAGAATGCATGTGTCTAGCTATTTTTAAACCAACTGAAATAATTCAGAACACTAGCCTCAAATCGCAACTAACGAAATGGCATGGGTGTCTTAGTGATATCTGCTAGAATCAAGTCAAAGTTTTCAATCTAATAAAATATAAAATAATATTAAATTAAAAACCTTATTGGGACCATTTTTCTGGTTACGCCTCCGTGGTTTCTAAAAATACAAGCCAAACGAATGCTGGAGCAAAAGAAGATGAGAGAATTCTAATATTTGCAATTCACATCTCATCTGGGGCTAGATTCCGTGCACTGTAGATATCTACATGTCGCTTTCTATCGATATTTGAATATCAAAATATATGAATTTTTAGCTTTAATTGAATTATTTTCTAGTTTTGCTCTAGTTTATCAATTAGAGTATAACCTAGCAAAACTAGAAAATAATTAAATTAAAGCTAAAAATTCAAATATTTTGATATTCAAATATCGATAGAAAGCGACATGTAGATATCTACAGTGCACGGAATCTAGGCCCTGTCTAGCGCGGAAAAATTCCCACGAAAAATGGACCCCCATATACTCAGATAGGAGTATAAACTAATAGAAATAAAAATGAATAAACATTTTCATTTCGTTCCAAAACGAAACGAACTGAAATATAAGACGGCTTTGGTTTCGTTTTGCAACGAAATGAAAATGTTTATTCATTTTTATTTCTATTAGTTTATACTCCTATCTGAGTATCTAGGGTCCATTTTTCTTTCGAATTTTTCTGCGCTAGACAGACGAGATGAGAATTGCTAATATTAGAATTCCCTCATCTTCTTTTGCCTCATCAGGTGTTCTGTGCATGTCTGGATTGACAAACTACATTTCTTTAAAGTAAATATACTATAATAGTCGGTATAGTAATACGTGCTGCCGGATTTTTATATTGAATATCTTAATGTATATTTTTATCAATATACAATGTATATTATAGTACAAATTAATAATAAATAAGTAGTATGAACTTTTTACTTTTGTAAAAATTTTAGATTTGAAACAAAAAAAAATTTTTCTTACTTGCCTGAAATTATTTATTCCCTTAATATATTAAAATACAGTTATACCACAAATAAATAATCAGTGAACAATGTTAATCAAATACAACAAAATTCTTTGGTATATGGAATACTGCCCTGGAACTGGACCTAATGACGGCTGATTACGAAGGGCTCAAAGGGCATTAGTTATGCTGCGTTTACTTAGCTGACCGGACACTTTGGAAAACGCCGTATTTATCAAGCCAAATTAGGTTTTTAGCTTAATTACCTTGAAATCATTCTTTAGAACTGATCCTTCTGCTGTCCTTTTGGTTGGGAAATTGTGGCCAGTTTGTCTTTGTCATGTATACCACTAATGAGTTTGTCTTGTGTTTTTTAATTCTCAGTTTCATTAAAGTTATTTAATTAATCAGGGGTCGAAGCTAGGAGTTCGCCACATGAATAAATATTAGAGGGATAGTTGGAAGCACTATAAAAATAAATCTAAATAAAAATGCAGCTTATTGGTAGTAACAACCGCAAAAAAACGAAAATAGTAGAAAAGTACTGCATGAATGTGAATTATGTCCACATAGATTTTTTTAACTCCTTTGTTTGCTCCTTGCTTATTTTTTTAACTCGCCAAGCTTTAAGACTGTGTAATATACGTAATAATAACTAAAAATAACTCATATGTCATTATTCGATTTTCATTTGTTTCCGAGATACGAAGTGTTAAAATTTTTCTTACAAACTCATGATTTAAAAAAAATAGTACGCCACTGAGATATTTCAAAATAAAAATTATTTTTGAATTCCCCGTTCAATTTCTGACAAACAATCTATCTTCCCGTTTTTTCAGACCACGCTTCGTTTTCGTGTAAAAAATAAAATAACTTAACGCTTAGGCTTAAAGTATTCGAAATAACTTTCTATACGTTCATATAAAATTATGTAGAAACTTCGTCGAATACTTTGTAAGCGTTAAGCTATTTTATTTTTTGCATGAAAACTAAGCGTGGTCTGAAAGAACGGGAAGATATATTGTTTGTCAGGAATTGAATGGGGAATTCAAAAATAATTTGTAATTCGAAATATCTCAGTGGCGTACTATTTTTTTTTTTTAATTTCTTACCATTACCCGTACGCGCGCCAATGGTGAATATAAAGTTCTTAATTGTATGTCAAAAAATGCGCTATAACTACATCTTAAAACACACCAAATTTCATTTGCATATCTCAACCGGTTTTAGAGCAAAAATAAATCTGCAGTTGGTAAGAAAAATTTTAACGTAGCGTATCTCGGAAACATATGAAATTCTAATAACAACATTTATGAGTTATAACGCACTTTAAAATATCATTGCTTTAGTCACATTTTTAAAATCGTTTGAAATAAAAAAAAATCGATTTATCCATACAGGGTGATTGATTAGTGAGGTAAAGCTCCGTAGATCCGTTATAGTAATAGATAGCAATAAAAGTTAATAACAAAAATTGTAACCAACTTTGATTACAGATTGATAATCAGTATATATAATCTTTAGACCTTCTACCCTCTCGGGGGTAGGTATTAACGTGTGCTCTGTTAACAGTGCACAAATCTCTTCCATTGTTTCCTGTCCTGTGCCATCGCCTTTGCTTCGTTCCATGCTATTCCTTTTTTGTCCAGAATCCTTGCCATCGCTTCGTTCCATGTCTCTCTCGGTCTTCCTCTACTTCTTTTTCCCTGCACCTTCGTTTCCCATATCTTTTTAACTGGTACTTCTTTCTGTAGTCGTTGTAGATGCCCCCACCGACTTAATTGTCTTTTTTCAACATACTCCATCATTGTCTCGATTTTCAGTTCTTCTCTTATGTAGTTATTTCTTACCCTTTCCCTTCTAGTGACTCCTTGAACTCTGCGTAGATACTTCATTTCTGCTGCCTGTATCTTACTTTTCTGTTGTCTATTTAGTACCCAGGATTCACATCCGTATGTAAGTACTGGTCTGTATATAGCCTTAAATACCTTGATTTTCGTATGTTTCGATACTTCTTTCTTGTTAATAATTGTTTTTCCTATTGCGTGGTACAGTCTATTCACTTTATCAATTCTTTTGTTGATTTCAGCTCCCTGTCTACCTGTTTCTTCAATGGTTACTCCCAAGTACTCGAATGATTGTACCTGTCTAATCTCTGTATCATCTACCTGGACATGCACATCCTCTCTTTCTTTAGCTATTACCATTACCTTCGATTTCTCTTTGTTCATAGTCATACCATACTTTTTTAAAACTGTGTTCCATGTTTTTACGCTTCTTTGTAGCTCGTCTTCAGTCGCTGCTAAAATTACTACATCGTCGGCAAATGTACAATCTGCTATCTCCGTGCTTTTCAGATTTCTATACCCTATGTGTAATGGTCTGACTTTTGTTTTTGTTTCTTTTATTATTTCGTCCATAAAAGTAATAAATAGTAACGGGCTCAAGCTTCCCCCTTGTCTTACACCTTCAGTTGTTCTGAACTGGTCAGATATCATATTTTTACTTATCACACGGTTTCTAGTGTCTCTGTATATTGATTTAGTTACCCGTATAAGTTTCTCTGGTATGTTTCTGTTCTTCAGACTTTTCCATACTTTTGATCTAGGTACTTTGTCGAATGCTTTCTCCATATCGAGGAAACTGAGGTACGTTTTTTTCTTCCTAGATAATCTTTTATTTATTATATCGTTTAACGTAAAAATGTGATCTTGTGTACATCTACCAGGTCTAAAACCACTTTGCGATTCTTCTAAAGTTGGTTCTATTATTTTTCTCAGTCTACTCTCTACTATTAGCTCATAAACTTTCATCACTGTACTTAGCAGAGTTATTCCTCTATAGTTGTTGCAATTCTTGTTGTCTCCCTTTTTATGTATAGGTACAATCAGACCAATCTCCCAGTCTATAGGTATTTGTTCGTCTCTCCAAATCATTTGAAATAGTTCTAATAACTTTTGTAGTCCAATATCACCCATGTTTTTGATCATTTCTGCCGTAATTTGGTCATGACCTGGTGCCTTTCCATTTTTTATCTTCCTAATCGCGTCAGTTAATTCATCCATTGTAATGTTTGGTATAGATTCAACTTCTTGTTCGCCAGTTCTTTCTTCATCTTCTTCATTTGTGTTGTGAGGTTCGTGTTGTAATAGTTTCTGAAAATATTCTTTCCATCTTTCCATAATGCTAACTTCATCAGTCAGTAGATCTCCATTCTGATCTTTTATTGATGTTACTTCTTTATGTTTATTACCTCTTATTCCTTTTATGACCTTATAAAATAATTTCTGATTGCTTCTACTATCGCGTTCTAATTTGTCTCCAAAATCTTTCCAGGACTTTTGTTTTGCTGCTACTACTATATTTTTAACTCTTTTCCAACACTCAACACTCTTTTAACAGATTGATAATCAGTAATCGTAAATTGTCAGTTTTAGACAATTCAGTCATGGCTTGCCTAAAATTTGGATAGATTTAGACCCGTAATTAATAATTTGCTATGAAAAATGAAAATATCTCGAAAACTAATAAATGTAGACATAGGGAATGTTAAATAAAAATTAAAGTATGGCAATGGTACTTTTCGATAGTGATATAAAATACAGGGTGTTTCATTTAAAATTACTGAGAAAATAATGTACTTGCGTTTTGACTCACCCTGTATTCAATATAAAAAAATTAGTCATATCGATTATTTATGAAAATTTTGACAATTAATAAAAAAATATGGCATTAATAAATCATTGCCGTTGTGCTTATTTTTATTTATACAGGGAGTTAAACTTGTTACGATTTTCATATAAAATTGGTTATAACTTTGTAAATACCCTGTATAACATACTAAACCCCTTTATATTTTTGTAATGGAGAAGTTGAGGTTTTGAATATAAAATAAAATACAGGGTGTTCCATTAAAAAAAACATAACTTTGATCTGTCACTATGTTATCGAACACCCTGTAACATTATAACTAATTTTTTAATGTGAAGTTCAAAGTTGGCTACAATTTTTGTTATCAACTTTTATCGCTATCCATTACTATAACGGATCTACGGAGCTTTACCCCACTAATCAATCACCCTGTATAATAGCAGTTAAAGATTACATTGTTAGCTAGTTCTAAGCTATTCTGAAAATTTCAGCTACCTAGAACTATTTTTAAAATGGATTACAAAATTTGCGGAGACCGTGACAACAACCAAGCCAAGTGTATAAAAACGTTTTAAAGAGGAAGACCGATGGAAAAAACGTGGGCTCTATGTGGATGAAGAAGGCTAATCAGATAGATAAAATTATTTCTCTACTTTATCGGAATCTTTCAATTTGCTTTTATCGAACTAACAAAAATAAACTAACTAAACTTTTTTGCCAAAACTAAAATCATGTTAAAAGCAACACTCTTCATCTTGTAACACAAAGAAACCACGTATAAATAGCAAAATCCAAAATGGATTAATAGCATAAGTTACTTTATATAGTCTTATTTGCATAGAACCGTTCCGTTATAACACAAAACTACTTTTTAAAAAGTAGTTCAAGAGAGCTACATATTCGACGATTTTTCTAATACCATATATTTTCTAAAGGTTTTCTTTTTGTAACAGCGCGAACATCTCAATAGAACGACTGTGATGCATTCAGTATTTATACGGTGTTTTCTAAATTTATGACTTTCTCGAAATTCAGCTCAAAGGAAACTTTTTAGCTTTGAATTTTAGCAATAGATCTGGATGTACTGATTTCTTTTAAGTTTCTATCTCTGGGGCATGCTATTATATTTATTGAATAAAAAAATTAAAATTATCACATATTTTTACTACAATACTAATAATATTAAGGTATTAAGTTAAGCCACCCTTGAATTTAAGGAATGCGAAGCTCTTCAAGGTACGCCAAATATTCATATTTTTGCCATTTCTTTTAAATTGTCACTATGGTTCCATTGAAATCTGGTTCTCTCTATTAACTGAATCTTGTTTGTTATTACTTCTTCATCTAATTTCCTCTTTAGACACTCCCAGACATTTCTGATGAGGTTTATGTCTGGGAACTTGCCGGGCCATGGTTATAGAGAAAGAACCCCGCATAAACCTTATGGGAAATGGCTCTCTGTCAAATTCTCTGAAACTTTGGGTTCTGGTAGTCCTTGATGTGTAGAACAAAAGACTCAATGGGCGCATAGCTCAAAAAAATCATGGTTTTACGATATAAGCCTCTGAAGTTATACTCGTAGGTACAGTGAGGACGTTTGAGTTGGAATAAATTCATTTCCTCGAGAATGGGCGACTCTGGAGATAAATTACAAATCAGGTCGATTTTTATTTTTAAATTATAATTTTTTGGCATGTATATCATACTAGTGACGTCATCCATCTAGGCGTGATGACACAATCGATGATTTTTTTAAATAAGAATAGGTGTCGTGTGATAGCTGTCTTTATAGTATAAGTTATAGTGTTTATATTCAATATTATAAACATTAACAATATTATTTATACTCAAAAAATTTTTTTTAATTAATTGAGAAAAAGAAGAATGTATATAATTTATTTAATTCTAAATACATTTTACTGTTGTCCGAAAACAGGAAAAATGTTTATTTGATAAATAAATATTGTTTTTCGCTTAAATTCAATATTAAAGCTGCCACCCACCTGCCTCTTAGCAGTTTGAAGATTTAATTTAAGCGAAAAGCAATGTTTATTTTTCAAATTAACATTTTTCTGTTTTCTTACAGCAGTAAAATGTATTTCGAATTAAATAAATTATATACATTATTTTTGTCTCAATTAGGTAATTTAATTCAAAATGAATTTTGGGCACCCTGTATATATAGTTATGTTAATGTTTATATTAGTGAATAGAGAATTCAATAACCTTTGAAATAAGCTATCACACGACCCCTTTCGCTTAAATTAAATGTTCAAACTGCCAAGAGGCAGGTGGGTGGCAGCTTTAATATAGAATTTAAGCGAAAAACAATGTTTATTTTTGAAATAAATATCTTTTTCCACCTACCTCTACCGAAAGTATACTTTTCCGGACCTGATTGTAGGGAGCAAAGTTGTACTTTTCCTCCCTAGGGAGGAAAAGTAAAAGTGACGTAATGGTATTTCATTCATGAAATATAACTTATTGACGCCCTGTACAATATCTATTTTCTATTACGTAAGTATCTATACATTTTGACGTTTATTTATAAAACACCCTGTATTTTGCAGAATGGTAAAAAACAGTAAATTGTTATTTTGATTTAACAATGTTTACATTAATAATTTGACTTATATTTGATAGTTGACAGTTATATTGTACCTACTTGTTAGTTTTACTTTTAATAAATTTTGTTGGTTAGTTACATAAATAAATTAAGTAAAAATGAAAAATGACTTGTTATTAATTTGAGGAAGGTGGAAAAATCATATGTATAACATGGGAGTACAGTGCCTTTTCCTCCCTTGAATGATTACTGCCCTCCGCTACGCGTCGAGGCAGTAAACTTCATTCTCGGGAGGAAAAGTAGCACTTTCCTCCCTTGTTATACAAATACCTATTTCTTGGTTTCGGACAACAGTAAAATGTATTTCGAATTAAATAAATTATTGTATACATTCTTATTTTTGTCTCAATTAATTTAATTAAAAAAAATTTTTTGGGCACCCTGTATAAATAATATTGTTAATGTTTATATTATTGAATAGAGAATCTAATAACCTTTCAAATGAGCTATCACACGACCCCTATTTTTATTTAAAAAAATTATCGATTGCGTCATCACGCCCAGATGGATGACGTCACTAGTATGAAATACATGCCAAAAAATTATAATTTAAAATAAAAAATAGACCTGATTTGTAGTTTATCTCCAAAGTCGCCCATTCTCGAGGAAATGAATTTACTCCAACTCAAACGTCCTCACTGTACGTATAGCTTCAGAGGCTTATATCTTAAAACCATAATTTTTTGGAGTTATGCGCCCATTGAGTCTTTTGTTCTACACATCAAGGACTACCAGAAATCAAAGTTTCAGAGCATTTGACAGAGAGCCATTTCCCATAAGGTTTCTGCGGGGTTCTTTCTTGCTCTATCAAAAACCTGTTAATGCTTTTAGCCGTATGGAAAGGTCCTGCATAATTACCATGCGGCCATTACTAAACCATTCATTCATTTGTTGAACCAATCGTGTCTTCAAAACTCTTGTATAGTGGTGGTGCTGCATGGTTCCTGGAGTTGATTGTATGAAACTTCTGATTTATATAAGAAGAATCTTTTTAGCTAAAAAGTTCGTTCCTAAATATCACTAAACTAATAATCAAACCAACTTAATATAAAAATTATGTGATATCTGTGTTTCTAATTTAGTTGACAAATGGACACATAACAGAATTTCTGAAATTTCAATATAAAATATGTTTCGGACCATAGTGACCATTAAAAAATTCAGCGGAAACTACATTTTTCACACTGATTTCAATATCTCTTATTTCAATTTGTAGAACATTGTCTTTTCTACAGTAGTTTGGAATGTTTTCACCAGATACACAGAAAGGCTCACTATGTGTATACAACAGTACTTACTTTTCTTAAAGTTGCAGTGCTTATCTTAACGTATGTTTTAGAAAATATTATTCAAACTAATGATTAATACTGTTGTATACGTATAGCCAGCCTTTGCATGTTTGGACCTTCCAGTTGGTCTGGCTGCTTACAAAAATTATGGTATTAGTTCCCCGAGTATCATATATAAAAATCAAGCGTGAGAAAATAAGGAACATTCGTACATTATTTAGAAACGAAAACAAAAAAACTATCACGTAGTAAACACGCAATGGGAAGTTATCTTAATATCAACCGTACAATTTATACAGCAAGACCAAAAGATCAAATAAAAAGTATCCGCCTGACCAGCTTTGTATTCACACCTTTACTTCCAAGTTTAATCATGTTGCCTGGGCTATCAATGCAGTGATATTTGCCGTAGAATTCTATGTACTTTCTACCGAAGAAATACTTTTACGGCATCGTAATGTTTACTGGAACGTTTAAAAGGTTTTTACAGTTCGTTAAGGCTCTGAAATTGCTCTCTGAATCCCAGTATTGATATTTTAAAATCCAACTTTGTTTGGAGTTAGGATTAATTCAAATAAATGTTGTACGAAGCAACCATTAGACTTTGATTAAGGATATTGTTCAAGAATAATTGCATTAAATACGAAGTGAGATTAGAAGCGGTAATTGAAGAATTAAATTTCTTATTTGCCTAAACTGCCTCTCTGAAGTTCCGGCTTTCATTAAATTTGGTGCGTGTATCTGACTGGGGATTAAATTATCATGACAGTAGACCGCCCAACAGGGGCCATCATAATTAATTACTGGATCATATAAGGTTGCATACAACTAACTATAAGAATGCGAAACAGGGTCACCTCTGAAACAGTGGGTTTCAGAAAAAAAAACGACAACTTATTGAAATACACTTCTCCAAAAAATTAACGCACCAGCTTAAAAATTGGTCATTTTTAATGTCTCAAGTTTCCTAAAGCTGTTGTCCGATTTAAGTTATTTTTTTTTAATATGTTATATCCTTATTGTTTAACAATATTGCTGTAATAATATTTTGCTAAACAGGTAAATTTTCATTGTATACCGGGTGGAATAATCAAACTGTGTTTTTTTCTCAAAGTTCGCAACACCCTGTGGAATATTCTAGCATTTATAAAATACTGAAATTAAAACCCAACTATAGCCTCAGGTTTTCGGTTTTTTGATTCATTTAGTCCAGAAAGCCACTGCGCATCCGCTAGGAAAAATATTCTAATTCGGATTTTTTGCACAATCTTATTCAAAAAGGACCCTTTTTAACAAATTTGCATGTTGCCAGGACCAAAAGTTGGTCAAAAATTTTTTAAACGTTTTTTTTTTGTTTTTTTCCTAAAATTATTTTTTTTGCATAAAACAAATTTTTTTTAGGTTTTCTGGATCATTACAAACAGAAAAGGTCTTTAGTGACTTTTCTCTAAAGTTGATAGTTTTTGACATATAAGCGAATAAAAATTGAAAAATTGCGAAATCGGCCATTTTTAACCCTCAAAAACAATGTGAAAAACTGAAAATTTTAATGTTGCCAAGGTAGGTAGATATTCCTTAAACATCGATTGATGAAATCCCGAAGAGTTTTTTGCAATACAATATTCAAAACTCCTTTGTTTTTTAATTGCTAATCAAGCGTGCGCGACACTATTTTCCACCGTTGCATGTGTATGCAGTATGGTGCAAATGAAAGGAATAAATTCGGTATTTCGTAAACGGGCGACTTTAAGGAAAAATCCCGAAACAGGTCGATTTTTATTTTTAAGTTATGATATTGTGATATATATATATATATATATATATATATATATATATATATATATATATATATATATATATATATATATATATATATATATATATATATATATATAAAACAAATGAAATAGAGAATGTGGAAAAATCCCCTTACGAATAACTCACACATCCACTATTTCTGGCTGGGAAAAATTTTTCGAATAGAATCAAAGATCCAAACACCAGTTCTTAGAAATGTGTTTCGCCCTCTTCAACCTCCGTGGGCTCATCGGTAAAGATGAGAGGTTGAATATCTTTAGACACATTCCATCAAAAAACAACATCCGAGACATAGACATAACAGGAGCGTAAATCTACGCCCAACCTGAAAATGACAGTCTCAAGTTTTAATTCCCTAATTACTTTAGAGTAAGTAAGATAATGTTTATGAAAAAACAAAAGATGTAGATCTTTGAAACACACTCAGTGATCAAAAGATCCACAGGTACTGGTTTAACGACCACTCGTACGAAATCAAACAAATGAAATAGAGAATGTGGAAAAATCCCCTTACGAATAACTCACACATCCACTATTTCTGGCTGGGAAAAATTTTTCGAATAGAATCAAAGATCCAAACACCAGTTCTTAGAAATGTGTTTCGCCCTCTTCAACCTCCGTGGGCTCATCGGTAAAGATGAGAGGTTGAATATCTTTAGACACATTCCATCAAAAAACAACATCCGAGACATAGACATAACAGGAGCGTAAATCTACGCCCAACCTGAAAATGACAGTCTCAAGTTTTAATTCCCTAATTACTTTAGAGTAAGTAAGATAATGTTTATGAAAAAACAAAAGATGTAGATCTTTGAAACACACTCAGTGATCAAAAGATCCACAGGTACTGGTTTAACGACCACTCGTACGAAATCAAACAAATGAAATAGAGAATGTGGAAAAATCCCCTAAAAAAAAGAGGGCGAAACACATTTCTAAGAACTGGTGTTTGGATCTTTGATTCTATTCGAAAAATTTTTCCCAGCCAGAAATAGTGGATGTGTGAGTTATTCGTAAGGGGATTTTTCCACATTCTCTATTTCATTTGTTTGATTTCGTACGAGTGGTCGTTAAACCAGTACCTGTGGATCTTTTGATCACTGAGTGTGTTTCAAAGATCTACATCTTTTGTTTTTTCATAAACATTATCTTACTTACTCTAAAGTAATTAGGGAATTAAAACTTGAGACTGTCATTTTCAGGTTGGGCGTAGATTTACGCTCCTGTTATGTCTATGTCTCGGATGTTGTTTTTTGATGGAATGTGTCTAAAGATATTCAACCTCTCATCTTTACCGATGAGCCCACGGAGGTTGAAGAGGGCGAAACACATTTCTAAGAACTGGTGTTTGGATCTTTGATTCTATTCGAAAAATTTTTCCCAGCCAGAAATAGTGGATGTGTGAGTTATTCGTAAGGGGATTTTTCCACATTCTCTATTTCATTTGTTTGATTTCGTACGAGTGGTCGTTAAACCAGTACCTGTGGATCTTTTGATCACTGAGTGTGTTTCAAAGATCTACATCTTTTGTTTTTTCATATATATATATATATATATATATATATATATATATATATATATATATATATATATATATATGGTATACTAGTGACATCATCCATCTGGGCGTGATGACGTAATTGATGATTTTTTTAAACGAGAATTGGGGTCGTGTGCTAGCTCATTTGAAAGGTTCTTCAATTCTATTTAGGAATATAAAAATTTACATAATTATTTATACAGGGTGTCCAATAATTTAATTTTTTTGTCAATTTGCCAAATGATTTAATTTATTAAAAATTTTTTGGACACCCTGTACAAATAATTATGTACATGTTTATATTACTGAATAGAGAATTGAAGAACCTTTCAAATGAGCTAGCACACGACCCGTATTCTCATTTAAAAAAAATCATCGATTACGTCATCACGCCCAGATGGATGACGTCACTAGTATACCATATATGTCACAATATCATAACTTAAAAATAAAAATCGACCTGTTTCGGGATTTTTCCTTAAAGTTGCCGGTTTACGAAATAACGAATTTATTCCTTTCATTTGCACCATACTGCATACACATGCAACGGTGGAAAATAGTGTCGCGCACGCTTGATTAGCAATTAAAAAACAAAGGAGTTTTGAATATTGTATTGCAAAAAACTCTTCGGGATTTCATCAATCGACGTTTAAGGAATATCTGCCTACCTTGGCAACATTCAAATTTTCAGTTTTTCACATAGTTTTTGAGGTTTAAAAATGGCCGATTTCGCAATTTTTCAATTTTTAATCGCTTATATGTCAAAAACTATCAACTTAAGAGAAAAGTCACTAAAGACCTTTTCTGTTTGGAATGATCCAAAAAACCTAAAAAAAATTTGTTCCATGAAAAAAAAAATAATTTTAGGAAAAAAACAAAAAAAAAACGTTTAAAAAATTTTTGACCAACTTTTGGTCCTGGCAACATGCAAATTTGTTAAAAGGGGTCCTTTTTGAGTAAGATTGTGCAAAAAATCCGAATTAGAATATTTTTCCTAGCGGATGCGCAGTGGCTTTCTGGACTAATTGGCTTAAATTGGATAATAAAAATGTTCGGTACCACTTTAGTTAGTGGTAATTCTGCATGAAAAAATAATGACCGTTTACCAATTTTATTTCTATTTATCAATTGTTAGATATTAATTATTTTTTTTTTGTTTTAGGTAAGAAACTTGTAATTTTTCTCCAATATTATAGTGGTAAGTAGAAAGAAAACAATGTAACGTGAGTTAAACTCCTTCGAAATGTGGCTATACAGAAAATTGTTGCGATAAAGAATGAACACAAGAACAACCAACCTAAAAATGTTGTTAAGAACGAATAATCACCGTTGAAGATCGTCAAAGTTAGGAAAACCTCATATTTCGGAGATAATACGCGACAAGAGATTGGACCAGAACTTAAACTGTCTTGATGGAACTTATGTTGCCAATATAAAAATTTAATACAGTGTTTATGCACTGTAATTGGTTATTGTCATATGACCTACTTCGTTAGGTCTACAAAAACCAGATTTAGTTATCTCCCTTATACCTACTAGAGATTTTTCTACTAGTTGTTTCAGACAAAACAAGGTATCGTTACCTTCATGGTCTGAAGCTCGTTTGTTCTTCCCATGCTTCAAACTGATTTTCAATGTTGTCTCTTAAAACCCTGCCATACAGTCTAATACATCGATAATAGTATTCCATCTAGTACATCCGCTAGTACATCCGTTGATTGCCAAACCGGAGATGTGGGCCCAGAGATAACCAAATCAGAGGTTAGTCAGGCAATAGACTTTATGAAAACCAATAAATCTGCTGGTCCAAATGAATTACCTAGCGATCTGATACAGTTGGTCAACGAGAAAAACCTGGACATAATAGTAGAACTATTCAACGCTATCTATACTACGGGAATCATCCCTAGAGAAATGTTGAAATTAGCATTTGTGTGTTTGCCAAAAAAAGTGAATGCTAAAGAATGCAGTGACTACCGAACCATAAGCTTAATGTCACATACCTTGAAAATTCTGCTGAAAATTATCCACACCAGAATACACTCTAAACTGGAGCTGGATATTAGTGACACTCAATATGGGTTCCGCAATGGTATGGGTACCAGAGAGGCATTATTCTCCTTCAACGTACTGACAGATATGTTTGGACCGTCACTTTATGTCTGTTATATAGATAGACTACAATAAAGCGTTTCATAAAGTAAAACATGATCGACTCATGGAAATTCTGAAAACTAAAAACCTAGATGAAAGAGATTTAAGACTAATAACACACCTCTATTACAATCAGCGAGCAATAGTAAGAATTGAAAAAGAAACATCTGAAGAAATGGAAATAAACAGAGTAGTCCGGCAAGGCTGCATATTATCACCTCTATTATTTAACATTTATTCTGAAGAGGTAATGCGAGAAACTCTGGAAGATGAAACAGTCGGCATAAGAGTAAATGGAGTCTTAATAATAGCCGATAGTTTACAAAACCTGCAAAGACTCGTGAGTAAAATAGTAAGGTGTAGTAGGGAGTAAGGACTCTCTCTCAATATCAAAAAGATAAAGTTTATGAAAATTAGTAAAAACAACCATAATACTAACAAAATCTTGATAGTAGAGGGCCAGCAGATCGAAAGAGTAAAAAATTACACTTACCTAGGAACACTCATAACAGAAAATAATGACTACACTGCAGAAATCAAAGTCAGAATCGAAAAAGCACGTTCTAATTTTATGAAAATGGAAAAGGTCCTATGTAGCAAAGATTTAACATTAGCTCTTAAAGTCCGCCTAACAAAATGTTACGTATACAGTGTACTATACTATGGAGTGGAATCATGGACGTTAAATGTAGAGACAATGAGACGACTTAACGCTTTTGAAATGTGGACCTATAGAAGAATTATGAGGGTTTCCTGGGTAGATAGAGTTACGAACAACGAAGTACTAAGAAGAAAAGGTAAAGAGAAGGAACACAGTATCTCGGACATGTGATGCGGGGCGAGAAGTATGGCATCCTGCGACTCATAATGCAAGGAAAGATAGATGGCAGAAGAAGCATCGGAAGAAGACGGATTTCATGGCTGAAGAACCTGCGAGAATGATTTGGATGCAGCTCAAAACAACTATTTAGAGCTACTGCCTCAAAAATTAAAATAGCTATGATGATTGCCAACCTCCGTAGCGGAGATGGCACCTGAAGAAGAAGCTCAGAAACAATTGATTTCTGAGTCTTGGAACACTGAGAACTGTTGATTAGGAAGACTAAAGCTACATCTCTTCAAATTTTCAGTCAAGAGACCTTTAACACAGCTATTAAAGGACTGGGGTCCTTTAATAGTTTTGAATCTGTAGAGTATGGAGGGCGAGTAAAGTCCCACAGCACTTAGGCCACATTTAAGGTGGACAAGTCACCAGGGGACATCTCTCTTATGTGGACAGATCTAGGTCAACTCTCGCCGAAAGTATATTCTAGTATTGACGATAACTCCGGACATTCACATAGAACAGACTCAGCAGTTTCGTCTTCTTGTTCACACTTCCTGTACAGAGGTGTGTCTACTAGCTCCGGTATGTGGAGGTACTTGCTTAGTTAACAATGTCCAGTTAAAAAACCAACTGTCAAGCGTAGGTTTTTCCTGGTCATTCCCAGGTACTTTTTTGATGCTGACCTCCCAAGGTTCCTTCGTGTTTCCTTGGCAAGTCTACATTCTTGCTCTTTATCCCATGTTTTTACGTTTTGAGTGTGAGAGTGACATTTGGAAATTTCCGCCATTGTTGTCCACCAGCCAGAAAGGTCACCAGTTCCTAAGAGTCTTAGACTCTTAGGACCTGCGTTTAACCCTGCAATTATTTAGCAGTAGAGATAATAAAAGTTTGGACTGAGTACTGAACACTGTAATATTTATTATCGCCAACCGTCATAAAAGTCATTCATTATTGTATTCATTTGCCCTCATTTGCGGCAGTAAAGTAACACTTTATTGTACTGAAAAAAGAATTTTACTTTACCTGCCGCGATTGATCAAATTAACTAAGACTGAATGTAAGAGGTCGATGGCAGTAATCGATTATTTATTTGTGTGAACTTAAAATGTATTTACTTTAATAAAAATATTGTACAAAATTTATATTATTATTAATTAAATTTATGTCAAAAAGTGAAATTCTGTATTATTTTGCAATTATATTCATACAAAATAAATCAAAACTTTACAAATTTAGTAATTAGGTATTCAATATTTATAACAACTATCGATTAAACATCGAAACCGCCCATAATGCAAAGGCATTCTGTCATTACTGTCATTGTCATACAACATTTTTATTACGTCTAAAATTTATAAAATTCTCTCTCTTCTTTTAAGTTAGGTACTACCTACTAATGCCAATAATGTGTGAAATTGTGTTTTTGTTAATTCGATTATTATATAGGACGGTGATAGATATTTATTGATAATTTGTTAGTAAATATATTTATTTAGATTGTCTACGATTCATCAAGAGAAAAGCAACTGCGCAAGGATATACAGTTTATAAACAATGACGTGACTATTAACGATATTTTTAATTTTTGGTAGATATTATTTTAAGAAAATTAATTATTTAAATAAAAATACAATTAAATTGTTTAAAATATATTTATTTCGCTGAAATCATAATAATATAAGTATCACTTCTTACGTGCGTACAAAGTACATACACTCTTTTGGGTGGTGAAAAATCTAATGCCTGCAACTATAGACCTATTGCCTTACTACCGATACTCTCCAAAATTATTGAGAGACTCATTAAAACTCGACTTACGTCCTTTATCGTTGATAACAACATTTTATCTTAAAATCAGTTCGGCTTTTTAACTAATAAATGTACCACTGATGGTGTACATATCTTACTATAGTACTTTTCTGTACTACATGAGGTTTATCAAGCATTAAACAATAATCTTTATACTGCCACTGTTTTCTGTGACTATGCCAAAGCTTTTAATTGTGTAAATCACGACCTCTTGATTAAAAAACTAAATTTCTATGGAATTAGAGGTATTTCTTTGAATTGGTTCCAATCCTATTTGAATAATAGGAAACAACTAGTTAGAGCAAATGATACTGACTCTAGTCTCAAAAACATTGTATGTGGGTACCGCAAGGTTCAGTATTGGGTCCTCTTCTGTTCCTTATCTTTATAAATGACATCACTAATTTAAAAATCGATGGGAAAATTTTTCTTTTTGCTGATGATACCAGTATCACTTGGAGCAACTCAACTATTGCATCTCTTCATGAAACTATAACTTCGGATCTACTGACGATAAAGACCTGGTCCGACTCTAATTTACTCTCTTTTAATACAGATAAAACAGTAGCATTATCCTATAAAGGAGCTCTTCAACCTTTGCCTCTTAATAACAGCCAGATCAGTACCGTTGATTCTGTAAAATTTCTGGGTATTTTTTTTAGACAGCAACCTCAAATGGTCCCTTCATATCGATTCGTTAAGTAAGAAACTCGCCTTAGCTTGCTATGCAATAAGATCTGTCTCAAGGGAACTCAATTTAGCATCTTCTAAAATAACATATTTTTCGTTGTTCGAGTCTCATCTTCGATATGGTCTTCCTTTTTGGGGTTCTAGTACAGCTGCTCAATTTGATGTTATTTTTAAATTGCAAAAAAGAGCAATAAGATATCTGTTTGGCCTCAGAAGATCTACATATTGCAGATGTTACTTCATAAATCACGGAATTTTAACACTTCCATCTTTATATATTCTAGAAACGGTTTGTTTAATTCGTAAACATACCTTCATGTCTTTCCAGCAAGGCCCAAACATATTTACTCTACCAGAAATTCAATCTTTGATATTTATTTACCGATCCAATCCACTGAGTTAGTAAAGAAATCTATATTATATTCCGCAAAAAAACTTTACAACCATCTCCCTTTACAACTTAAATCTGCAACATCTTTCCCAAAGTTCCGTAAAATGACAAAAGCCTATCTAACTAAAAGACCATATTATTCAATAGAAGAATTTCTTAATGAATAACTAAGAAAATTGGGTTTCATACGCAGTAGCTTAAACTGTCAATTCCTAATGTATTTTATTTGTTGTAAGTATGTCCAATTTGCAATTTATATAAATTTTGCAATTAAAATTGTTTTTGTCTTTGGTTTTATATCATATTTACTGTATATTGACGATTTATCTAATTTTAGTAAATTGTAGTTGTTATTTGTTATTTGTTGTTGATATTATTTTTCTTTTGACTGTATGTAAGCTTTGTCCATAAAATTGTAAAAATTTTCAGTGACAATAAGGCATATTTCTATTCTATTCTATGTCATTAGAAGGATGTAATTAAGTAAGTATTAAGTAAGTGTTAATGTTTTTTATGATTGGCGATAAAATTTTGTATGCACCACGTCAGTAAAGACTCTTTATCGAACTCGTCTGTTACTCGCCTCGCTCCCTCTGATCGTAATATCAGACTCGTTCGATAAAGAGTCACTTTACTGACTTGGTACATAAATAACTATTGTCACACAGTATAACCACCTTTTCGACTTATCACCTTATTGTGAATATTTTTCATTTTTCTTTCCAATAAGCCACTCTTCAACCTACATTACATCAAACACGTGTCATGCTGCTCCAACTAAACATAAAATCAAGAATCAAAAGTCTAGTAAGTCAGGAAAATAAGGAAAATAAATAAGGAAAATAAAATCAAGAGTTTACGATTACCTTTTTGCAAATTTCCACAAAGAAATAACCTCTGATATTTATATGAAAAACTGACCTGGAAAGCCCTGTATTACGCATAAATTATATTTTTTTCGAAGCCCTCGAATCCAAACGATTCTTTTACCAGCGTAACAGACATTCCCTAAATTATAGAAACATCGGAAAATTTATTCGAACCAGAGATTCGCAATAAATTATTAAACTGTCGAGAGACGCGAAATGCCGAAGGAGATCAATACCGGGACTTGTAAAGAATGCGGCATCCCAGAAATGGAAATAATGAGCTTTTTAGTTCTTGTTTGTTCTATTTAAGTTCTTAACTACAATGTAATTTCCTTTTACTTTTGTGTTACACTAAACACTCTTTAAAAGGATTTAGAGTATTTTGTGAAGCCTATCTTTGGTTGTTTTAGTATTAACATTCAAAAATATTGTATTGAAATAAATTATACAAAAAGTATTACATTTTTAAATAACTTAACGTGAAGTAAAAACTCCCTGGTGTAGTTGGTCTTCTTCTTCTTAAAGTTCCCTCTCCTATCGGAGGTTGGATATCATAATGGCTATGGTCACTTTGTTGGCTGCTGCTCTGAATAGTTGTAATGAACTACAGTTAAACCATTCTCTAAGGTTTCTCAGCCAGGAGATGCGTCTTCTTCCTATGCTTCTTCTTCCTTGGATCCTTCCTTCCGTAATAATTCTCAGCAACTAATATTTTTCTCCTCTGGTAATGTGACCCAAATATTCCAGTTTTCTAGTTTTTATACTTTTCATAATTTGTAACTCCTTATTTAAACGTCGTAGCACTTCAACATTGGTAATCCTTTAAACCCACTGAATTTTCAATATTCTTCAGTAACACCACATTTCGAACGCTTTTATTCTTCTTATGTGTTGTCCCTTCAATGTCCAAGCTTCCATTCCGTATAGCAATATAGAAAATATGTAGCATCTTAGAGCCCTCAATCTGAGAGGCAACTGAAGGTCTTTGTTTGTAAGCAGTGTCTTCATTTTTATAAATGCTTGCCTTGCAGTTTCAATTCGGACTTTAATTTCTTTGCTTTGGTCATTTTTTCATCAACCCAGGTTCCCAGATATTTGTATGTCTTAACTTTTTCTATTTGGGTTTGCTCTGTCATTAACCTTTCATTTCCATGTTCTGTTTTTGAGACAATCATAAATTTAGTTTTTTTCTTGTTTATTTTTAGTCCGTATCGAATGCAATAATCGTTAATTCTATTTAGCAATTCTTGTAGCGATTCCAGGGTGTCTGCCATTATCACGGTCTCATCAGCGAATCTTATGTTATTTACTATTCTTCCGTTTATAGAGATTCCATCACTTAGCTCCGCTATCGCTTCCTTAAATATGGCTTCACTATACAGATTAAACAGTAGCGGCGACAGAACACAACCCTGTCTTACTCTTCTCTTTATATCAATATTCTCGGATTCTTGTTCTTCTATCTTTATATTGGCCTTTTGATTCCAATACAGATTGATGATAATTCGTAAATCTCGTCTGTCTATATCTCTGTTTTTCAATAATTCTACTAGTTTTTCATGTTGGACCCTGTCGAACGCTTTTTCGAAGTTGATGAAACAGGCATAAATATCAAGGTTCATATCTAAGCATCTTTGAGAGAGGACATTAAACGCGGCGTAGTTGGAATAAAATATTTTAATGAATAATTAATTTTTTTTTAAATCCAAAAGGATTACATTCAAAATGTTTTCGTCCATTATCAGTGAACTCCCTGTCCTCGCAAAATAGCCACAATGCCAAACACTGGTTAGGTTAAATGTTCTACATATATAGCAAATATAATAAAATAGTTTGGCTTAAAGTGGATGGCAATGGATTGCTTCCAGCAACATGATGCTCTACTCTAGTCTACGATAACATATTTTTTTATTATTAGGTCTGCATTGAACCACGTTAAGTCTGTCAATTAACAGATGTCTGGAACTATGTCTAAAGAAATGAATGATTCTTTGCAGATGGTAGATTGATTTCTGCTATGCAACTGTAGCAGTCGCCCTTCTTTAGTACCCAATTCATATAATTCATTTTAAATACTCATAAAAACAGCCAAAAGTTTTTGATGTTTTAAGCATTTTCTTCTCTTGCTATTCAAGGCCTTCCTTTGCCACGTGTCCATTTAATTGCAACAGAATCTCGCCTCTCTGAAATTAAGCCTGAAAAAAACCAGATTTTTCTAGTACTTGTTCTATTAGAAGCTCATTTGGTTCATCCACTTCTGCTTCTTCACGCTCTTCAAAATCAGGACCTGACTGAGTTTTTTCTACTTGTTCTTCTATTTCCAAATCTTCTTCAGCCGAAATATTTTCTAAAGGATCTTCTGGCAGTGGATGAAGTTTTGAAACTAATTTTGGCAGGAACCACAAACATAGCTTCATGCCGACTGCACTTGATGCCTTAAGGGTAAGCTCGGTTCTTGGTGAATTGTACAGATTGAAGACCCTCTGACAACTTGTTTTTGTTTGATTGATTTCCAACTAGGAACTAGGCTAGAAAGTATATTTTTAATGTCTTTATTTGCAACTGATCCTTGTGACTGACTGTGTCTTGGCTTACCGTGCACTATCTTTAAATCTTTTCACATGGAGCACAGTTCTTCTATAATTATGTTGGATAATTCTCGTCCATTGTCGCTTTGAAGAATGCTAGGAGCTCCAAAGGCACAAAATATGTCAAGAAGAACTAACGCAACTTCTTCTGCACGTTTAGTTTTCAACGGCCGTAATTGTACAAATTTTGTTTAGTGATCTTGGCAGACAAAAATGAACTTGAATTAATTATGTGCTTGTACTTGCATATATCTCCATCAAACCTATTTGACCTCTACTATTCATTTCTTTTTGACAGTATAGGTTTCACTACTAAACCTTTTTTGGGAACTTTAGATTTTTTCGGGCAAGTTTCACACGGATCCAGATAGATCTTTGTGATTTCTACAGTTATGTATTGTGGCATTCCGCTTGCGTATCAATCGTTATAATTTGAATTTCTTACTTTTACCAAGATCCTCTGGGAAATGTATACAATTACCGGTAAAAGTAGGAAATAAAGAGTCCTTAAAGAATATTTTCTACTTTTACCTTCGACTCTGTTAATTGTATACAATTACTGGTAATTGTGTACAATTACTTTTACCGTAACATACACACACACCCAAACTTATATGGAATCATCTGATATAGTCTGTTCGCTAAACTCAGACGCAACTTTCTAGATATTTTAGTCGTTAATTTTCCCAATTTTAGTAAAATTGGCAAAAAATAATTACTAAATAGTTAATAATCACTAAATAATTAGTAATTTTGCCAATTTTTGCAAAATTGGCAAAAAACAAAAAAATTATCGACTAAAATATCTAGCCAGTTGCGTCTGAGTTTAGCGAACCGACTATATTTCTTACTATTTTGTGCGAATTTAAAAAAAACAAACACACCAAGTCAAACAATATTTATTTTAAAGCAATTTATTAACAAATACATAACAATTAAATAAAACAATAAAGTATTTAACAAACAAATTGAAGGTAGTTGTTTTAAAGTCAATAGCATACAAAATTTCAATGTAAAACGAATAGTGTTTAAATTGTTTTCATTTATTTTTTTTGTATTTTGTGGTAGTCAGTGTTATCACCTCTAGTCCTTATGCAAGCTTCAGTTTGCGTGGGCACGCTCCTAATCAAATTATCATTATTTTGTTGTGGTAGGTTGCTCCATCCTTTAAGAGCAGCTTGTACTAGCCGTGCGATGTTTTGTGGATTATCTCGGCGAGCTCTAATTTTTCTTTTAAGCATACCCCACAAATATCCTATAGGATTAAGCTCGGGTGAGCAAGCAGGCCACTCCAAACAAGGGATACCTTCTGCTTCAATGATGTCTGTAGTCACTCTAATGGTATGTAAGGTCCATTATCATGCAATAAAATTAAAATTTTTTCCTGTCGCACCTCTCCAGAGCCTGACTACAGGTTATCAACATACCTGTGAGCAGTTAAAGCTGATTGAATGAAAATTAAAGGAGTTTTTTCAGGGATCACAATTCCTCCCTAGAACATTACACTTCCCCTTGTATATTTGTGAACAGATCTGACAGTTTTCATTCTTGCTTGTCTTCCTCGACCTCTAAGTACACGATTTCATGGGTCATCTGATTTTACACAAATCCTGACTTTTGAAAATAGCACATTTTGTAAATTCCCAATGTTTCAGTTTTGGTGGTGAAGACACCAATTTAGGCGATCAATATTGTGCTGCCTGGATAACTCGGGAACCCATAACTGTCTCCTGCTGTATAATTCTTGGTACGAACTCTTCTTCTTATCGTTTCAACTGAAACAGTTACACCTGTAGCTTCCAAAAGCTGCCTTTGGAGCTGCAGGTGAGAAATGGTTGGGTGTCTTCCAGCTGATTGGACAATTAAACGATCTTGAAGAGGCGTTATTACTTTTGGCGACTTTCCCTTGCTTTATTTTTGAGCGTTCCTAGTTCCTGTTACCTAGCTTAGGTTTTGGACAGAACACCCTGTATTACTACGAGCTCTACAGCTATGTCCCTCTGAGAACATTACTTTCTCCACAAGACCAATAATCTTTCCTCGTTGTAGTTTCTATAACCTCACATCAGGCATAGTTTCGTTTTTGGACGCAAAAGTTAGTTTATTTATTTTCGTTCAATTTGCAACTTAAGCAAATAACCTATACCGTACCGAGCTGTACTATCCGATTGTCTTATATATTTGCTTATTTTCAATAAAAACCTTTATACTTCGCAACAATAACAAGTTTTTTCAAAAGAAATAAATATTACTTTGAAATACATTGTGATTCCATATAAGTTTGGGTGTGTGTATATACATTGTCTTATGTGTTATACATTTTTCAGAATGCGTTCTGTACGTCCTCTATTTTATAGTCTATTTGTGTCCTGCTTTTTCTTTCTATTATTATTTGGTATAATTTTGCTGGTGTATATAATAGGGGTAGGCTTCTATAGTTCTGATAGTATCTTGTCTTTTCCTTCTTGGGCACTAGCACAATTATGGCATTTGATCATTCTCTAGGCAACAGTTTTTTTTCTATATTACATTTAGGATATATAAATAATCTTTTCTTTGCTCTTTTTCTTATATATTTCAACATTTCTGAACTAAGTTTTTGGATCTTAGTATTGACCTTTGTGTTCGAAAGACATACCGCTATATCTTTCCAGTCCTACTGGATAGAGTAGAAGCGTGGACTCTAAGTGAAGCTATAGTTAAACGCTTGGAAGCCATTGAGATGTGGATATACAGACGATTACTAAAAATAAGCTGGGTCGACAGAATTAGAAATCTGGAGGTCCTTTGACGTCTGAACCAAACAACGCAACTGGCCAATGCAATAAAGAGACGCCAGCTGGACTACTTCGGACACATTATGAGACACCCTGAAAAATATGATCTACATCTGATAATTCGGGCAATATCCAAGATAAACGTGGTCCTCGTAGGAGAACATCATGCCTAAAAAATCTAGGGAACTTGAATGGAAAATTGACTACACAGCTATTTAGATTTGCTGTCAATAAAGTCACGATAGGGAATATCGTAGCCAACATTATATACAGGGTGAGTCATGAGGAACTGTACATACTCCTACCTCGTATAGAGGCCCCTATGGGGAATAACAAATAACCATTAAAAAGTGTCTGCTCCCATTGTTTAATAATATACAGGACGAGTTTCACATTTTGACAGAAATTTGTATTCGTCATAATTTTTGAACGGTCAGATCGATGTGTCTCTTATTTTGGTCAATCGTTACACTATTGTCACCTAATCAACTGATTTATTTAAACTAGAAAAAAATCAGGTCCGGCTTTAAAAAAATTGGTTCGTTTGGGTCTTAGAAAAAATTTCACCCTGTATAAGCTTTTTGAAAACTCTAATATGAATTTTACAAATTAGACAAATAGGTAATTAAAATAACATATTTATTTTTTTCCGCACACGATTGCTTAATTTTTTATAAAAAAATCAATTTTGATTATGAATTAAAAGTTTGGTAAAGTGAACCATATATTTAACAAAATTAACTTTTATTACCAAAATTAATTTTTTTTTGAACAAATATTTAATTTATGTTACCACCAATCAACTGATTTATTCAAACAAGAAAAAAATCAGGCCCGGATTTAAAAAATAAGTTCGTTTTGGTCTTAGAAAAAATTTCACCCTGTATACGCTTTTTGAAAACTCTAATATGATTTTTACAAATTAGACAAATAGGCAATTAAAATGGCATATTTATTTTTTTCCCCACACGATTACTTAATTTTTTATAAAAAAAAAAATCAAATTTGACTATGAATAATTAAAAGTTTGGTAAAGTGAACCATAGATTTAAAAAAAATAATTTTTATTACAAAAATGAATTTTTTTTAACAAATATTTAATTTATGTTATCACCCAATCAACTGATTTATTCAAACTAGAAAAAAATCAGGCCCGGATTTAAAAAATTAGTTTGTTTGGGTCTTGAAAAAATTTCACCTTGTATACGTTTTTTGAAAACTCTAATATGAATTTTACAAATAAGACAAATAGGCAATGAAAATGGCATATTTATTTTTCCCCACACGACTACTTATTTTTTTTTATTAAAAAATCAAATTTGACTATGCATAAAAAGTTTGGCAAAGTTTTTGCATAGATTTAAAAAAATTACCTTTTTTTACAAAAATTAATTTACAAAAACAACGTTTTTCTTAAAATTAAAAGTTTTACCATTTTTTTTTTCTATAACACGTCTAGACCTAAAACTTCCCATAACACTTTTTTGCACTCTATAGTTTAACATAGACGTGATCAAATTGATAAATTTTAAATTTTTCCACCTAATTTTTGCGATTTACAAGTTTGCAACTTTTACAAGAAGAAGACTGGAGGTCTACAACAATTTTCAGAGTCTTCACAATGGTAAGAGGTATGTGCTGTAAAAATTTCAGAAAAAAATATTAAAATGGAACAGAGTTATAGCGAGTTAAACCGTGAGTTAATTTTTTTTTCATTTTTAGGTTAAAATTTCGATTTTGACAAATTTGATTTTTTAATAAAAAATTAAGTAATCGTGTGGGGAAAAAATAAATATGCCATTTTAATTGCCTATTTGTCTTATTTGTAAAATTCATATTACAGTTTTCAAAAAGCGTATACAGGGTGAAATTTTTTCTAAGACCAAAACGAACTAATTTTTTAAATCCGGACCTGATTTTTCTCTAGTTTGAATAAATCAATTGATTGGATGGTAACATAAATTACTTATTTGTGCAAAAAAAAATAATTTTTGTAATAAAAGTTATTTTTTTTAAATCTATGGTTCACTTTACCAAACTTTTAATTCATAGTGAAATTTGATTTTTTTATAAAAAATTAAGTAATCGTGTGCGGAAAAAAATAAATATGCCATTTTAATTGTCTATTTGTCTAATTTGTAAAATTCATATTAGAGTTTTCAAAAAGCGTATACAGGGTGAAATTTTTTCTAAGACTCAAACGAAGTAATTTTTTTAAAGCCGGACCTGATTTTTTCTAGTTTGAATAAATTAGTTGATTAGGTGGTAATAGTGTAACGATTGGCCAAAATAAGAGACACATCGATCTGACCGTTCAAAAATTATGACGAATACAAATTTCTGTCAAAATGCGAAACTCGCCCTGTATATTATTAAACAATGGGAGCAGACACTTTTTAATGGTCATTTGTTATTCCCCATAGGAGCCTCTATACGAGGTAGGAGTATGTACAGTTCCTCATGACTCACCCTGTATAACGATCGATAATGGTTATGAAACTAGAAGAATAAGAAGGACTAAGTTTATCACTCACAGGAGCTTTCAGTCTTTACCACACCTGTTTCTTCCTCTAGTTCTTTTTCCTTTATAGCTTCTCTTTCCTCAGTGATTTCCTCTGATCCGACAATTACGCCGTTTTCATTTTCCTTTGCTTTTTCTTCATCTCCATTCAACAGTTGTTCGAAATGTTCTCTCCATCTTTCTATTATATCCTTATCATCGGCTAATATTAGTTGGTTTTTGGTCGATATTTGTTTTAGCTTTTTTTCTTTGTTTTTTCGTAGGTTTTTAAGGTGTTTCACAAAACAATTTTATATTTCCTTTACTGCTTTATTCATTTTGTCTTTTACTTTCCCTTCCATTCTTACATATTAAGCTACTATTTTTATTCCCAGATTACTTATTTAGTCCAGAAAGCCACTGCGCATCCGCTAGGAAAAATATTCTAATTCGGATTTTTTGCACAGTCTTACTCAAAAAGGACTCCTTTTAACAAATTTGCATGTTGCCAGGACCAAAAGGTGGTCAAACATTTTTTAAACGTTTTTTTTTTGTTTTTATCCTAAAATTATTTTTTTTACATGGAAAAAAGTTTTTTTTAGGTTTTTTGGATCATTCCAAACAGAAAAGGTCTTTGGTGACTTTTCTCTAAAAATGATAGTTTTTGACATATAAGCGATTAAAAATTGATAAATTGCGAAATCGGCCATTTTTAACCCTCAAAAACTATGTGAAAAACTGAAAATTTGAATGTTGCCAAGGTAGGTAGATATTCTTTGAACATCGATCCCGAAGAGTTTTTTACAATACAATATTCAAAACTCCTTTGTTTTTTAATTGCTAATCAAGTGTGCGCGACACTATTTTCCACCGACAGTATGGTGCAAATGAAAGGAATAAATTCGTTATTTCGTAAACCGGCGACTTTAAGAAAAAATCCCGAAACAGGTCGATTTTTATTTTTAAGTTATGATATTGTGGCATATATGGTATACTAGTGACGTCATCCATCTGGACGTGATGACGTAATCGATGATTTTTTTAAATGAGAATAGGGGTCGTGTGGTAGCTCATTTGAAAGGTTCTTCAATTCTCTATTCAGTAATGTAAACATTTACATAATTATTTATACAGGGTGTCCAAAAAATTTTATTAAATTAAATTATTTGACAAAAAAAGAAGTAGAAGGACACCCTGTATACATAATTATGTAAATGTTTACATTACTGAATAGAGAATTGAAGAACCTTTCAAATGAGCTACCACACGACCCCTATTCTCATTTAAAAAAATCATCGATTACGTCATCACGCCCAGACGGATGACGTCATTAATATACCATATATGTCACAATATCATAACTTAAAAATAAAAATCGACCTGTTTCGGGATTTTTCCTTAAAGTCGCCAGTTTACGAAATAACGAATTTATTCCTTTCATTTGCACCATACTGTCGGTGGAAAATAGTGTCGCGCACGCTTGATTAGCAATTAAAAAACAAAGGAATTTTGAATATTGTATTGCAAAAAACTCTTCAGGATTTCATCAATCGATGTTTAAAGAATATCTACCTACCTTGGCAACATTCAAATTTTCAGTTTTTCACATAGTTTTTGAGGGTTAAACATGGCCGATTTCGCAATTTTTCAATTTTTAATCGCTTATATGTCAAAAACTATCATTTTTAGAGAAAAGTCGCTAAATACCTTTTCTATTTGGAATGATCCAAAAAACCTAAAAAAACTTTTTTCCATGCAAAAATAATAATTTTAGGAAAAAAACAAAAAAAAACGTTTAAAAAATTTTTAACCACCTTTTGGTCCTGGCAACATGCAAATTTGTTAAAAGGAGTCCTTTTTGAGTAAGATTGTGCAAAAAATCCGAATTAGAATATTTTTCCTAGCGGATGCGCAGTGGCTTTCTGGACTAATTGTTTTAATATTTGATTCCTACTTCGTTTTTATTTCTGATTTAATGCTATTTCAAGTTTTGGGTTCCTCGATTTTTTCATCACTTTTTATAATATGAAATAAAGTTAATGTAATATGATCTAAAAGATAAAATAGGGGTAATTTTACAAACATTTTTAAACTACTATTTCCGTTATTATTCTCATTAAGAGAAAATTATTCATTAGAGTAATTAAACGGATAAAAACCAATTATTTTTTCACTCTTTTAGAATTCCGATTACAAAGAGACATTGAAAACGGGCTATAACAATGACCCTTTCTTTATTCGATACTAACATTTTTGTTCGGATCTACATCCTTTCACAATAGTAGTCGTTATACGCTCATGTGTGCTACCCTTTTTCTGACAGGCTTTACTTTCCCCGGCCACCAGCGCTTAATGGAGCCCGTGCCGTCGACACACCCTCTCCCCCAGTCAAGTTAAATTACATTCGGGTTAATTAAAGTTCCCCAGTCGGTGTTTACGCGACTCAGACCCGATGTGCATATCATTTACGGAATACCATCGGCGATAAACTTTACGACAGCCAACAGAACCCCCCGAATCGACACAATTATAAAGTGCGAAATTTCGCAGTGCTTTTTTTAAAGCCCTCGTAAATGACTTAGATGGGAAACGGAGCGGTTTTTATATTTACGCGATTACCTCGTTTGCGCCAAGGGTAAATATAGTTATGTTTAATTGAATTCGGTCCCTTTTTACAAAAATTTAAATCTATTTTACGCCAGTAAATTTCACTTTTCTTCTGTCATGAAAAGCTTTAACGCGCTTTGAACGTGAAACAAGGTCAAGGTCTTCTATTGAATAATACTATAAGTACTAATAGACTTCCTTTATCAACAGCAAGACAAGAAGTTATATTTGGGGTTTACTGTATACCATGGTATATGGTACTAACAACTTGCTATTCATCATTCCATTAGGCGCATGTACACTTCTATTGCATGCTATTATTCTAGCTTGCATTTCTTCTTTAATGCGCCGTTTGCGTAATATTATAGCTCCTAGGTACGTAAAGCTTTCTATCATTTCCAATTCTTCTACTTCTACTCAAACTTTTCTCTATTTCTGAACTGACATCTGTATATTTCATACATTTTGTTTTAGTTCAATATGTACATTTTATGCGCTGATTTTACTATTCTTTGTATTATCTGCTGTAGCTCTTTTTTGTCATTGTTAGCAACACCACATCATCCGGAATACCATGGGCGACAAACTTTACGCCAGCCAACAGAACCGCCCGAATCCATGTTGAGTTGTGCCAATTGATTGCTCGTTTATTTACTCCCATATGCATTTCGTTTTTTACGGCTTCAATTAATTAACCAGTTTATTTTATATTTCCTACCTACACATTGGTCCTTCGAGACGGATTCTTTACAAACGAAATTAACCTGTAGCCTTAGAAACCATATTTGGTTATGTTCTACAAGAATGAGTCTCTGCTTATTATCCAAATTTTTATTTCACTTTACATACGTCCATGTATGCGAACATAGATCTTCTTTTACAACAATTTTGGGAAGTCAAAAACATAACTAAATCTCCTATTTTTTCCCACGATGATCAAACTTGTGGAGGTATTAATTTTCAAGTCCTTAACTTTTCGATAGCCAACAGGCAGGTCTTCTGTTCCTCTGCCGTTTCGACACCCTCTCCCCCAGTCAAGTTAAATTATATTCGGGTTAATTAAAGTTCCCCAGTCGGTGTTTACGCGACTCAGACCCGATGTGCATATCATTTACGGAATACCATCGGCGATAAACTTTACGACAGCCAACAGAACCCCCCGAATCGACACAATTATAAAGTGCGAAATTTCGCAGTGCTTTTTTTAAAGCCCTCGTAAATGACTTAGATGGGAAACGGAGTGGTTTTTATATTTAGGCGATTACCTCGTTTACGTCAAGGGTAAATATAGTTATGTTTAATTGAATTCGGTCCCTTTTTACAAAAATTTAAATCTATTTTACGCCAGTAAATTTCACTTTTCTTTTGCCATGAAAAGCTCTGACAAGCTTTGAATATGTAACAAGGTCAAAGCCTTTTATTGCATAATACTACTAGTAATAATAGACTTCCGTTATCAATAGCAAGACAAGAAGTTATATCTGGACCTTTTTCTTGGACAAGAAATTATATTTCTCTTTGGGGCTAACAGAACCCCCAAATCCATGTTGAGTTGTGTCAATTGATTGTTCGTATATTTACTCCCATATACATTTTTTTTTACGGCTTTAATTAATTAACCAGCTTATTTTATATTTCCTACCCGCACATTGGTCCTTCGAACCGACTTCTTTGCGAACGAAATAAACCTGTATCATTGGAAACCATTTTTGGTTATGTTCTACAAGTACGAGTATCTGCGGATCTTTCAAATTTTCATTATTAATTTTGAATATATTTTTTTATATCAATCATAGAAAAAATATTGTATACAATTTGCATTTAATTATCATTATAAAGCTCGTATTCTATACGAAACTCGCATCATAATGACTAATGACCATCATTAAATGCTCGTTGCATAATATACTATTACGCGATTACCTCGTTTACACAAAGGGTAAATATAGTTATGCCTAATTAAATTCGGTTCATTTTTCAAAAATTTAAATCTATTTTACGCCAGTAAATTTCACTTTTCTTCTTTCATGAAAAGCTCTAACACGCTTTGAATGTGTAACAAGGTCAAGGTCTTCTATTGCATAACACTATTAGTACGACTTCTTTTATCAAATAAGAAGACAAAAAGTTATATTTGGGGTTTACGGTGTACTTGCTAATCCCAGCTGTAATATGAGCATTTATTGCTCTACATGTTCTCGAAGTCTGCAAAGTAGACTTCCGTGGCAGCGATGATCTTACAGAATTCTTCAAGTTTTTAAACAGAAAGAAGTCACATATACTCAAATCTAGAGAATATGGTGGATTGGGCCATAGTGACAGCGGAGGTGTCAGCCAATGTTTTGTCATAGTGAAAAGCACTTTTTCTTTGCCAAGCAGCCTAATAATTCGGCATAGAAGAGCCCTGTGACTGTTTTGCTGTTCTTCAGATAGTCGATACAGATCACACCTTGGTCTCTCGTGTCTATCACTAGATCCATAATGCGTCGACGGTTAGGAAACGACGTAGAAACTCTTTTGAATTACGCTTTAATAGTGTCGAACACTACTACGAGGTCATCTCACGATTGCGCTTGTTGTCCGTAGTGACCAAACGCGGCAACCATCGCGCCAACAGCTTTTTTATGTCCAAAATTTCATGCAGGATATGACCCACGTGGTCTTTTGAGATGCCTACTGTCTCTCGCTCTCTCGCGCACCTTTAGTGGGCAGTCTGTCAATACGAGATCGTAAATTTTTGTCACGTTATTCTCCATGGTAGCCATTTTCCGAGCACTTAAGCGTGACTCATCAAAACCCGACGTGCACCACGTTAAAACTCATTAAACCAATTTTTTACACTTGCAATAATTAAAGGAGAAGACTTACCATACACAGCATCCAAGTGCTCTTTGATTTCGTTGCGCAATTTCTCTTTCAAAAACAAGAACCGATTGACCGACGGATATTGCTCTCTTTCTATTTTCCTAAGATCCGCAGACACTCCCACACGCAGTCAAGAAAACTGCGAATCCGATTTGGCTCAAATTTTGACATTATCAGTTAACGGGAATCTATTACACGATAGTAGATTTTTCTTGCGATATTGGCTCCATCGGGCGATGAGGCTAAGTACTGATCGGACCGCCTACTATATTCTGTAAAATCTGCATTTTATTTTAGCAAAATACTCAAAACATCAAAATTTTATAAAAATTTGATTCTCTACATTTTGTTTATGCACTTTCATGTCGTAAAGCTAATAATAAACAGAATAATTCAATAATTATGCTTCCCAGCACAAAAAAATTGCAAACAAAATCTCATTTGCCACAATTTCTGTTCGTACCATTTTGAGCAAACACGGGTCTCCTTTAAAACCAATAAAACGTCTAAGGAGGCGGTGGGATTCAACCGTGATTTAAAGGCTATAGCGGGATAAGATGGTCAAAAATGCCCCCGCACCGATCAGCCCCGCTACTTATGTTTTCGATAAAGGATATAAAATTATGCACTCTTGCAAATTTTTAGCTTCCCAGAGGTCCTAAAACGTCTTAAATCGAGAAAAGAAGAATTTTTAGGTTTTATTTTTTTGTGAGCGCAATTTTACTTTAAAAAATCTAAAAAAAATTCAAGAGGTTGTATCTTTTGACTACAAAACAAACTAATTTTTTTCAGATTTTTGTAATGCAAAATGAGCCCAGGAAAAATTTTTGAAATTTTCTGCCAGTTGTTTCAGAGGTGTGAGCCAGTGTTTTGTCATGATGAATAAGCACTTTTTTCTTCGCCAAATGAGACCGTTGTCCCTGCAATTCGAGATCCATTCAGCCCAATAATTCGGCATAGTAGATTTTGCCGTTATCCAGGTAGTTGATATAGATCACACCTTGGAAATCACTCAAAATTGTGGCCATCACCTTTCCGGCCGATAGGACAGCCTTCGCCTTCTTCGGAGACAGTACACTGGTGTGTATTAGTGCGTAAATTTATATGTGCGCTAAATCATCAAAATCTTGGTCCACGGCGCAGCTTAAACGTTATACGTCCTCTGATTGGGTAATTACAATGCCCTATCAACAATTGTTCAATATATCGATTATTTTATTAATACGTCAATGGTTATGGGTAAATAAATTGTATGTAGTGTATTAGTTTTTATTGTTGTGAGGACAGATACAAAAAGCAAGTTTATAATTGTAGTGACTTTTTAAATAGTTTTTAAAAGCAACAGGTACGTAATTTTAAATGTTTCAGTATTGTAATAAAAGATTAGGACCTACATACCTATTTGGAAAATGTAGGTATCTAGCTAGTAGGTAATGCTTTGATTTACATAATTTGATTACCAATACAATTTTTACCAATCTTCATATCTAATAAATTGCTTTTTTAGTATATATTTTGTTGTATTTTAATATTTTAATTCCGCAAGAATCAAACTTATTTAATTAAACTAAGAGAATAAGCAACTGTCAAAAAAGTAAAACGTTTAGTTGCTATATCTTCCCACATCATTCAAATGTCTCGCTAGCTAAGTTCTGCGTGCGGTGGGTTCAAAATCTAACAATCTTATAGACGCAGGTTCAATTCCCAATGCAAATTTTTATTTTTTTTTATACATTTTATGATTGTAAGTATATTTTTATATATTTTTTTTCAGAAAATACATATTAAGTTAAAATTTTTGTCAACAATTATTGTTCAGAAATCATTTCTTTGTTTCATTTCAATGTGTTTGCGCGTGTTTTATTCTTTTATTTTTTTAATTTTTCTTATTGTTTTAATAAAAAATTTTGGGTATTAAAATTAGTTTAATATTTCAATAAAATATAAATACACTGTTTAAATTATGTTGATTTCTTTGAAATCATATAATAGAAGTATAACTTCTTACGTGCGTAAAAAGTACACACACATTCTTTTTTTTAAATACCGAACTTTTCATGTAAGTTTAGAAAAAATGTTAACTGAAAATTTAAAAATTCGTTTATTAGTTGAAAAATTGTACAGTTTTTTATTCGTTTATTAGTTGAAAAATTGTACAGTTGTTTAAAAAATTCGCTAAGCTCTCCTATTTAACGGATTTCAATGATTCATTACTCACTGATATACTTACTTATATAGATACTTAAAATGCTCACTTATATAATTAAAAAAATTTCAAGTATTTAAAACTTTTTATGCATTTTTATTTTCTTATATATATTTTGGGTTGTGTTTTCAATTCGTTTATCATTATACATTTCATATCATGCAGTTGTAGAGTTTCCAGCATCATTTTTCGTTTTCCGGTTAGCGTTTCTTTTTGACTATTTTATATTTCGTTGCTCCCAGCATTACCTTTATTTCGTCATTTCTCCTTCCCTCCCGTCAATTCTCCTGATTTGCTACCATAATTGAATGTTCTTTATTCTGTATAATTTAATTTTCTTAGCTGTGATGCAATATCTATAACGAGGAAAATAGTACGTAACCTTAAAAAGCTACACAATTTTAAAGTAAAAAATATTTTCATTGTGTCTACCTCAAACCATTAATTTTATGACTAACTCATTTTTAATCCTAACAAAGATTTATCGTAAGACCCGACACCTTTCTTCTTCATCTAACTACGCAAATTCTTGCAGCTAACCCCCCTTGGGGTACGGGGATATCGCATATCCGATGACGTTGAAAGTAATTAGTATTTCTTTGCCATCGATCATTTTCACTTTAAGTAATAAAGCTTGTTCTTGACAGCAGACGCTCAGATAAAAACTAAATCTTGACAAAATCATTGGCCGGGGAAAAAATTGATAGATGAAATAACTTTCGAAACTTATCGATATTAGTGTTACGACATTTTTTGCTCGTGTTTGAGAAAAATTGAAAATTAATATGACACGTTGTCCAATTTTGTGAAGGGCGTGGAGTTTTTTTATAAATTAGGATTTAAACGTTATTATTATTCAAAAACAAACTTAACATAAATTAAAATTTAGCTCATTAAAAATGGTAATTTATGGTAATAAATGGTATGATAATAATTAATGATAATAAATGGTAATGATTATGAAATAATTTAAAATGGCTAAAAATATATAAAAAGCTTATTGTTGGAATTTGTATTATTTGCTCAGTTGAGCTTATATTTCCAAGGCATTTAAAAAATGACACCATAAAAGTCGTCATATTTTCGTGTTCTCGGTTAAACCATAGTTTTTATCATATGAGCTGATAAAAAAAAACAGATAGGGACGTTATCAGACTTCTTGACCAAGTCGGAATCCATTTTTGCGATTCATAAATAGTGATCGGATATCTTTTAACATTTTTTTCATGCACTTTTTGTAGGAGTACAAGCAAATACACTAGACTATAATATAGACTGGGAGCCGGTATAGGTGAAATTTACTAATCTTTTAGGCACTATAAGACCCTATAACTTAAATAGTAGAACCTAAAAGAAAACGTATGAACACTGTGCCGTCACTTTTTAGTGGCACATGCGTCGACAGTGGCACATCAAACTTTCCACTTATGGAAGGGATAAATAAATTAAAAGGTACCGTCCATGACTCCCAGAATTCAATTTTTTTCATTTTTTTTAACTTCTATGTAATTAAAAAATAAAACAGCGTAATTTTAACCCACCACCCCTTCTCTCTTCCCCCACCATCAAAAACTTCATTTTTGGTTTTTATTTTTTTTAGGTGGGATTCAATTAATTTTAAAATTTCAAAAAATTTATACGCATGGTTGACGCTTTTACAAAACATGTCCATTATTTATAGATCCGTAGGTTAAGTGTACATAACCTCAAAAAATTTTAAAAAAAATTTTTGGAAAAAAGCGTAAACTTTTTTTTGAGGGGGCTGGAAGTCTAATTTTTTTATATTCTATGTATTTTATCAAACACTATGTTTTTAATTTTTTTCAGATTTTTTCGAAAGATTAGCTTTTGGAAAAATTCAACGGGGTAATTCTGCATGAAGAAATAATGACCGTTTCCTTTACAAACATATGTCCGCAAATGCTTCGTTTCCGAGATACGGGTTGTTGAATTTTTTCTTACTAACTGACGATTTTTTATTGCTCTAAAACCGATTGACATATGTAAATGAAATTTGGTAGGTTTTAAGAGGTAGTTACTGCGCATTTTTTGACATACAATTATAGCATTACGCTATAATATTTCTGCTAATTATATTATCTTATTTCTTTTATTATTTTTTCTCAAAAACCAAACAACGTTAGTCATTCGAAATGCACATTCAAATATAAAACATGGTTTTAACCTGTCACCATCTGTTTTCTCATCCACATAAAGTGTGTCAACAACTCACTATGCATTCGAGTGTTTTTTGTTGTAACTGTGAAAGCATACACCAGACCTAATAAATGATTTATTAGTCAGTCATCTGGTCAAAAGGGAAGAACGATAACAGTAATCGTTGTGGTATTTCTTTTCAGTAACAACTCGACAGGCAGCCGCTTTGGGTCGCACCAAACGCTCTCATTTTTAACAATCGACCTTTCTTCCGAGAGACCTAAACAAAACACATTTTCGTTCCAATAATAAAATTACCGTTTGTTTTATTATATTCATTTTTTAATTAAATTCCGCAACTCACCCATCGGAATATTTAGCATTACGCTATAATATTTCTGCTAATTATATTATCTTATTTCTTTTATTATTTTTTCTCAAAAACCAAACAACGTTAGTCATTCGAAATGCACATTCAAATATAAAACATGGTTTTAACCTGTCACCATCTGTTTTCTCATCCACATAAAGTGTGTCAACAACTCACTATGCATTCGAGTGTTTTTTGTTGTAACTGTGAAAGCATACACCAGACCTAATAAATGATTTATTAGTCAGTCATCTGGTCAAAAGGGAAGAACGATAACAGTAATCGTTGTGGTATTTCTTTTCAGTAACAACTCGACAGGCAGCCGCTTTGGGTCGCACCAAACGCTCTCATTTTTAACAATCGACCTTTCTTCCGAGAGACCTAAACAAAACACATTTTCGTTCCAATAATAAAATTAACGTTTGTTTTATTATATTCATTTTTTAATTAAATTCCGCAACTCACCCATCGGAATACAATTAAGAATTTTATATTCACCATTTGCGTGCTTACAGGCCATATTACCGAGTCATGCGTAATTACCGAGTCATGGGTTATATTACCCAGTCATATTACCCGTATGCACGCCAAGGGTGAATATAAAATTCTTAATTGTATGTCAAAAAATGCGCCATAACTACCTTTTAAAACCTACCAAATTTCATTTGCATATCTCAACCGGTTTTAGAGCAATAAATAAATTGTCAGTTTGTAAAAAAAAATCAACATCCCGTATCTCGGAAACGAAGCATTTGCGGAAAAATGTTTATAAAGCAAACGGTCAGTATTTTTTCATGCAGTATTATCCCTTAAAGTTTGCCATACTTATTTAAAAAAACCATATTGATGAAAAACATGTCTAGTTGTTAAAGTACCTAACTTTTTTATTATCTAACATAAGCGAATGAATCACAAACAGACTGTTAAGAAAATCTGATAGACGAAGCAATAAAGCACTAAAATCGGCCTTACCTCCGAAAAAAAAAGACAAGATGGATCTAATAATTCTTTTTGCATTCGATTCATGAATGCGCCAGGAAACTTTGTGACCCGGAGCCATGATATAATATTAAAAAACTGCATACAACATGTGCATTCCTATAAGTGCATCTTAAACAGACAATAAAAAAAATTCAGAACTGGTCAATTATCGGCGCAAATGAGTTCAATTTTGTTACTCGGGGGTTTTTGGGGTCACTGAAAACGAATAATATGACGTGAAAAGTGATCTCCGGAGTATCTGGTGCCCAGGGTACCTACTGTTTACCTCGTCTTGTGTGATGTTTTCGGCAAATTCATTAAAAATTAGTAAAAAATCATTACTCGGGGGGTTTTTGGGGCCGCTAACGACAAATATGACATCGCATGTGATTTTCGGAGTACCTGGTGCCCATGGTACCTACTGTTTATCTCTCTTGTGGAGTTTTCGGCAAACGTTTTATTAAAAAATTTGTCAAAAATAATTACTTGGTGGTTTTGGGGTCGCTAACGACGAATATGATATCGGAAATGATCTCCGGAATAGCAGGAGCCCAGGGTACCTACTTCTGATGGAGTTTTCGGCAAATTCATTAAAAAATTAGTCAAAAATCATTAGTCACGAGATAAACAGTAGGTACTCTGGGCACAGGTACACCGGAGATCACTTCCGATGTCATATTCGTCGTCAGCGACCCCAAAACCCCTAAGTAATGAATTGTGACTAATTTTTTAATGAATTTGCCACAAACTCCAGAAAACGAGGTAAGCAGTAGGTACCCTGGGTACCAAGTAACCCGTAGAGCACTTCCGATGTCATATTCGTCGTCAGCGACCCAAAAACCCCCAAGTAATCATTTTTTGGCTAATTTTCTAATGAATTAGCCGAAAACTCCATAAGAAGTAGGTACCCTGGGCACCAGGTATTCCGGAGATCGCTTCCGATGTCATATTCGTCGTTAGCGACCCCAAAAATCCCCAAGTAATTATTTTTGACTAATTTTTTAATAAATTTTTTGCCGAAAACTCCACAAGTCGAGGTAAACAGTAGGTACCCTGGGCACCAGGTACTCCAGAAATTACTTCAGATGTCATATTCGTCGTTAGCGGCCCCAAAAACACCCGAGTAATGATTTTTAACTAATTTTTAATAAATTTGCCGAGAACTCCACAAGACGAGGTACACAGTAGGTACCCTGGAGATCAGGTACTCCGGAGATCACTTTTGACGTCATATTCGTTTTCAGCGACCCCAAAAACCCACGAGTAACAAAATTCAACTCATTTCCGCTGATAATTGACGACAATCTGAATTTTTTTATTGTCTGTTTGAGATCCACTTTAAGAATGCATTTTTTGTATGCAGTTTTTCAATATTATAACATGGCTCCGGGTCACAAAGTTTCCTGGCGCATTCACGAATCGAATGCAAAAACAATTAATAAGATCCGTCTTGTCCTTTTTTTTTCGAAGGTTCAGTGCTTTATGGTTTCGCCTATGAGGTTATAGTCTAAGAGCTGGGAGCGGATTTTGTGCGTGATAAGTAATATGGAAAAACTATACGGAGATATGTTGAATTAGTTGTGTACATGACTTTCACCAACGGCCGGAAACCAGAGTGGGGGCCGAGGGTAGATATAAGGGGTCAAAGTCGCGGTTTTTATTATTTTTTTTGTGACGCTCTTGATAGAGATAGTGCACCAAAATTTGGCAATAAGTAGGTCATGACGTAACTAATTAAAATCTCCAGGGGCGGAAACCTGCGTGGCCGAAAAAGGGGTGGGGGGAGGGGTGAATATAAAAATTATAATTGGGTTTTTTGTGACGTTCCTGATCGAGATAATGCCCCAAAATTTGGGAATAAGTAGATGATGGCATAACTAAGTAAAATCTGCAGGGAAGGAACGCTGTGTGGGGGACAAATGGGTGGGGGCAGAGGTGAATATAACAATTATAAGGGTTATTTTGTGACGTTCGTGATCGAGGTAGTACACCAAAATTTGGCAATAACTAGATCATGACATAACTAACTAAAATCTCCAGGGGCGGAACGCTACTTGGGTATAAAGGCGTGGTGGGTAGGGTTGAATATAAAAAATATAGGGGTTTTTTGTGACCTTCGTTAACGAGATAGTGTATCAAAATTTGGGAATAAGTTGATCATGAAAAAACTAAATAAAATCTCCAGGGGCGGACAAGGGTGAATAAGCAAAATTTTTGGGTTATGCTCGTCATCCAGAATATGTACGTAACTTGCACAATTGATTCATTGTAAAATCAAAATCCAAAAGGGCGGATAGCTAGATGGGGTCAGCTAGCTTTGTTAAAAACGGTGTCACAATATTTTCATTAAAAGTGTAGAGAAAAAATTAAAATTTCTTATATTTTTCAAAAAATTTTATAACATTGATTTATGCAAATAATTATAATTATTGTTGTCGAAATTTTTATTATTAATTGATAGAAACAATGACGAAATTAGAAAGAAATTGTCCCCCGCTCAGCGCTCCGCCCTGGAGATTTTACTTAGTTATGTCATAATCTACTTATTCCCAAATTTTGGGGCACTCGATCACAAACGTCACAAAAAACCCAATTATAATTTTTATATTCACCCCTTCCCCCACCCCTTTGTCGGCCATGCAGGTTTCCGTCCCTGGAGATTTTAATTAGTTACGTCATGAACTAGTTATTCCCAAATTTTGGTGCACTATCTCGATCATGAGCGTCACAAAAAAAATAATAAAACCGCGACTTTAACCCCTTATACCTACCCTCGTCTCCCAATCTGGTTTCCGGCTCTGAGGATTTTACTTAGTTATGTCATGGTCTACTTATTCCCAAATTTTGGTGCACTATCTCGATCAGGAACGTCACAAAAAATCCTATATAATTTTTATATTCACCCCTGTTTTCACCCCTTTGTCGGCCACGCAGCGTTCCGTCCCTGGAGATTTTAATTAGTTACGTCATGGCCTACTTATTTCCAAATTTTGGTGCACTATCTCGATCATGAGCGTCAGAAATAAAATAATAGCTTTGATCGCGCAGTACGTCCTGGGTATACCCAGAGGGAGAACGCCTGCGCATTACAAAATTGGGCGTTCGCGGAGTCCAAATCTTTCCCTCTGAACACCCTCCGGATTTTTAATTCCGTGTTCGCGCAGTACAGAAAAATGATCCTGAACGTGTCCGAGATACCCTCCAGACGTTCGAGGATTTTGTTTCGGATTTTAAGTTCGCACAGGCGCACAAAATATTTGGGAAGAATTTCTTGACATTCTGTTCTTACTCCTTCCAATTCTTAACCTAAAATATTGTTTTGTTAAACAGCTTGTAGATGTAGATTCTGGTTTTTAAAGTTTTGAAATTATGTAAAGTGTTGTATCATTTAAATATTCTTCAAACAAATTTTAATATTTTTTATATTAAAGCTTTTTTAGTTGTTTTTGTCAATGTTTTCCATTTCTTATGTTTATAAATAAGTAGGTACCTTTTCTAGTATTATTTTCATTCGATATTCGATAATTATCTATTACGGTAGTATTTATTACAATAAATTGTACTCTGTTTTTACTTAATTTCTTCTATCTAAATGAGCTTATAAGTATCTACATATTCTTGTGGTTTATTTTTCAGTTTAATTTATGAGTTAAATTAGTCTCTTATTGAATATAATGAAACATAAACAATACATCAAACTTGTTCTGAAACTATTTCTTGTGTCTTGTTATATTTCATTATTTTTGTGGTGTAATAAACCACAACACAATGCCACAACCCATTAAATTCAATACATAGATATCAAAATTGGAAATGATATTATTCCTTCCTTCAGATAATGTTCAACCCCCATGAAGTTAAAGGTAATTTTTATATCTAAATATCAACAATCTTTTACTCTCTACAAGAATGTAAGCTGGATTTCAGAGTGGAAATAACCACATTATATTGTGGAAATAATAAAGAAAGACTCTAATCAAATTTCTACCTTCTAAGAAAGGCATTGAATTATTGAATAGAAAGTTAATCGTTTGCCTGTTGCCTTTATTCTCTTTTCTCTTTCTCTTTGTTGACATACAAATTTGTTGCATTTGCATTTTTTTTGACATTTATTTCGAAATAAGAAAGAGACAACAAAAGGCTTCCTTCTCTAACCTTAATGTATGCAACCCGTCATTACATTGCGAATCCGAAAATTGTTCGCGGAGCGAAAAATCCTGAGCATGTCCAGGATAAGTTTACGTTGACGCCTGCGCATTGGAAACTAATCCCGAACTTACTCTGGGTATGCTCGATTTGTACTGCGCGAACACTACTAATAAAAACCGCGATTTTGACCCCTTATAACTACCCTCGTCCCCCACTCTGGTTTCCGGCTTTGGGGATTTTACTTAGTTAGGTCATGGTCTACTTATTCCCAAATTTTGGTGCACTATCTCTAACAGGAACGTCACAAAAACCTCTTTTAATTTTTATATTTACCCCTGTCCCCACCCCTTTGTCGGCCACGCAGCCTTCCGCCCCTGGAGATTTTAATTCGTTACGTCATCACCTACTTATTCCCAAATTTTGGTGTACTATCTCTATCAAGAGCGTCACAAAAAAAAATAAAAACCGCGACTTTGACCCCTTATATCTACCCTCGGCCCCCATTCTGGTTTCCGGCCGTTGGGGGAAGTAATCTACACAACTAGTTCAACATATCCCCATATAGTTTTTCCATATTACTTATCACGCACAAAATCCGCTTCTATCTCTCTGACTATTATAGTTGGGTTTTAATTTTAGTATTTTATAAATACCAGAATATTCCACAGGGTGTTCCTAAATTTGAGAAAAAACATAGTTTGATTGGTACACCCGGTATACAATGACAATTTACCTGTCTAACAACAATATTATTACAGCGATATTGTTAAAGAATAAGGCTATAACATATTAAAAAAATCACTTAAATCGGACAACAGGTTTAGGAAATTCTAAACATCAAAAATGACCAATTTTGTGGGGTGTCCATTTTTCGTGCCGGTGAGTGTATTTTAAACATTTTAATTGTATTTTTATTTAAATATTAAACTAATTTTAATACTTAAAATAATATCAAAAATTAAAAATAACGTTGATACGTCATTTTTTATGAACTGAAGCGTCGTCTCCGCCATTGCTTTTCTCGTGAGGAATCGTATAGACTCTAAAAAACGTCGGTTTTCTACAAAAAATTCATACTATAATTTTTTTATGGGCCTTTCGACTAGCCTGCTGTATTTTCGTCAAATTTTGAAATCATTAAAAATGGTAAATTCTCGATAAATAATGTTATCCGTCATTTTTTGACAAACTGGAGCCTCCCAGCAATTGCTTTTCTCTTGAGGAATCGTAGAGAATCAAAAAAACGTCAGATTTTCTACACAATTTTAATAGAAGTATACCTTCTAACGTGCGTATGAAGTTAAAAACTTTTTTTTTCTATATTAATAAGTCCAAAATATATATATAGGGTGAGGCAAATAACTGGCCTATTAGAAATATCTCGAGAACTAAAGGCAACAGAATCATGAAAATTGGAATAAAAGGGTTTTGAGGGATGATCTATTAAATGAAAATATTTTCATCTCTTTGCAACTTCCGGTTATACCGGAAGTTGCTTATAACTTGGTTTTTTTAAATGGGACACCCTGTATATTTTTACATTTTTGGATTCTCCTCAATATCTTCTTTCTTAAAATATAAGATTTTGTAATATTATACAGGGTATTTTAAAAGATATTTACGTTTTTTTATTAATTTCGTAGCAACATTCACACCCTGTAGAATTGTAATAGTTTGACATTAAAAACTCTGCTTACGTTCAAGTGATTTTTAATATAGTCTATTATCGTTAAGAATCATTAGTATAGCTAATTTTGAAATATTAGTATACAGGGTTGGTCGAAACTCGGAATGAATATATTCTGAGTTTTCTTAAATGGAACACCCTGTATTTTAGTATTGTAATGAAATGATATTTTATGGTACTTTTTTATTTCTTAAGCATTCCCTATACCTAACTGCTTTAATTTGTGAGTTATTGGTGATTCAAGCTAAACATTAATTGCAACAAAAAATACGTAAAATTTTATTAGGTCGGCCATGAAAATATTCAATCACAAACAATTTTTCAGAAATAAATACATATTAATCCAGACCGATCCTTAAAATTACCAATAATGGTTTAGCTATCAAAATAGCTACGTAGTTAAGATTGTTGGTGCGACTAACAATTAAGCACAAATTAAAGCAGTTAGGTATAGGAAATGCTTAAGAAATAAAAAAGTACCATAAAATATCATTTCATTACAATACTAAAATACAGGGTGTTCCATTTAAGAAAACTCAGAAAATACTCATTCCGAGTTTCGACCAACCCTGTATACTAAAATTAAAAATTTAGCTATACTAATGATTCTTAACAATAGTAGACTATATTAAAAATCATTTGAATGTAAGTAGAGTTTTAGTTGTCAAACTTCTACAATTCTACAGGGTGTGAATATTGCTACGAAATTAATAAACAAACGTAATTATCTTTTAAAATACCCTGTATAATATTACACAAATCCTCATATTTTAAGAAAGAAGACATCGAAGAGAATCCAAAAATGTAAAAATATACAGGGTGTCCCATTTAAAAAAACGAAGTTATAAGCTACTTCCGGTATAACCGGAAGTTGCAAAGAGATGATAACATTTTCATTTAATAGATCATCCTTCAAAACCACTGTATTCCAATTTTCATGATTCTGTTGCTTTTAGTTCTCGAGATATTTCTAATAGGCCAGTTATCTGCCTCACCCTGTATATATAAACTATTTAAAAAGTCAGTACAACTGTAAACTCACTTTTGTCTCTGTTCTCACAACTTTTAAAACACAACTTAACAAACATAACCATAATAATAAAAATGACAACATATTCTTTAACCACAGTCGCCATATTGGATAAGTTTTGACATGTCATTGGAATACCCAATCAGAGCTAACGTATAATGTATCTGCGCGTGGCACCAACAATTTTGATGAATTCGCGCACATTTACATTCATTCCCAATCGCGCTTAAAGAAGTATAACTTCAAAAACTATTAAAAAATAAATGTAAATAAATAAAATAACTGAGAAGCTGAACCCAAGAAGACGGATGTCAAACTAAAATAAGTTCTTCAATTGTGTAAGGAAAACTCAATAACTTCGAAGACTTAAGCAGGCCACGCACTGAATCGGCATAGAGAGATCGGCTCGGCTAAGAGTAATCGGCAGATTTTGCTATACATGGAAGTAAATATGCCACCGCGCACCGCCTAAGGCCTATTTCATACTTTACGACTTCGGTCGTCACGACAAACGGTCGTAACGACAGTTAGTCGTACATTCCATTAGTCCAATACAGCAATGTACAGAGAGCCTTTCACACAGAACGACCACGACTAACTGTCGTGCCGTTGCTCCTCGCCTGTCGTCCAATATCACTGCAATGGACGACGGTCGTGTCGTGCCGTGCTATCAGTGAACCACGGGCATAAATTACTGCTTTCATACTTAACGACAGTTAGTCGTGTAGTACCAGTGAATCTAGTGGCACGTATATAATAGTAGACAATATAGATGGGAAATTTTTAATAAAGTAGACCAAAGTGGGACAAAACTTTGGATGTGTATACAGACAGAAATGCGACAAGGAATGCATCTCGTGAAGTTTTAGTAAAGGTGAACCCTGATTTTGAAACCTTAGAGGACCAGGAGAAAACTAAGTTTGGTAAGTTGTACTTACTTTATTTTACATATTAAGTATATTCGTAGATCACAAACCTGAATTTTTAGCCCATTAATTTCCAACCTTATGTAAACGCAACATTGTTATTGCTACCTTTTATTTAAAACAGAACATAAAGTACACATCTAATAAAATATTTTGAAATAATTATGGCATGTATAGTGTAATACGCATACAGATAAAGACAAGAAGAAGAAGAAGTATTTTGATAAAGATTTCCGAAGTGGAAATCGAAACGTCAAATAAACTTAATCATAAAATATAAAAATGTGGCTTATTCTCAACTAAAATAGTAAATTGCATAAGAGACCACAAGAAAAAAGCTTCAGAACAATTATTATTTTTTATGTTATTTAATTAAAAAAGATTATAATTAGGATTTTTAGTAAAAATCCTTATTTTAAATATGTGTTGCTTATCTTTGTTTATTTTACTTCTTATGATAAACTATAGTGAAATTTCATGTTACTTCCTGTCTTAAGCAAAATTCTATGAAGTATACAGAGCTATAATAAAACTCTAATAATTCAATAAATCTTAAGAATTTTAATCCCTTAGGCTTAGGAGAAAAGCGGGAAAACCCATCGTTATACCTGCCATGTCATAAACTAATATTTGTCTGCAGAAAGCCCAAATTTATTACTATCCGACAAGCCAGTGCTGGCGCGTGACCTTGAGCAAAAATACACAGCGACAAATGCAGAATACAAGAAGGTCAGCCGCCACCTCTCGCTTGTCGCTCTGTATATTGTTGTAAAATAGTACCAGCACATTTGTCTAAATTTAAATACGCACCAATCACATCTTCAGATGTTCAAAGAAATTTTTCTACGTAAAAATAATATATGATGTATAAATAATAAATTTTTGCCCGATTCATTTTACGCCCTGTGCTCTCTACGACAATAAGATGAATACTGTCGTAAAGTGTGAAAGTCCGATGAGCACGACAAACGGTCGTACGACCGGCTGTCGTGACGACCAAAGTCGTAAAGTATGAAAAAGGCCTAAGAACGTTCGACAGTCGAACGTTTTTAGGCGGTGCGCGGTTTCTCATTTATTTCCATGTATAGCAAAATCTGCCGATTGCTCTTAGCCGAGCCGATCGCTCTATGCCGATTCAGTGCGCGGCCTGCTTAATAGGACTTCATTGTTAGAACAACTTGCAAGATAAAATGTTATATTGTCTAAAATTTTGATTATCGTTCAGGCTCAGCCGTGTTATAAAAAAATGGTGAATGCTCTTCAAAAAGTATCCGCCAATAAAGCTGTTTAGAAAACTAGATACATACTTAAATTTAAATAAAAAAAGACTTTTAATAATACATTGCTAAATACTGGTATTGTATAATAGAGAAACAGTCAAAACCCATTAATTAACTAAGTGAGTTAAACAAACAGATACTGAACAATGTTTTATATCCTTTCAGCAACAAAGTAACTTTTATCTACGTTGGGAAACTCAGGATATTCCTCGGTGTACTATTCCTGGTCAAACTCAGTTTATTGTTCTCAGTCAGCACCGCAGGGAGCAGATTTATATATCAGTCAAGTTAAATTAGAATTAGATTACATGTCGAAGTAGATTCACCGTTTCTAGACTCTCTAAATTGAAACTTTTTAAATGTGCATTACAGGTACGGGAAACAAGCAGACTTCAAATTAGTTTATTAAACCAGAAGTACTGCTAAATGCATAAAGGTTTTGAAACTTTAATTTCCAGGGACGTTCTGGAATTAACTGAATCGAATAAAAACATTAATGGACAATATCAACAGAATCTCAATTACAAATCGAATCACAACGTCAAGTTAAAAAGGGAATCATTATTAGTCCAGAGAAATAAGATTTTTCTCGTGACACATCCCCCTCCAGGCCGAAACCAAATTTTTTGAGTAGAATGGACATCTATATTAATAACCCTTATGTTTCCTGCAGCCGATTTTGATGATATACATAGTTATAAACAAATGAAGATCAAAAAACGGTAAATTTTCGCTTTTTTCGTCTATAGCCAAAAAGTTAAGCATTTTAAACAAAGAGAGTAAGATACTCATAAATCGTGTAAAAAATTTCAATATGGAGTTCGCTGAATATGTCTATCCTTATTGGTTGCTTAGAAAATTGCAAAATAAATCATAAATTTTGAGTTTTTATAAATATTCATAACTTATGAAAAAATTAACTTGGAACCTTCTTATTACACGAATTGCTGAGACTTCTGGTGCTTAAATTATATTTTAACTTTCAAAGCAATTGGTCAAATAGTTTAAAAGTTATTTAATTTGTTTATCCCAAATTCAGTTTTTTTGCAACACATAAGTCAGAAAATTATGAGGTTACAGTAAGACTTCTGACAGTTTATGGAAGAAGAACATTTATACTATTGACTTAATTAAAAAAAAATAACAAAAAGTAATTTTAAACAGTGTAAAATTTTTTTGCAAAATCACGTCGATTTTTTGCTTACTTATAAACAATTAGAACTTTTTAACCGTTACCCGTAGAAAAATTATTTTTTCATATTTGGAAAGACTGAATTTTTATACACATTTAGAAGGAGAAACAATTGTCCTAGGACAATTAGGGACGAAGTTAGCCCCCCCCCCTTTTTTTAATTCACATGTTTTTGCAAAATAATTTTTCAGTATTTAGAATTATTTTTTGTCATTTTTTTTTTATTCAAATAATAGTATAAATATTCTTCTTTCATAAACTATCCAAAGTATTAGTGTAACTTCATCATTTTCTGATTTATAGCGTTGCAAAAAAAATTAATTTGGGATAAACAAATTAAATACCTTTTAAACTATTTGACCAATTGCTTTGAAATTTAGGATATGATTTAAGCACCAGAAGTCTCAGCATTCCGTGTAATAAGAACGTTCTAAGTTAATTTTTACATAAGTTATGAATATTTATAAAAACTCAAAATTTATTATGTATTTTGCAATTTTCTAAGCAACCAATAAGGATAGACATATTCAGCGAACGCCATATTGAAGTTTTTTATATGATTTATGAGTTTCTCACGCTCAAATTTGTTTAAACTACTTAACTTTTTGGTTGTAAACGAAAAAAGCGAAAATTTACCGTTTTTTGACATTTGTTTATAACTATGTATATAACTATCATCAAAATCGACTGCAGGAAACATATAGGTTATTAATATAAATGTCCATACTACTCAAACAATTTGGTTTCGGCCTGGAGGGGGTTGTGTCACCAACAGGATATTTTTTTCCTTATTTCTCTGAACTATAAATCTTTATATGATGAGCCTAAATTACTCGTTCTAACGAAAACTTATTCTTAGAAGAAAAACAATTGTTAACATCTGTTTTATTAAAAAATGATTTTCCTTTATAGTTTGTAAATAAGGAATTGTCAAGATTGGATCGAATGGTCAAGAAATAATACGAGGAAATAATTGATGGATTCGACCGTTACTTGATGGAAGTTCATTTTATCTAACAATAAAAGACTGAAAACGTTTGTTTTCTATACTTCCACAAAATTTATTATATCTAAGTGACTACAGCTGTTTCGGCGGAGTGCCTTTCTCAAGTAATATAGTTTACAATGTGTTTGCCTTTTTAATCTTCAACTGAAGAGGTTGAGGAGTGGGGAGCTATTTGTTTCGAGTTGGTCATTCAGAATTATATCTGTATTTTTCAGTTTATTAATTTCCATAGATTCTAAAAAAGATAGCTTAAGGCCTTTATTTTGAATATGTAGAATTTGAAACTCTTCATTGAAAGAATGATTATGATCTAGAAGGTGAAGTGCGTATGTAGAAGTGTCTGTTTTTCTATTGTTGAATGCCCTTTTGTGTTCTGCTATCCGTTTGTCAAAAGTTCTGCCAGTTTGACCGATGTACGTTTTCGGACAGTCACCACATGTTAGTTTGTACACACCACTCTGTAGTTGCTTTCTCTTTCGGCTTTTATTGTTCTTAATATATTTGCTTAAGTTGTTATTAGTTCTGAAAGCTGGTGTTATTCCTTTCTTTTTTATGTATCTGGCTATTGTTGTTGTTATCTTGCCAGTATATGTGAGAGAGCAGAAGGTACTGGGTTCTTTCTGTGGTGGTGGATACACTAATTTCAGGGCTTTCTTGTGGAGTTTTTGGTTTAAAATTTTGTTAACTGTTTGTTCGTTATAGCCGTTGTTTACTGCTATTTGTTTAATGATGTTTAGTTCTATTTCGAAGTTATTTTTTGTCATGGGAATTTCTGTCAGTCTATGTATCATGCTATGGTAGGCTGCTAATTTGTGTTGTGTAGGATGGGATGATGCATAAACCTACCCATACTGACACAACTATACACAATTCATCATCCCATCCTACACAACACAAATTAGCAGCCTACCATAGCATGATACATAGACTGACAGAAATTCCCATGACAAAAAATAACTTCGAAATAGAACTAAACATCATTAAACAAATAGCAGTAAACAACGGCTATAACGAACAAACAGTTAACAAAATTTTAAACCAAAAACTCCACAAGAAAGCCCTGAAATTAGTGTATCCACCACCACAGAAAGAACCCAGTACCTTCTGCTCTCTCACATATACTGGCAAGATAACAACAACAATAGCCAGATACATAAAAAAGAAAGGAATAACACCAGCTTTCAGAACTAACAACAACTTAAGCAAATATATTAAGAACAATAAAAGCCGAAAGAGAAAGCAACTACAGAGTGGTGTGTACAAACTAACATGTGGTGACTGTCCGAAAACGTACATCGGTCAAACTGGCAGAACTTTTGACAAACGGATAGCAGAACACAAAAGGGCATTCAACAATAGAAAAACAGACACTTCTACATACGCACTTCACCTTCTAGATCATAATCATTCTTTCAATGAAGAGTTTCAAATTCTACATATTCAAAATAAAGGCCTTAAGCTATCTTTTTTAGAATCTATGGAAATTAATAAACTGAAAAATACAGATATAATTCTGAATGACCAACTCGAGACAAATAGCTCCCCACTCCTCAACCTCTTCAGTTGAAGATTAAAAAGGCAAACACATTGTAAACTATATTACTTGAGAAAGGCACTCCGCCGAAACAGCTGTAGTCACTTAGATATAATAAATTTTGTGGAAGTATAGAAAACAAACGTTTTCAGTCTTTCATTGTTAGATAATACGAGGAAAATATCAGTACCATATATAAAAGGACTATCCGAGAAACTTAAAACAATAGTTGTACATTCAACATTTCAACAACATTTAAAACAACAAATACATTGCGATCTATTATTTCGTTAGCGATTTTTATTCTAGTATCGGGAGTTTTTTGTTTTTTTTTAATTAAATGTATGAAGTTGAATGTAATGTTTCTCGATTACACGTTAAGCGTTATAAACCATTAAACCATTATAGGCCTGGATCCCGCGTACCAAAAAAAACTTGATTAATACCAAGCTGAAAATTTCTTAATAGTTTAACGGTGTCTAGTCGGACAAACTTTGATATATTGAAACTCTGGAACAGGGGAAGTTTTAATTGTGGAACGTGATTTTAATTGTGGAACGTGTCATCCTGACAAGTTTACGATTGTGAAAACTAGCAGATTGTTTTTAAGTTTATTCAATAGCAAACTTTATATAATATGTATTGTTATATTCCTAATTGATATAAGAAATAAAAGTTTATAATTATAAATTAAAGTCAAATTAAAATAAAGGTTTTCATTTTTCTCGACCACGGGCATGTAAATTTGGAACACCGTGTATAAAACAAATTATGTATAGGTAGATTTTAAGAGAGTGATTCGGAGAAGTGTTTACGAACCTCGGAAACAATACGACTAAAGTAAACAATTAGAGTGATGTGTACAAAGAAAGTGTTCGCGGAAGGATTTGTCATTAACCACCGCTAACTAATACTCTAGTGAATAAGATAATAGGTCATTAAATTTGTAAATGTTGTATTAATGTAGAAAGTAAAATTGAAATGGGGAATATTATTTTTTCTTGAAATCCATTAAGATATTTAGAAAAAGGAAAGTTTTGTATTGATGAATACGGATAAATGAAAGTTGCTTGGGATTGGTTGATTTTTGAATGCTGGAAGGGGTAATTTGGAAGTAGGAGAATGGATGACATATGTGAAAGCAGAATGTTTTGAGCGATCGAAAGGCGAAGTCCAGTGTTCGAGAAGAGTGGACAAAAAAGTGAAACGCCGGTATAGTTAGTTTGTTGTTGAAATTTAAAAAGTAAGATATCGTGGAACGAGTGTTAGGCCGAGTCGAGATAAGATATAACTCCTTGAGTCTAGAGTATCCCGGTTTTTGTTGAAGTGTTTGAAAAAGGTAGAACACGGCATCAGGAGAAGGCAGGAACGAGGGCGGTACGAGGCGTAGTTTGCAGAAAGGAGCAGAGGCTTTACTGGGAAGCTGGTACGAGTCGTTTGATCGCAACCCAAGATAGGAGGAAACGTGTTTTGTGTGAAGACATTGTCAAATCATCAGTAAAGGTCAGTCTATTTTGTTATGGCATGAATGTATGGTTTATGTATTAAATACCACATTGAAAATTGAGGCACACAATCCTTATTAAAAATTTTTCATCAAACCTAAATCAATTTATCACTGATAAATCATAATAGTTCATTTTAAATAAAATAACTTTGGAGACAAAAAGAAATAAGATTCCCATGTTTGTAAATGTTATATTAAATAAAGATAGAAAGATAAGATATAGGAAATATTAAGCAATCGAATGCCATTTAGATAAAATAAATGATTTTATAATTTATAATTGAAATTCATATGTTTGTATTATTTTACTCTCTTTTATCTATCCCGATTAGGAATCCACTGAGAAATATTTTGAAGCCGCGAAAGTAAGTAATTGATATTATAATTTAGCCCTGAGATTGACACTATATTGGTATTTGATCTGTTTGATTAATGAGATAATCATTAATTAATTAATTAAAATAAATTACATCTGAGAACAGCATCAGATTTCAAAAATAAGATCACAACAGTATATAAAAAAGGTTTGCCCGACAAATATGTTGGGCATTTTAATTAGTCCGACATGTAGAATATGTCAAATGACAGGAATTGTATTGGTGTAAATAGCAGTCTGATTTTTGCATATGAAAGGGTAACAGGGACAGGGAAGTTCTGTCCGACAAAATATATGGGACGTTTTCGTAATCTGATATTCAAAACCTGTAACCTGTTCCACAATTAAAATTTCCCTTGTTCCAGTGTTCCCTTACATCAAAGTTTGTCCGACTAGACACCGTTAAGCTATTAACAAATTTTCAGATTGTTATTAATATACTTTTTTGTGGTCAATATTTTTTTGTGTCCACCTAATGGACACTGTATTTTTTTCTATTCGGAATATATTAAAAAATATATATATAAAATATATATTGGGATGGCTGGAAAATGAACTCGGATTGCCCGACCACAAGTTTAGCGTCGTAACCACTAAACTATTTGGGCGATAAATATTATCGCCCAAATAGTATAGTTTAAAAGGGATCCTATTGTGCTATCCCGTGGGCACTTTGTTGCTAAAATGTAAAACCCATATTTTTTGGTTTCTAATATATTTGTAATGCAAAATCACTTGGTCGTCCAAAAATCGTTGCGGGAGGGGACCGGTGGGGAGCCTTACAAAAAAAAAACTGCAATTTTTTTTTCGTCGTTTTTCGGATGTGCAATATCCGAAAATTCATTCCTCAAATTTGCATACCCATCCGGACATTAGAAATATTTGTTTTTAATTTATAAAAATACGTCAAACCATTGTTGTATATGGAGCGCCTTCATATAAAATCACTTGCCCTGAAAACCCATATTTTTAAAATCGTTTACATCGCTCTATCTCGAAAAATATTGGGTCTGGCAAAAAATGGCTTTCTATAAACGTTATAGACCAAACATCAGAGAACATGTGAGTGTTTTTGGAATTTTGATTGGATAATTAGTTTAAGAAAAAAATAAATAAATCGAACGGCATGTCACGACGGACAGTGGTGAACGCAGAGATGCGAGGAAGGGCGAGATTCTATGCGAGAGTCAATCCCTAATCGACTCTACTGACCGGGATGTTGTTAGGGTCGTTTTTTCATTGTGATGCCAATTTTAGGGATGATGAATACTGCTAGCGTACTAAATAGATTTTTTTGGCTCATTTTGTTGTCAGATTATTAACACTTTTGGAATATTGTATGTGTTAAGTGATAGTAGTATGTAGTTATATTATCATAATATTAATAATAGGAATTGTTGTATATATTTAAGGTACTGTTGTATGCTTATTCCAGATTTAGCCATACGGCTCACACTCCCTCAAAGGGGAAAATTCACTTATCCCAGATACTTACGATATCAAAAGGATTGAGCTCTGGTGGGACTCATTCCGTGTTAACGAGCCCTAGATGACTTAGTACGTCGAGGTATCCCCAAAAATGTTCTTACAGATTCAATTGTTTTATCATTATAAAGCTTATTAAGGACGTCGTAAAATGGTTAAAGTTCAAAAGCTTGGTATGTACATATTCTAAAATGGCATCGGTTTTCCCTGGAATTAATTTCGGAATCAAGAACAAAGGATAGTAATACAAACAATTACATCTACGTACCTATTTCTTAATTACTAGATATACAGAAGGACTAGCACAGCCTAAAAGCCACTTCTTATACAGAGTTATTAGTTATTAATAATCTTGACACAGCTTCGTATGTCAACTTACGGGCTCGTATAGCTTCATTATACTTTTTACCAGATAAAATACCATCAATTGTGGACTGAGCATATAGACCACTGTCCAACCATACGTCAGCAAATCTAGAATCTGTCATAAACTGACCAATTATTTTCAGGAAGTTCATAAAAATGTAGAATCCACCTAGACGAATAACTACATTCCTTGTGTCTTCTGGCTGGGACCATTGGAGCTCTTTAGCTTTATAATAGATCGCTTGGTCAAATGTCAGTACTGTGTATCTGTTATTTAGCTTCTTAGCAATTTCACTGCACTTTCTGATAACAGTCCAAAAGGTATCATATTCTGACGAGACATGGGGTAGAAGAGGTAAGTAGCCATAGGTCGTTACATGTGATTTATCCTCCAAAGTCAGTTTATGAAATCCTGACCACTGTGGGATAACGGTTTCATTCCTAACAGTCCCTCATTCTGCAAATGCACCATGCCATGTTACGACATCGTATGTTATTATTAAGATTCTGGCTCTTTTCTATGATTCTCAGTTTATTTTCTTCTGATTGTACTTTTCTGTTTGATTTCTCAAAATAACTTTTATGAAGGGAATGAAAACCATTAGGTATTGTCAGCTTCTGATTCTATGGCAAAAATTTAAATTGTCCAGGTATATCTTCATTCAATGGTCCTCTCTGGAAGGCAGCAATTTGGGTTCCGTGAAAAGTAGGTGATTTGTCCAAGGTCTCTTCCAAAATGTCAATGTTGTCAGCGGCAAATTGGACAAATCTGTCGGGTACCAATTGTCTCGGTATGGTCACATGATCATTCTCCAAGTAAAGTTGAATTTCTTCTTAGGCGATGCTGTTACGCACTCTAAGAGTATTGATGTATGAAATTGAATGACCGCAGGCGTGCATTGCTTCAATGAGTTTTTTTGATCTTGTTTCGTGATGAACTAAAAGTCCTAGCCCAATATGCTTTGGAGTTTTTATTTTTCCCTTTGAACAGACAAAAATAATGTCTTGGCAAATGCTTAGGGTTTCAGTCTCCTTTTCATTATCGCTTTAATTTCGGACTATAAGGTTAACAAGAGAATACAAGCTTTCAGGAATAGACTTTTTGTAGTCTCTAACATTCATTTTTTTTTAAGTCGGGTTCAGTTGACATCTTGTTTATCTCACTTCGGATAGTTTGGCAGATTTTGACTAGAATGTGTTGCTCCGATTCACCGAAACTGAAACTGAGAGTGTCAGATTCGTCGTGGTTGTGCACGATTGTCTCAATTGCCTGTTCTTTCGAGAACTTCCTTAAAAATATTGTGGGCTCGTTTTGTCTAGGAGACCTTACTGATTCAACAGCATCCCCAAAATGGTTTTTCATTTTTTTAATTATTTGTTTCTCGCTCATGTCGTCAATGCCACTAATTTCACGATACCTTTTTTGCCAATCGATTTTGTATTGTATCCTTTACCTTTCTCAAAACCCTTTCTCCATTTCCTCCAAGAGTTTCCCAAATGCTTCATTTTCTGTTTTGTTAATATCAGTATTTCCAACAGATTTTTTATTTAGATTGTGTAATTCAGTTGAAACGCAAGCGGCATGATATTTTGTTTCCGAGACAATTAAGTCGTCTCCAGTTCTCGCAAAGAACACAGGGTTGCTTCGTGATATAGCTCTTAATTTTTTTTGTATATTATTAGTCATAACTTGGCAGAGTTTTTGTTTCGGTGAGCGCTTCTGATAAAAGATGCACTTTTGTGAATTAAAAGGTGATCGCAAGGGCCGATTTTGAAAAATATCTTCTCTACGAAACGTCAGTTTAGTATTTTTTGACTTGTACGAGGCAATGTTCTTTGAGCTCATATAGGATTTGTAACAATTTTTGTGCCATTTAAAAAAATCTTGATTTTGTAGATCATCAAATTTTGAAAATATATGCCGCATATATTTATCATCATGACAATTTTTCATACGTTCACTCGTGCATTGAATAAAAGTTTTTTTTAGATCTTTCTTAAGAATTAACCAGCCTTCCTCGTTCCAAACAAATAAGACACACATTTTGAATAAAAACGGCTTGTCCGACATCAGATTTTCGGAAAGAAACATGCCTTAATCTGATTTTTTACTCAAGTTAGCTGTCAGAGCTGCTGCTGTTTGTTAAATCCATTTCTAGATGGATACAAAAAATTTTTAACTGTAATACTAATAAGTAGGTACAATATTGTTAACTTACCAATAGGTTTAATTAATCACTTTTAATAATATAATTAACACAGAAGAACTTTATTATGTCTCACTTAAAATCTCAGTGGATTTCGCGCTAAAACTAAAGCTTATAATAGTAAAGAATTTAAAGAAAGAACAGCATCTCAAGGCAAAAACGACCCTAACAACATCCCGGTCAGTAGAGTCGATTAGGGGTTGACTCCCGCATAGAATCTCGCCCTTCCTCGCATCTCTGCGTTCACCACTGTCCGTCGTGACATGCCGTTCGATTTATTTAATTTTTTCTTAAACTAATTATCCAATCAAAACTCCAAAAACACTCACATGACATGTTCTCTGATGTTTGGTCTATAACGTTTATAGAAAGTCATTTTTTGCTAGACCCAATATTTTTCGAGATAGAGCGATGTAAACGATTTTAAAAATATGGGTTGTCAGGGCAAGTGATTTTATATGAAGGCGCTCCGTATACAACAATGGTTTGACGTATTTTTATAAATTAAAAACAAATATTTCTAATGTCCGGATGGGTATGCAACTTTGAGGAATGAATTTTCGGATATTGCACATCCGAAAAACGACGAAAAAAAATTGCAGTTTTTTTTGTAAGGCCCCCACCGGTCCCCTCCCGCAACGATTTTTGGACGACCAAGTGATTTTGCATTACAAATATATTAGAAACCAAAAAATATGGGTTTTACATTTTAGCAACAAAGTGCCCACGAAAATCTTTTCTAGAAGCCTTTTGCCAGTCCATTTACTCTACTAAAATGGTTTATTATCCCTATCCTGGTTGGTAAGGAGATATCTGCAGTTTTTTGTTGTGTTACATCAGTTTTGATGTGGTGACTGTGTTCTTTGCTGCAAGAGTAGCCGCTTGGCTATCTGTATTAATGTTTAACGTTTGCTTGGGGGTCTCCTTCCATGATCTAATAATCTAATCGATGCAGGCCACTGAAGCAAAAACTTTGGTGGCCCACTTTGGTGGACAAAAAAAAACCTGGAACACAGTTGTATATTGACCTAGACATTGCTCTGTTACCTTTACATTCATAAATCTGGAGATGTCTTGTCTTTCAAAAGTATTCAAATGTTTCCATAATGACCTTACCTTATTACCTGAAAGATGTAGCAAGTGTGCACCAAAATAGGCGAGCTATGTGTTGACAGTCGTTAAAGATAAATGTCGAGAAAAATATTGCCAATAAAGAAATAAGTGATTTTCCCGAATCACACTTGTAGAATCTACTTTTAAGGGTAGTTTACTAATCCGTAGAACTTTTCATTTTTTAATAACCGTATCTACGTAAAACAGAGTTGTTCTGGATTCTTTTGTGTAGAAGCAAGACATGTTTGTATTTAAAATGCGTTTTAACTCGTAACTTTAAAATCTACAGGTATCTTTTGTACCATGATAGTTTATTTTTATTTAAGTAGATATGTATAATCCGAAAAATTATTTATTTCATTCCTTAATACTATTTATGTTGCATTTGATTAAGGAAATTAAACAATTTTTACATGTCACATTTTTAGAAATAACGAAAATTATTTTCAATTTGGCTCATGACATTCCTCCATGAGTTTGGCGTTGTATTTGGAATGGATTACATTCTAGTGTAAATACTCATTGAGCCCTCTTATCAGCAGAATATTTTAGGTATGTGTGTACGTAATTAATTTTAATGAATTAAACGATAATTAAATAATACTTAGTTATAATTCTACAACATTAAATGGCTTGGTTGGAGGGATCTGGAAAATATAGCCACGAATTGTATACAGAGTAGACCAAAAGTCTTATAACGCCCAATTATCTCGGTAAGTGGATGGTCTGAATTATACAAAAACAGGGTTCTGTTCTGTAATATAAAAACTTGAAATTTGATGTTTGCAACGTTACCAGATTTTCCATTTTTCTGATACCATCATTAGTCACTTTTGTTCTTTAAATACAACACCATGTATATTTTTGTACCATAGTCAGGATCATCTTGCAAAAGATAACACAAAAGAATAAACACGCCTACTCATCTCAATAAATTTTTTGATTCAAACTACTTACAACTAAATTTGAACATAATAATTAATTAGAAGTTTACTGCATTGATAAATTAATGTCTACGTAATCAAGTGTTTAAAATGTCCTACGTTGCTAATTTGGCACTATCCTAAACGATGATAAAATGCGTCTACTATAGTAGAAACGGTCATGTAATGAGATGTCCAGAGAGGTATGTATAACCCTCTACACCTGATAATACACGTCAAGATCGCCGAAAAGAGAGGCTAAGGCCGAAGAAAAACATCCTGGCATCGAAATCTCCGAGAAGGGTATCAAGAGACCGTCGCTAATCTGTTTAGAGCTGCCGTAATCAAAGTCATTATTGCCAATGTGATCGCCAATGTTTGATAATCGGACAGGGTACTGTAAAAAGAAGAAAAACTAGTCCCTCGTCATTAAAACAGTAATTCGCTCGTTTTTATTAAAAACCATCTTTATTATAGAACTTTTAAAAACATGTAAATCAACGGTCATCTTTAGATAATAATACAATTAATTCCACAAAACCTTTTAATAAACGTCAAGCTATTGTTAATTTTATGAATTAATGTCAAAATCACAGCGTTCTATATTTACACTGCATTACTTCAACTTCAAAACTATTTGACGTTCTAGATAACATATCAAGATATGTTATCTAGAACGCAGGTCTTAAATACATAAAACTTCTTCAGTGTCAAATAGTTTTGAAGTTGAAGTTATGCAGTGTAAATATAAATATGGTTGTACTAGTATTGAAGTGAGAATTCCAATAATAATAGGATATACGGAGTGTTGTATTTAAAAACCAAAGTGACCATCGCTATCAGATAACTGGTAAATCTGGCAACATTGCAAGTATCAAATTTGAACTCTCCATATTCCACAATAGGCGTATCCAGGTTTTTGTACAATTGGACCATCCATTTAATAGTCTAAGAGCTAGTGAACCCTCCGACTAACGGTCGTCCTGTAAGGCTAGAAATTTGTCTAGTGATAATTCATAGCACACCAAGGCTAAAAACCATTACCTAACAGGCATCAGCCGTGCACGTTTATCTACCAGGTAAATCGAAAAGTGCATAGTTTAGGGGTAAAATAAACTTTCTCCTTAGTCCGTTCTTTAAAGGTAAAATATTGCAAAACCTCTAAATTTTAAAGAACCGCTTGGATTGACATGAAATTTGGCATACACATAGCTAACAAATCAAACAAAAAAAGTGATATTGTGCCGATATGTGCTTTTGCCCTGGGGGTGGTTTTCACCCCTCTTCATGGTGAAAAAATGTTCGTCCAAAGAAAGTCAGGAAATGGATAAACTGGCTAATTTTAGTAACTTTTGTTCTATAGAGTTTTTCACTAAGTCAATACTTTTCGAGTTATTTGGCAGTGAATATGTTCATTTTTTCAACAAAATAACCACGCGTTTAGACGGTTTTTCGCAAATAACTCAAATAGTAAGTATTTTGTCGAAAAAATATTCATACCAAAAATATAGCCTGTAAAAAATTTAAAAAAATGGTGTATATATCACGTCTCTACACCTAGTAGAAGCAGAATTATAGCTAATGAAAAATAGGTTCATATTCGTCAAATTCCAAATGGAATACTTTAACGTGAAATAACCAAAAATGAAGCACATTTCGAGGAAAACTCAATACAGCTTATTTAAAGTGTTTAAAAAAAGCTTCATTTTTGTTCTATAAAAAAAATTTCTAGCATCAAAATTAAACAAGTTACGCTCAAAATAAAGTTAGTCCCTTTTGGTTTTGGTAAAAAAATCGGGAAAATCACCCCCTAATTAGTATCTTAAATGAACTTAATCGTTACGACTTCACAAGTTTCTTGACTCGTGTATATATTGTTTATATGATCTGTAAGTTTCATCGGTTCAAAGTCCTTATTATTGAAAGGGCTGTAGTTAAAAGGGGTTGAAGGAGTCACTGATCACGAATGTATGCAAATTTAGAAACACCAAATCTTAATCAATTTTGTCTAACAGAAAAACAAAGAAATACATGATATTCAGAAAAGCAAATCTGACTTTTTTTGTTTTTCGAGATTTTTGGTATCTCTAAAAATTTTTAAGTTATTTTGAAAAAAAGAATATTTTTCAAAATTTAAATTTTTAAAAATTTTACTTTGAAACCAAATTTGTTCAAAAATAAGCACTTTGAATCGATGAAACTTACAGATCATATAAACACAACATAAGTAAAATAATTTGTGGAGCGGTAACGATTAATTTCATTTAAGTTGCTAATTAGGGGGTGGTCTTCCCGATTTTTTTTTTTGCAAAAACAAAAGGGACCAACTTTATTTTGAGCGTAACTTGCTTAAATTTAATGCTAGAAACTTTTTGTAAAAACAGAAATAAATCTTTTTTTAAACACTTTAAAAAAGTTATAATGGGTGTTCCCCAAAAAGTGCTTAATTTTTTGGATATTTCACGTCGAAATATTCTATTTGAAATTTGGTGAATATGAATCTATTTTTCATTGGCTATAACTCTGGTTCTGCAGGATCCAGAGACCTAACGCGTACACCATTTTTTTTTACTTTTTTATAGGATATATTTTTGCTAGGAACGTTTTTTTCCACAAAATACTTACTTTTTGAGTTATTTGCGAAAAACCGTCTAAAATGTGGTTATTTTGTTGAAAAATGAACATATTCACTCGCAAATAACTCGAAAATTGTTGACTTGGCGAAAAAGATCCATAGAACAAAAGTTACTTAAAATTAGTCAGTTTACCCATTTCCGGACTTATTTTGGACATATCTTTTTTCACCCCCAAGAGGGGGTGACAGTCACCCCCAGAGCAAAAGCACACATCGGCACCATATCACTTTTTTTTCTTTGACATGTAAGGTATACGTGTGCCAAATTTCATGTCAATCCAAGCGGTTCTTTAAAATTTATAGCAAAAACCGTGAAAGAATGGACTACCTGTAAGGTTTAAATTTAAGTATGTGTTTGAGTAAGTCATTTAGAAGAAATGTGTACAATGACAGGCGATTCTGAAGAGCATAAGACCTTGCCAGGCGAGGGGAAAGATTAGGGGTTTTCCTAAAATTATTTTTCTTGCATCGAACAAATTTTTTTTAGGTTTTTTGAATCATGCCAAACAGAAAAGGTCTTTAGTGATTTTTCTCTTAAGTTAATAGTTTTTGTTATAATATAAGCGATTGAAAATTTTGAAAATTGCGAAATCGGCCATTTTTAACCCTAAATCGGACATTTATCTAAAAATTTCAATTTTGCCAAGGTAGGTAGATATTCTTTAAACATTGATTGATGAAATCCCAAAGAGTTTTTTGCAATACAATATCGGAAACCCCTTTGTTTTTTAATTGCTAATCAAGCGGGCGTGACACTGTAGTATGAGGACGTTTGAGTTGGCATAAATTCATTATCTCAAGAATGGGCAAATTTCAAGAGAAATCCTCAGACAGGTCGATCTTTATTTTTAAATTAGGACTTTTTGGCAAATATATAATACTAGTGACGTCATCCATCTGAGCGTGATGACGTAATCGATTATTTTGCTTAATGAGAGTAGGGGTTGTGTGATAGCTCATTTGAAAGGTTATTTAATTCTCTATTCAGTAATATAAACATTAACATAATTATTTATACAGGGTGTACAAAAAAAATTTTTCTTCTATTTGTCAAATTTAATCAAAGTTAATTTAATCTGGTAGATACACGTGCACGGCTGATGCCTGCCAGGTCATGGTTTTTAGCCTTGGTGTGCTATGAATTATCACTAGACAAATTTCTAGCCTTACAGGACGACCGTTAGTCGGAGGGTTCACTAGCTCTTAGACTATAAGAGATAGTTAGACGTTTCCAGGGTATTTGGTCTATTCTGTATTTCATTTTATGTTTATATTAAACAAATTAAAATATTAGAAATATCTTAAAATCTCCTAAAATCAAATATATCAAACTCGGTTTTTCAAACAAATTTTTAAACGATTTACTATTTAGCTTGTTAATTAAGGCGAAATTAATTCGTGTATGTGTCCTATAAAATAATTTATTGACAGTTCCATTGTATTAGATCAATTTAGACCGTTCTGAATTCTACCTGCTTTCCACACTTTGACCTGATTAGATCTTTTGTGCTAACATAACTACGTGACAGCTCCATTGTGTCAACCGGTGGATATAAACTACATTTGTAAAGGTAGTATATTCCTTATTAGTTGTAGGCGAGCGGTGAACCCCTGAAAAGGTGACCATGACCTATAACTCGTTGGAAACCGAGGAAAATTGGTAAACACAACGATTTGATTGGAAGGGGGAACATGCAAACAAACAGGAAAGATTTTCATTTTATAATTTGAATGAAATTTTATAGTGTACAAGACCACAATTTTACTTTGCAATAAATAATTGAAAAAGCTATAGTCAAACATGAAGAAATCTATTTAGCATTCTTAGATTTGAATGTTTGATATGGTGTACAGGACAGTAATCACAGGCATCTGGCAGAGCCTAGAGAATAAGAATGTATATGAAGAACTATTAAGGGTGGTATGTAGTCTGTATGAAAATACTAATAACCAAGTAAGAACAAGAAACAGAACTTCAAAAATAACGATGGAGTCAGACAGGGTGGTGTATTGTGTCCATTATTGTTTATAAGCGTTATGGGCGAAGTAATAAAAGCTTGCTGGCCAAAAACAAAAAGATATATTGCAGGATACAGAAACATGCAAGTAGTCAAAGTAGAAGCATGCGTATTTGCAGGTGATATAGTGCTAATAGCAAAAACAGAAAAATACCTTCAAAAGAACATGACAATGTGGACAAAAGAATTAAAATCTTACAATTTAAGAGTAAACACCGAGAAAACTAAAGTGATGCTAGTAACAAAAAAAAAATAAACATTAACATAGAAGGAAATGTAATCGAACAGATAGAAGTATTCAAGTACTTAGGGATAAGTTTGAATAATAAAGGGATACAAGAAGAGGAGATTGGTGTCATTGTTATGGTTATTCATTTTTTATTTACATGTTTACTCTGATTGGAGTACGAAGGGAACCATTCTCGTTGGAATTTTACCGCGCTGAGCAGATGGAACGTGAATTATAAATTGTAAAATTCCCTCATCTTCTTTAGTCTCCGCATCCGTTATGGCTTGCAAATTTTATAAGCCTCGGAGGTGCAACCAGAGAAGGTTCCCATTGTTTTCAATCTGGTGGGATGTAGAGTAATATTTTTAGTATTATTTTATGTGCTATTAGATTGAAAACTTATTCTTTTGGAGAATGGACACTGACACAAAAAAAATGATAGATTCTTTTGAGATGTACATTACAGAGGGATACCGAGAATTCCATGGGTACAAAAAGTTACAGATGGGAGTTATTTGTGCGCATGAGTAAGCAAAAAGAATTAATAATCATGTCAAATAGAGGAAAACCGACTCATATTGGAAGGTAAAGTACAGGAAAAATATCAGGAAGACGCCACATTTCATGGTTGACAGACCTGGGATGGTTTGACCGCTCATCCGCAGAGATATTTCGTGCATCAGTTACCAAAGCTACTGGACCAAGAGTCTATGGAAAAAAAAGGTATTTTAAGACAACTGGTTCTTTTATATTATTCCCTATGTTTCCTCGAACACCGTACCGGCCATCTGGTTACTGATACAGGTTGCATTCAGTACTGCGCAGCGCAGCACACTTGTACAGGTAAATACTATATCGAATTTAAAATTATTGTAAGACGAAACATTTTTTTGTCATTACTTTTTAAACATTATTAGAAATATGAACTATAATTGCCAGACATTTCTGTGGTTTAAAAAGTAATGACAAAAAATTTTTCGTCCTAAAATAAATTAAATTCAATATACAAGGTGATTGATGAGTGTGATAAAGCTCAGTAGATCCGCTATAGTAATAGACAGCAATAAAAGTTAATAACAAAAATTGTAGCCAACTTTCAGCTTCACATTATGAAATTAGTTGATTGTTACAGGGTGTTCGATAACTTATTGGCAGACCAAACTTATGTTTTTTTAAATGGAACACTATATTTTATTTTATATTCGAAATCCTCTTTTTCCCCATCACAAAAATGTAAAGGTTTGTTATGTTATATAGGGCTTTTACAAAGTTATAACCAATTTTTTATGAAAATCGTAACAAGTTCAGCACCCTGTATAAATAAAAACAAGCACAACAGCAATGGTTTATTGGTGCCATATTTTTTTGTTGCTTGTGAAAATTTTTAAGAATTGTTGATATTGCTAATTTTCCTTATATCGAATACAGGGTGAGTCAAAACGCAAGTACATTCTTTTCTCAGAAATTTTAAATGGAACACCCTATATTTTATTTCACTATCGAAAAATATTATTACCGTACTTTAATTTTTGTATAATATTTCCAATGCCTAAGTTTGTTAGTTTTCGAGATATTTTCTTAGAGCAAGTTATTAATTAGGGTGTTCTATTTAAAATTACTGTGAAAATAATGTACTTGCGTTTTGACTCGCCCTGTATTCGATATAAAGAAAATTAGCAATATCAACCATTTTTATAAATTTTGACAATCAACAAAAAAATATGGCACCAATAAACCATTGCTGTTGTTCAAATTTTTATTTATACAGGGACTGAACTTATTACGATTTTCATAGAACATTGGTTATAACTTTGTAAATACCCTGTATAACATAACAAACCTTTATATTTTTGTGATGGTGAAGTTAATAAGATTTCGAATATAAAATAAAATATGGGGTGTTCCATTTAAAAAAAACAAAGTTTGATCTGCCACATGTTATTTAACACCCTGTAACATTCTAACTAATTTTGTAATGTGAAGCTCAAAGTTGGCTACTTTGATTTGTTGGCAAACTTTTATTAATAGATCCGCTATAGTAATAGATAGTACTATAGCGGATTTACTAAGCTTTTTCACACTAATCAATCACCCTGATTTTGTATTTACCTGTACAGGTGTGCTGCGCAGTAATGAACGCAACCTGTATCAACAGCCAGATGGCCAGTACGGTGTTCGAGGAAGTATAGGGAATAATATATGAAAGAATCAGTTATCTTAAAATACTTTCTCGAAAATGTTAGACCATACAGTTGCCATTAGGATCACCAACCTTTGAAAAGTGACGACGCAATAATAATAATACTCGTCGGATATTTTTGTTCTAATTAAAATTTTGTATTTAAAATTTTTGAATCTCCCTTTTCAACAAGTTCTACATTAAAATTTAATATTTAAAGACATTTTCCGAGAAGTTTCAGATTTCTAAATTGAATCATCAAAAAGTTATCAATTTTTGTCGACGAGCGAATAGAACTCAGCTCGTTTATTCAAAGTACATATATAGTCCGTTCTTTAACGGTAAAATATTGCAAAACCTCTAAATTTTAAAGAACCGCTTGGATTGACATGAAATTTGGCATACACATAGCTAACAAGTCAAAGAAAAAAAGTGATATTGTGCCGATATGTGCTTTTGCCCTGGGGGTGGTTTTCACTCCCACTTGGGGGTGAAAAAATATTTGTCCAAAGAAAGTCAGGAAATTGATAAAATGGCTAATTTTAAGTAACTTTTGTTCTATAGGGTTTTTTCACTAAGTCAATACTTTTCGAGTTATTTGGCAGTGAATATGTTCATTTTTTCAACAAAATAACCACGCTTTTAGACGGTTCCTCGCAAATAACTCAAATAGTATGTATTTTGTCGAAAAAAATACTTAGCAAAAATATAGCCTGTAAAAAATTTAAAAAAAAATGGTGTATATATCACGTCTCTACATTTAGTAGAAGCAGAGTTATAGCTAATGAAAAATAGGTTCATATCCGTCAAATTCCAAATGAAATACTTTAACGTGAAATAACCAAAAACGAAGCGCATTTCGGGGAAAACTCATCACAACTTATTTAAAGTGTTTAAAAAAAGCTTCATTTTTGTTTTATAAAAAAAATTTCTAGCATCAAAATTAAACAATTTACGCTCAAAATAATGTTAGTCCCTTTTGGTTTTGGTAAAAAAATCGAGAAAATCACCCCCTAATTGGTATCTTAAATGAACTTAATCGTTACGACTTCACAAGTTTCTTGACTCGTGTATATATTGTTTATATGATCTGTAAGTTTCATCGGTTAAAAGACCTTATTATTGAAAGGGTTGTAGTTAAAAGGGGTTGAACCAGTCACTGATCACGAATGTATGCAAATTTAGAAACACCAAATCTTAATCAATTTTTGTCTAACAGAAAAACAAAAAAATACATGATATTCAGAAAAGCAAATCTGACTTTTTTTGTTTTTCGATATTTTTGGTATCTCTAACAATTTTTAAGATATTTTGAAAAAAACATATTTTTCAAAATTTATTATTTTAAAAATTTTATTTTGAAACCAAATTTTTTCAAAAATAAGCACTTTGAATCGATCAAACTTACAGATCATAGAAACACAACATAAGTAAAATAATTTGTTGAGCGGTAACGATTAATTTAATTTAAGTTGCTAATTAGGGGGTGGTTTTCCCAATTTTTTTTTTGCAAAAACAAAAGGGCCAACTTTATTTAGAGCGTAACTTGCTTAAATTTAATGCTAGAAGCTTTTTGTAAAGACACAAAAAAAGCTTTTTTTAAATACTTTAAAAAGATATAATAGGTTTCCCCCAAAAAGTGCTTAATTTTTTGGATATTTCACGTCGAATTATTCTATTTGAAATTTGGTGAAATCTATTTTTCATTGGCTATAACTCTGGTTCTACGCTTAAAATTAGTCAGTTTACCCATTTCCGGACTTAGTTTGGGCATATATTTTTTCACCCCCAACAGGGGGTGAAAGTCACCCCCAGGGCAAAAGCACACATCGGCACAATATCACTTTTTTTCTTTGACTTGTAAGCTATATGTATGCCAAATTTCATGTCAATCCAAGCGGTTCTTTAAAATTTAGAGCAAAAACCGTGAAAGAATGGACTAATACGTGTAAATGCGCTCGGAAAATGATTTAATCTTCATGAGAAATTTATAACCCTTTTGATAGTCGATTTTTGTTTGTATATTTATGAAAATTATCGTTTTTTGGCAAAAGGAGGATTTTTACCCACATTACCATATTTGTGGAAAAATTCTTGTTTTTGACGGATAGGTAAATACGGATAGATATGTCCTAGATAGCTCGTTTTTCTGTTTTTTTTTACAATATTTAGGAGTTCTCTCTCAGTCCTCATTCTTCTCAGGACATCGTTGGTCACGTGCTCGGTCCAAAAAATCTTTAGCATTTTTCCAAAAATCCACATCTAAAAGACTTCTATACGCCTCATACTTGTCATTCCAAGAGTCCATATGTTCCACTCCGTATAGAAATATGGAATAAAAGAATGTTTTTACAAATTGGTATCGGATATCCAACGATAAGGTAGAGTTTATTAGGAATTTTTTTAGTGTTTGAAAAGCGGACCTAGCATACTCTATACGAACACGTATTTCGACCTCGTGGTCAAGATCGTTTGTTATCCATACATCGATAGATAAATACAATTGAGTAAAAAAATGAATAACCATTTTCAATACAATTGAGTATTTAAAAAAGGGTTTTCATACATGCAGAAAAAATCCTCCACAAGTTATATTTTTCCGAGCATCGATTCCCAATTAGACTGCTGAAATATATTATACGTGCTCTGAATCAATTTGCATTAACTCTCGTTCAGAAAGAAAATTTAAACGGTTCTCAATTAAATAAAGATTTTCCATAGCATGAATTTTTGGATGATCTTATATCTAATCATTATGCAATTTAATTTCCTTAAATTATTTTGTTTTAATACTAGTACAGTATTTTAACTATCAAGAAAACCTATTATCTACTGTCGTTCAAGTAAACTATTTCAAAAATGTATTAAAAATTAATAAGTGAAAATAGATTCTATCCTTGTGAGTCGATGCTCACCGGAGAGACCGCAGACGTTCGCATACAATTAGTGTCTCTTTGTAAAGACAATGAAGTCGACTTTTCAAAGTAACACGACATTTACTCAACGCACATACTACACACTACATTGGGTATCTGATCGCAAAATCAACTGTACCATGCCAATGGCCAAATGTACCAGCCAATTAAGCTAAATAAAAAAAATCAAAAACTAAGTCAACACTGTTTTTAAATAAAAATAAAATAAAAATTCCATTTTTATTCAGTTGCAATGCGAAGGCCAAACCGTCTTATTTTTCACTTTTTGTTCCCTGGAAGCCGTCTGTTGTGAACCGGTTGTACTGCAGCCACTTGGCTTATTGTACATCTTCCATTGTTTATGGAACCCATTCCAGAATTCTGGAACCCTGTACCAGCTTGTACAGGTCTAGTGGGTGGGTGCCATATAAATTTGGAGTCATTTCGATGTCTCCGAAAAGTGTTTGCCGCCTCCGATCCAATGCCTCACAGTCATGCAAGATATGGTTGACTGTTTCAGGTTCTCTGTTACAGAGTCTGCAGCTCAAGTCTCCATGAAACAACCCCATTGTATGTAGGTGACCCTTAACTGGCGCATGTCCAGTGAGGAAACCTGTTATGACTCTGAGCTGATTCCTGCTTGTTTTCAGCAGTAACTCAGCTCTACTAGCACATGTCCGTCCGATATACATCTTGCCATGTGTTTGACCGGGTACACTCTCCCAGTGTGAGTTGTGTTGGCTTCGGATCCAGGCTTTTTTTCGTTCGCGGACGGTGCTTTTTGGCACTCCCACGGCCGGCTCTGGACCCAGGTATTTTGTAGCTGATGCTCTCTTGGCAAGTGCATCAGCTCTTTCATTGCCGTATATGCCCCGATGACCTGGAACCCATACCAGTATAACACTGTTATGTTGTGCCAGTCTATCAAGTTCTTGTCGACATTCCCACACCAGCCTAGAGTTCACCTTAGGGCTTATAAGAGCCCCAATGGCTGCTTGGCTATCTGTGCATATGTTAACCAGCTGCAGTTCGAATGTCCTCAGGTTGTTTTCTCTTGCACACTGCAAGATTGCAAAAATCTCTGCCTGAAATACGGAGGTACATTCCCCCAGTGGAATAGAAATGTTGAAATTTCCACCACTATAGAATATTCCTGCGCCCGAACCGTCTGCAGTTTTAGACCCGTCCGTATACCAGGTGCAACCCTGCAGTCTGTGTCGAGAGTTTCCTCTGTCGCATTCGTCTCGTGGGCAAATGTCCACTTGAAAAGGTACTTCAGGCATATATGTTGATGTCATATGGTCAGAAATCATCATCCATTCGGCATCATTAATTTCATTCGTTATTTTACTGTCCTTATTTAACTGGTACGTTGCTCAGGTTTTCTCGCAGTCTATAATAGCCCATTCTCGCCTCATAGCCCCCGTGATCTCGAGACAAGCAAGTCTTTGCACCTTGCTTAATTTGATGATTACACTTTTTTGCTGCACTTTTGGCCACCATACCACTGATGCATGTGTAATTGTGGGTTTTACCACCATGTTATAAGTCCAATATACCATGTCTGGTCTCAAACCCCACATTTTTCCATGAGTACGTCTGGCTACCATTAACGTAGATACCGCTCTCTTCGTTATTCTTTCTATCTGCTGATTCCAAGTAAGTCTTGAGTCTAATATTATCCCGAGATACTTTACTTCACTCACCAGATTTAAATGTACACCATTTAGACTTAGAGGACCTGAACAATATCCCTTCGTTGGCTCAGTGTAGATGGTCTTTAAGTTGTGATGGAAACACCAAATAATAGTAGCAGAGTTTATTGATGAGACTTACACTATGGATGTTGACCCGGGGTACTTTGAGTAGAGACTTAAATGATGAGCGTTGAAGACAATCACTCGCGTTAATGAATTAATAATAATTGTATTTCTAGACAAGAGATCTTAGTTTTATATAAGTTTAAATTGGGTCAATGTAAACACGGGCCCCGCGTGATTTTGTGTATCTAATTAAGGTAAATTGTTTATCTTATGTCAGCAACTTTTGGCTGATGTCCAAATTATATTATTGTTAATTGACCAAATGTGTATGTAATTTAATTAATTACGTGTGTGTGTTTAATAACAAATAAATGCATTCGATCTACTGGGTGATAAAATGATACTGTCCAATTTCGGATATGAATACTGAATATTTGATATTGGACACACTGCGGACTCGGGCAAAAACTGGCCCAAGTGTCAATACTCAAAGTTTACATATAAGTATTACATAAAATAGTCAAATTCAAACATGTTAATAAATAAATAGTTTAAGAATAATCAACAATCTTCCAACCGTACTCTAGCTATCAATGTCCGACTCTATCTCTAGATTAAAATTAGGGCAATTGGATGAAAATGTGGAGAGTGGGATGTCGGCCTTTGACGTCGACGGTACATTGTTATGCCGATTACTACTTACTACAGGTACTTCCTGTTCGTTAGTCTGAGTATGTGGATTCCCTGAACGACGTAGTCGTACAACAGGACGGTATTTCCATAACGTGAGTATCCCAATAATTACCATTATAGTGATGGTCCCGGTGGCTACAAAATAATGCCAATTAGATTCTGGAATCGATTGCCACTGCGTATGCGTCATTTCTTGTTCTAGACTTTCCTCCTTAAGTAACGCGTGACGTAGCTCTCCTCCTGGTATGTCCAGGTAGGTGTTTAGAGGCATGTTAAATCTGCGGGGTGTCCTCGCCACCAATTGGGCCACGGGAGTGATTGGCGCCTTCAGGTAGCTTGTTACCGCTCTCTCCATCCCACTGCTAGTGGGGAGTAATGTAATATTTTTCGTTTGGGCGATACATTTGGGTGAAAGTTTCAGGAATGTGACTCGTTCCAGTACTCTTTCGCTCCGATTTCCATCGCAAATAATGGATATGTGTATCGTGACTGGCGTGATAACGAGCCAGAGGTTGGGGGTACCCATCTTACTCCATTGAGCTGTCTGTATTGTCCTGGCTACCACTGGACATGTGCTATTCTTAGATCGCTCATAAATTTCTTCAAGTATGCAGTTTGGTTGGGTATCCATGTTCCTTATAGCCGTTGGTGAGCACGCTATCTGCGTCTTTGTCAACAGTAAACATCTTTCCCTATCTTCTGCGGTCAATTCGAAGTAGTGCAGTGTGTTATAATCTACTGGGTGATAAAATGATACTGTCCAATTTCGGATATGAATACTGAATATTTGATATTGGACAGGACCCAATTCCTCTGAATTCCTTCTTTTAGTAAATTTCATGATTTTGGACTTTAGAGAACTGATGTTAAGCCCTACATTTGAAGTCCATTCTGTAACTACGGTCAGAGCCTGTTGCATTCGATCTCTGACTGTACCATTAAATTTTCCGTGGGCTAAGATGACTAGGTCATCCGCATAGCCCAGGACGTGATGCCTATCGTTGTCGAGTCTAGCTATCAGGCCATCCATGACCAGATTCCACAATAGAGGAGATAAGACTCCCCCCTGTGGGCAGCCTCTGGCTACCTGAGCTGACACTGTATCCCCTAGCAACGTAGCATATATCACACGGCTTCTCAGCATGCAGTCTATCCATCTACAGCTTGTTTCGTCTATTCCTTTTAGACGGATCGCCCTTGTGATCGCTTCGTAGGAAGTGTTGTCAAATACTCCCTCAATTTTTTCACTTAGAACAGGATGCGCAGACAAGCACTCTGAATCGACGATTTTCGACTCTTATTGGAATCATCATCAGAGAGGCGTACTATCAAATAACAAAATTGTAGAAAGTGACGCATACTTTAAATGTGGACCTTTGCGGGTCCAAGGGGAAAGGAAACCGACGAGTCATGGGCGTGCGGTTATTATTAAAAAAAGAATAAGAATTTTAGAACGAATTGATCGTCATAAAAATTAATTTCTTATTTTATAGATTCTTTATATGAAGAAAACGGTGCTACTATAGTATGCGGTCTACCCTGGGGATGCGATCTGCCTGTGAATATCATTATAGTGTTTTGTGGCTTCTTCCCAACTAAAATAGTAAATTGATATGGCAAAGTATAATTTATAAAGTTAAAATAATAATTCTTCCGATTTATGTGTTTCATTTACTTGGTAAAAAATTTTTTTGTCGGCACAGTATACCTGTGCCGCTAAACGACAAGATAATCTTTTCTCAGAGAAGAGTTTTACACACAATAATGAAAATCTTTACAAAGTGAATAAAATTCATAAATCAGAAGAATTATTATTTTAATTTTCCAAATTAATACTTTGTCATATCAATGTACTATTTTAGTTGAGAATAAGCCACAAAATTAGCTTATTCCCAACAAAAATAGTAAATTGATATGACAAAGTATTAATTTGTAAAATTAAAATAATAATTCTTCTGATTTATGCGTTTTTATAACTTTGTAAAGCGACGGTAGACCGCATATTACAGTAGCACCAAACAAGCAATTTGATTCAACCGAGCCTGAGAGACTTGCTCAGCCCTTGATGACATTCGGGTGTAACAATTCATTGAAGCGAGGTAAAACTCGAGCAAAACAGGAGACACTCTACCGCGCTCCAATGCTCCAGACCATCCCTTTCCCCCTATAGCACTCTCATGCGCGATAGGGGCACAACTATCAGCCAAATGCTCTTCACGTGGGAGTTTTGCGTAGTAGAACGTGGTGCCCTAATCGATTGCAAATTCAGGCTAGCGTGAGGCGCTTTAATCCTGTTTCATCTAGTGACTTATCCGCGTAACTAAAATTGCTTACTTGGGCCCCAAGCCTCTGCTCTGGGCTAGGCCCGGATCAGAGAATTGGTGCTCAAGGGTTTGGGCCCTACGAGCCCGTGTTTTTTGCTGTTTTTTTTTTCTTAATTTTTTTGGCGGCTTGCGCCGGTTTTTGTTAGTAATTTTGTAATTTTTTTGGAGGCCGAAGCCGTTTTTTGTTTTTTTTAAATTTTTTTGGTAGGATGTCTCTGAAAAGTAAAATCTGATTAATGGGGCCTAAACAGTGTTGCGCTTATCTACGTTGATAGAGATAAATATAAAAAATATGTTCAAATAAAAACTTACGTTATATATCACCTAATCTGAGTCATCTATGTCGTCTTCACGATTCATCACTAGTATCTTCACCTAGATGCACAACTATTGGTTCAATGGTAATTTCAATGAAGTTATCAAGGTTCCACATTTTCTTTTCTTCTTTCACCACATGTTCGATACATTTTATCCACGATTGTTAGGTCACATTGCTGACGGCACCATTAAGTAGATTTTTAACATCATTTAATTTATAAGTAAAATTGTTCCTTGCTACTTCATTTTTTATTTGAGCCCATATAAGTTCCATCGGATTTAATTCGCAATGGTATGGCGGCAATCGAAGTACAATTACGCCTCGTTCTCGCGCCATTTCATCTACTACATATTTAATATATTTATCTTTATGACACCGTGCTAAGTTTAGTAATTCGGTCTTCAAATTTTGTTCATTGAATTTAATATTTTTTTTAGTAAGCCAATCCGCAATCTCTGCTTTTCTCCATTTAGTGGTTGGTAACTGTTCTACACGCCTGGAGTGATATGGAGCGTTATCCATAACAATAACAGATCCTGGTTGAATTTTTAATAGAATATCTGAAAACCATTTTTCATAATGATCTGCATCCATTTCCTCATGGTAATCTATAGTTTTTTTAGAAACAAATGCATTTAAGCCTCCTTCAACAAATCCAGAGTCGCTACCAATATGGGTAATAATAAGGCGTTTCCCTTTCCAGATGGGGCTTTTAAACCTGTCGACAAACCGTCTAGGAAAGCTTGTCGTTTGTTTTTCACATTTAAATCCTGCCAAATTTTAGTCACTGTATGTCCTTCATTTAACCATATTTCATCTGTATAGTATATCTTTTTCCATCTCTTCGAAATTCTGCAATTTTTTTCAGCTACCGTCTGCGCCATAAAAGGATTTCTTCTTTTTCAATGAGTACTATTCCTCTTTCTCTTTAAATACCTAAAGTTCATTTCACGTAAAGTACGTAACAAAACACGTCTTGATATTTTTGGAATATTTTCATTAGATTGAAGGGAAAGAGCAAAGAGCAATTTTTTTATAGTTGGTAATTCGTTTTTAAAATAAAATTCATGTACTGCACGACGAATGGCCTGTTTCGTCGTATCATCCAATTTTATTTGTTTCCTTCCTCTTGTCTCAACCTTCAAAGTATTACTATCGTTTGTTTTATCGACTGTTTTAATGACTCTGTACACACTAGCTTCCGAAACTTTTGTTAAAATACTACATAATGTAACTACATCGCTTACATTCATATTTTGTTCTCTGGCTCGAAGTCCTTCAAATACATTTCCGATCATAGCTTTTTCTTCGGGTGTTAAATTGTGGCGTTTCTTTTTAATACACGGTTCACTACTACTACTGTCAGACATATTTATTTTTTGTCACTACTTAAATTGAATTAATTAAACTAAATTACTCACAGTTTAGTAAATGTAAAATCACCTTCCAATATTAACACTACAAATAATTCTGTTTTTAATTATTATTTTCACTACTTAAATGGAATTAAACTGAATTACTCACAGTTCAGTAAATGTAAAATCACCTTCCACTAATAACATTACAAATAATTATGTTTTAATTCTTATTTGTCACTAAATTGAATTAAACTAAATTACTCACAGTTTAGTAAATGGAAAATCACCTGCCACTACTTAATAACACTACAAATAATTCTGTTTTTAATTATTATTTGTCACTACTTAAATTGAATTAAACTAAATTACTCACAGTTCAGTAAAGGTAAAATCACCTTCCACTAACACTACAAATAATTATGTTTTTTATTATTATTTGTCACTACTTGAATTTAATTAAACTAAATCACTCACAGTTCAGTAAATTTAAAATCACCTTTTACTAATATCACTACAAATAATTCTGTTTTTAATTATTATTATTTGTCACTAAATTACTCACAATTCGCAAAACGTAAAATCAGCTGTCTGGTTTATGAAATACCTTTACCTTTCAGCGCGCTCATGAAATGACTTACAGAAACACACGTACCCACAAACCATACATACTCATAGACGTTTCACGTAAATTGTCAAGGTCAAGACAGCAAATTAGTTACCATTCCAATCAAGAGATGTCGCTGTCAGTCAATTCTCTTGTCATATTTAACAACTGACAGTTGAAAATTAAATTAATTTGTTATTTACTTTTAATTTCACAGTTTGTGGCTTAATTATTTTATTATAGTGGTGTTACGTTTTTAATTAGATTTAATCACAATTTTAATCAATAATCAATTGTATTAACCTCCTGTCCGTTTTAATGAGTAGAATTTTTAGTTTACATTGATCATCCCGTGTTGTGTTTCTCCACATTTAAAAAAACAATATAATCGAAACAGTTTATTTTAATAGACAAGTGTGTCATCAACATTTCGGGCCTATATATTTTTGGAAGTTTGTAAAAGATTATAAGGTAATATTTATCTAAACAATCATCCTACAAGATTCTTTCAAAAATTTTCATTCAACTCAATATTACACATCAGTGCTTTCACGTGACACTTGGGAGTAGTGTTTAGCATTTTGAAAACAAATTGGGATATTTGAGGTTTTCAGGAAAATATTGAATAAAACATTGAATTGCCCTTCTGTTGTTTTAATTTCCTGCGAAATTTCACCAAAAATCCCCCAAAACTTATAATTTGAAATTCTCACGTAACTAAAATTAGTCAATTTAGTTCCCATTCCAATCAAGAGATGGCGTTAATTCGATCCGAAAGATTAACATGGTCGTGAAACGTCTATAAGTATGTATGGTCTGTGCACGTACCCTTGAACGCTGCCGCTGTTGCCAGTTACATCGCCTTAATCTGCGACGACATTGTCGATCTCGGACAGTGCCTAAGGTTAGAGAAAGATATAAACTACGACTTTGCAGATAACGTTCAGTTAAATTATATATGCTGGCAACGTTCAATATTCTTAGAACTGCAATCTTGTCAAAAAGGTTTTAAATAGACCAGTCAAATTATTATTGAAATGTATTTGATATAAAATGAGATCTCTTCTATCGGAACGGATATTCTAAACAGTCAGACAAAGAAGGTTTTTGTCAATTTTTAAGCGATTAAACAGATTCTGCAATAATCTACTAATTTGTTTATTAAATAGTAATTAAATTTTCTTATTTTGTCGATTTTCCGACAACAAAAATATTTTTTTAAAAAGGGTAAACGTCTAATTTTACTTGCCTATGAAAAGTTATTAATACATGACTCACTTTATACAATTGTGGTATTTGAGAGTAGGCCTGCTGCTCTGTGCCCGAATTGACAAAATCATGAAAGCTTATCCTTGCATTGCAACTGACGTTTATGGAGTAGGTTACTAGCGTCATCTGGCAACTGAAAGGCAAAGTAAGTTTTCAACCTAATAGAAACATTAACCCGGCACCTGCCACGTGGGGTGCTGCTAGCACCCCATAACACATTGTTATCCAATATTTGGTATTTCAAGTTTGGTAACGTGCTGTGAGTCATAGTAGCTTTCCATAATATTATATAGCATAGATGTGTTAGCGTTTAAAGTGGTTATTTAGTGTCATTCTGAACTTGTAGCTTCAAAGTCGAATTGGGGTGTCATCATCTGGCACTTTAAGTTTTAATTTTTTTAGATTTACATTATTTAAATTGTTTAAATTTACATTATTTATTGAAATAACTGATATAAATTATTAATATAGACTCTATACTCACTATATCTTAATTTTTTTAGATATTTTACTTGACTTCATTTATTATGGTTTGGTACTTGCTAATTTGCTTATTATAACACCTTTTTCATTTTATTTTTTAACTTTTATAACATATTAGTGGCTAATAAGTGAATAAAACATGTTTTTTTATATTCTTGTGTTACTCAACACATTATTTTGTTTTTTAAACAAGTAGATCACAGAAAATTTTTAAGGGGTGCTGTGAGCACCCTACGTGGCAGTTGACGCCTTGCAAAGCCACGTGGCAGGTGCCGGGTTAATAATATTGAACAATATTAAAAATATTACTAAAAGATTTTTAATTGAAAACGTATTGGTCCATTTCCCTGGTAACACCTCCATGGCTTCTAAAAATTGCAAGCCAGATGGATGCTGAAGCGAAGAAGACAAAAGGGAATCCAAAAAATTTACAATTCACGACCCCGTCTGTTCAGCTTGTAAATTCCTTACTCCTTTGAGTAAGTAGGTCCATTTTCCGTTGGAATGTACCAGCTTAACAGACGGGGTCGTGAATTGTACATTTTTTGAATTCCCTCTTGTCTTCTTCGCTTCAGCATCCATCTGGCTTGCAATTTTTAGAAGCCATGGAGGTGTTACCAGGGAAATGGACCAATACGTTTTCAATTAAAAATCTTTTAGTAATATTTTTAATATTTTTCAATATTATTAATGCTTCTCTAAGGTTGAAAACTTACTTTGCCTACAAATAAATAATTTAAAAAAATAGAGTGTCGTCTAGAGAAAAAAATGACCTTTCAAATGATGTGCCACTCGACCACAATTGCTATTTAAAAAACAGTGGGGGTTGATGCGGAGCAGTAGGGGTTACATTTGAGGGCATGAATTTTGCATGAAAATTCATCCCCCTTCCATTATAAATTAACATGTTTTTTTTAAATTTTGAAGAGGCTCTTGGTTTCTGAGTTTTTGGGGGGTCAAATTTTCGTTGGAGCAGATATGTATATTTGGACATTAATAAGAACACATAAAATAAAAATATGGATTATAATTATTGCAAATAGGAGTTATCATGGTCTATCAACGTATTTAGGTAACAAACGCCTGAAAATGTTCAAATTAATTTTCTTCTCCTAGAGCAGTGTTTCCCAACGTGAGGCCTACGCCCCACTGGGGGGCAATTTGATGGTTAAGGAGGACATTTGAAAATGGACTTGACACGATTTTAACCTTTTCACTCCAGGCCATTTAAATACAATGCTAGATTTGTGTTCTTGAGGCTAGTTATCAAATTTCTTTATTCATCGATAAAACTGGAAAATATCATACTATAGGAGAGAATTTAATAATATTGTCAATATCAACATTTCTTAAAACGGTTCTTGAAAAATATGACAAAGCTGTAATGGCAATACCCCACACAGTAGCAAAGCAATTCTGTTAGCAGAAGAATAGACGAAATAAGTGAAGATATTTAAAAACAACTTGTTGAAACGCTAAAACCAAGAAATTTCTCAGTGGAAATGAATGAATCAACTTGTAAGAGACAGTGATGCAGTATTGATAACTTGCGTAAGATATATTAATAGGGGGAACTTTGCTGAAGAAATGTTATTCTGTAAAAGATTAGAAAGTACAACTGCTAAAATAAGCTAAAAAACTACTTAGATGTCAATTATGTACGAATGAAAAATGTAACTAACATCTTGTGCTGCTGATGGTGATGTAAGTACAGAGCCGCGCGGTACATTTTTTCAATATGATGCAAGTCTTCGAAACTTAACTTTTCTTAAATATAACTTAACTTTTATTTTTATTAAATGCAACTGCACAAAATGAACACACTTTTATTTTAAAAAGAAAACATAATTTAAATTAAATGAAATACGTATTAACATTAAATGACATTTATAAAAATTACAATTTTACCCTTCTGGCTTTAATTTTGGCAAATTCGTCAATCAGATTGGTGTAGTCTAAAGTAGCAGCCAGTGAGGACTCTATTGAAATGAGTGCTATTTTTTTTTAGTTTTGTTTGTCTTATGGAGCTTCGTAAACAGTTTTTAATAATTTTTAATTTTGAAAAACTTCTTTCCTCACTCACTACCTAGACAGAAAGTGTTAATAAAATTGTTAGCGATACAACTACATTTGGTACAGAAATAGTTCAAAACTTCTAACGGTTTCATGGACTACATATTATGTTATAATTTGGAATATATCACACAATTCTTCTAGAAGATCATTTTCCTGTATATCCGATTCTTTTTTTATTGAAAGTATTGAATGAATGTTCATACAATATTTTTTTAGTGTTTTATCATTTATTTTCCCCAATTTAAAAATATCATCAAACATTTATTTATGAATTTTAAAATCAACCATTTCTTATTTTTATTTATTTATGAATTTCTAGAAGCGAAAATCGAACAATCAAAGAATTAATGACAATGTCTAAAATATAGATGAAAAAAATTATTTTAAATTTATCTTCTTCTGTTAAGAGCTCATCCATAGATATTTCGTCATTAAACTGACGCTTTTTTCTCCTAGCTCGAATTTCATTTTTCGCTGGAAATTCGGAGCTTATATCAAGATTTTCTGCAATTTCATTAGCAGTAATTTTCGTTTAGTCATAGCCAGATTATCTGTAGCTATTAATTTTTTTTATTGTTTCTGACAACCTTTTTGCACAATCTGACAATTTTATAGTTACATGTTGCAACATCTTCAAGACTGGGACCGAATTTATCTGAAATAAAATATCATGCCAAAGAACTACACCGCATATAAATTTATAATTTTTAATATTTTTTGCTAATCCTCGTGCATTGACTTTAGTTTCTGTATCTTTGTTGACTTCTTCTATTATTTCGACTAAGGCATCATATTATTTCACAAAATCTTAAAGGTTTCAATGCATCTATTCGACTTTACCATATACTAGTATCGCTTAATGGTTTTAAAGTTAGTTGTGAAACATGTTTTTTCAGAGTTCCCAACGCTTTGTAGAACCAGAAAAAAAAGTGTACAAAAATACAAAAATAATATAAAAAGAGGGTATTGTTTCTGTAGAAGAAGACGATTTCACTTTTAAAACTAAGTTTACAGAGTGGCATGCTTTAGCCTAAGGTCAGACAAGTGATCATTTACGGCGCCGTAAGAGCAGTAAAATGAAGCGCGAAAATGGGTCCCACGGTGAGAGTAGTGGATAGCCAGACGAGCTGTAAAATATCGCGCAGCAACATAGAATAGTACCCATTTTTCGCGCTCCATTTTACTGCTCTTACGGCGACGTAAATTATCGCTTGTCTAGCCTTAGCCTTAAACTCGAGTGACACACCATCGGATATTTTTCAAATGTTCTATTTTGCACACCCTTTCTTATTCCTATGATTATTTTGATGTATTTTCATTTTACTGATTATGCCGCCCCCTTGTGATGCCGCCTGATGCGACTGCCTCACCGCATCATAGCACCGCACGGCCCTGTGTAAGTACTGAAGTAACATGGCTATCGAAAGGGAACTGCTTGAAAAGATTTATGGAACTGTTTGATACTGTTTACGATTTCTTAAGCGACAAATCTGAAATGTGAGTATTTGTTAACAATCGATGGTAAAGCATTTGTGAGTTATTTAGCAGATATATCCGATTTTAAAACAGATTGTCCGATTGGATGCAACCAATGTTATTGGACTTGTCTGATATATCAAATATGCAGTATCAAGACGAGCTCGCAGAATTGCAAAATGATGAGTCAGTTGAATGTATTTTACTAAAAATTTAATATAAAAGGAGCACTTACTTGTGAGGAACCAGAAATCAAATACATAAATTCAACCAAACTTGCAATATAACTATTGCTACCGTTTCCATCTTCATATCTAGCGGATTGTGGATTTAATGCTGTAAATGATTTACTGGTAAAAAAATGAAGTCGGCTGGATATAACATAAAGAGGAGACTTAAGACTGAAGCTAACCAAATTGGAACCAAATATAAAATCTCTGTGCAGCAATAATCAAGCGCAAGGATTTCAATAAATTAAAATAATAAATTAATACAGAAAAATCTTTATTAAAATTATTTGGAATTTGCATTTGAGTTGTTCATTATACGTCTTGAAAAGTTACTTACTAGGTTTCGTTAACGATTCCTCGCGATTTCTTTCTATAACCTATGATTTAAGTTTCGGAAGTGAACAATTATTAAATTTTTTAATATTAAAAATTATGTATGTTTCATAGGGGGATGACAATTTTAGAAAGGCGAAGGTGGGGCATGGTACAAAAAAGGTTGGGAACACTGTCATAGAGGTTTTAGTTACTCTTATTTTTATAGTTTTATAATTTTTTATATTGTAAATATGTTCTCTTGTATAATAATCCCAGTCAAATTTGTATCAGAATATCGTTAGGATAACAAATTTTCAGAATATAATCAAAACTAATTATTATCAATACTAAATTATCTCTAGTATAAATTGGCAATCTAGAATTACGATCACGTGCCGCATTAAAACTAAAAGTTTCCGTTTCTTAGTTACTTTAATAATGGTAATAAATGAGAGCACTTAGAGTAGATTAGAAGCTGTAGCCATTCCTTTCTGTAAAAAAATAAGACAAACTGTTTCAGCGAAATACTGGGAATTGAGTCTCTTGAGAACTATATTAAAACTAATAACAAAACAATCTCAGCAAATGTACAAGAAATAAAGATTACTGAAAGATAATACCTTTTTTTATGAGTCGAGAACTGATGATGTATTATGACAACAGGAGATTCCTACACTTGTTGATATGGTGATAAGTCGATTTCATTTATTTTCTTCATTTTTGTTATACATAAACGTCTTCAATAGATAAAGATGGGATATAATATTATACTCTACATGTATATATACAGATTTTTTTATCAGTGAATGTATTCACTGATTCATAGAGCACAATGGACAAAAATGAGGGAGGCCTATGTCCAGCAGTGGACGCGAAGGGCTGGAGGAGGAGGATGATGATGATGATGAATGTATTCACATGAATAATTAAACAAAATCGAAATTTATTTCTTCATTGAGTTCTCTATCGAGAACTCAAATTTAGAAGCAAGATGAAGGAGCACTAGCAACATTGAAAGGAAGTTTTTATCTTTCATTTCGTCTAATGGATATTATATGAAGAAAGGACCATAGAAATACTAACCAGACATTGTTAATTGAGAATCAATTCTCACTCTTAATTGAGAACACTGTTCTTTGTAAACGTAAAATGCTTTAATGCTTTATTACATCGATAGAACTAATATTTTTTAGAAATGCTTCTAGGGTGAACAAGAAGGAAAAGAGAAATCAGGAGGGAAGAGAACTTCTGTGTAAAATATACTGGACGGGCATGGTTTGGTAAAAATATCCCGTGACTAAGAGACAAAAACAGGTAGTATCTGGCTTAATCTGAGAAGAGAATGTAGACAAAAACTCATAAGTACTTAATGATCTTCTCAAATAATGAGACAAACAGTATTCTTTTTAGCAAAACAACACAGGAACTCAACATACGTTGGTAGTGCTATTTTTCACCTACTTTAGAACACCAAAAACAGATTTAAAAAATTATAAGCGTTTTGCGTTACCTTCTTTGGTCTCCATAAACACGGGCGGTTGACTCTTAAACGACAAAGTAATTTAAAATTATAAGTAAATTTGCTACTTAGACTAGAATACGCTTGTGTTTGGTAGACCTCTGGAGGAACAATAGGTACAGCAAGAGTAGCAGCACTACGTCTCTTTCCCTTCTGTTCCTTTTTACTATCCATATATGGCACTCCAATATTGTATGTGTCACAGTGTCCGAATGTCCACAGTATAGGCAATTGCCATGCCAACCTTTCCGAATCAACATCTTTGTGCAATGTGCCAAACCCCAGTGTTGATAATTTTTCATGTTATCTTTTAACCTTCCGATGACCAACCTTTTTTTGTTACACGAATGACCAAGGGGGGAAAAATGACCCCAGGTCAAAAATGTCAAAAATGACCATTAACAAAAAAATGAAGTTTTTTTATTTTTTTTTAAATTTTTTTTAATTTTTTTTAAATTTTTTTTTAAATTTTTTTTTATGGCATGGACTTTATGTCATTCAGCCAGTCACAACATGCGTATTAGTGTCATGTGTAGTGTGTATGTTGAGTAAGTGTCTTGTTACTTTGCAAAGTCGACGTCATTAGCGTAAAACTACTTGGAATTACACATAATAGACGGTATTTTACTAAACATCAACTTCAGAATATATTTTTTATTCGTAAAATAGAGGGAATTTTTTTTATTTCAAAATTTGAGGATATCTAGAATGATATTAAAGTCAAATAAAAAAATAATGAGTTAAAAATTGAAAAAAACTTTTGAATTTATTAAAGAAAAACATACGCTGGGGTCACAATTTCCCCCGCTTGGTCATCCGAAGGTTAATTGACCTTTCCTTATCTTGTCTTCTGGTCATAGTAAGCTCTAGGTATCTTTTCTCATACAGCTGTTTTCTTTCACCTACCAGGATATACACCGGAACACATCCATTAGCCCATAAGGCTACCGTACATACAGACCTGTAGGCGCATGCCACTCGCAGCAGACTTGTTCTGTCCATTTGAGTCACGAGCATCCTGGAATCCGGTATCTCTATCGCCCCACTCCAGACTGGTGCTGCGTGGAGGACCTTAGACTGCACAATTTCATGTGAGGCGCTCCTCCTTCCAAATTTAGGTACCCAATGTTGGGCATTATCCTTCTCCATTGCAGCCGCACTATTCTCACTATTCCGGACACTCCCGGCACGTACTAACCTTTATTTCCATTCTGGTGCAACGTCACTCCCAGGTACTTTACGTTATTCTTAGGTATAGGGTGTAGGCATGCCCCACGAATTGCAGTTCTACCTTTGGCCCGTTCATTTTTCCCTTCAAAATATTGCGTTCGCTCTTCTCTGCCGTGAGTTTCAGTCCGTGCTGTATGAATCCATTTCTTCACGAGCCGGCTACTTGCTAAACCCGGTATTTGAGTTTCGGCTTATTAGTGCAGTCACTGAAGATGGATATGAGCTGCTATTACCTCCGATTTCGTTGAACCTCTATCGATTTGCATGAAAATTGGTGAGTGGTTAGAGGATGTCTCAAGGAACAAAAGTGACATGGTGTCAACTTGCTCTTTTACACTGGGGGTGGTTGCCACCCCTTCTCGGGGGTGAAAATTATTTTCTTAAAAATAACCCCATACTTCGATAGAGGGACAAATTCTAAGCAAAATTTGCTATATAAAGTTATTAAAATAAATCAAAACTTTTTGAGTTATTAAAGATCAAATATTTTAATTTTTCGTGAGAAAAATGCATGTTTTTAATCGATTTTTGATAAATAACTCAAAAACTGTAAGTTTTAACAAAAAACTTATTATTACCAAAATTGAAGCTAATGTAAAGCGAAATAAACTCCTTACTAGAAAAACGTTTTATTATTAACTGAAAGTGAGTTATAGGTAATTAAATGTATATTTTTTTCGGCGAGTATCCAAATCTAAGTATTCAAGCTTAAATAACGAGAAAATGATGCATTTTATAACATACCTAAACTTATTAAACATTAATTTGTCAAAGTATTTAGAAATATCTATCAACTGAGCCCCTGAACAAGTTAAAGTTGCATTAGTAGCCCCCAACAAGTTGCATTAAAATTTATGCTCCAAAAATTTTTCAAAGTTTATCTTTGAAAATTTTTTCCAAAAAATGTTATTGTGTTTTTTTAAATAACTCCGTTAATTTTTACGATATCAGGTTCACCTGAAAACCATTTGAAAGATAATTCCAAGCGCTAATAAACCGTGTTGAATTTAATATTAAAAACCCTTTTTAAAAATAAAAGGTTAAATGGCCCAGTTACATGGTTCTCGCAGAAAAATTTATACTTTAAACGTTTCTCTGTTATTTTTTACCTTACAGAAATAGTAAGACTTGTAAAACATTTAATACAGGAAAAACTAAAATTTAGTTATATATCATTGTTTACGTATATTGAGTATTTTTGGAGTTATTATCAAAAGAAAATGAAAATTACGATAATTTAAAAAATTATGATTTTTATAAATTATACCTTTTTTCCAAAAATGTGCATTCCAAACCGGTCAAAATTATTGAAATCATTACTTATGCTAATATAAAGAAATTATAGTGAGGACTAGTATAATTTTTAATTTTTGTGGAAATGGTGTATGTTTTATTTTTCACTTTTTCCTAAAAAATTAAAAAGGGTTCTCTTATTTTCGTCATAACTTTTTCGTAATTTTAATTCTATTAACTTCTGCTGCAGCTGATTTGATAGGTATTCCGAAGTACTTTGACAAGTGTTTATCAGGTATATTTTATAACATGCATAGTTTTCCCGTTATTTAAGATTGAATACTTAGATTTGAGTACTCGTCGAAAAAAATATACATTCAATTACCCATGACTCACTTTGAATTAACATTAGTTTAGTTCTTCAAGTAAGGAGTGAATTAAATCTTTTATTATCTTCAGTTTTGGTTTTAATAACTTTTTTGTAAAAGCTTATAGTTTTTGAGTTATACGTGAAAAACAGCTTTAAAACATACATTTTTTACGAAAAAATAAAATCTTTGATCTTTAATAACTCAAAAAGTATTGATTTATATTAATAACTTTATATATCAAATTTTGCTTATAATGTGTCCCTCTATCGATTAGTGGTATTATTTTTAACAAAATAATTTTCACCTCCGGGAAGGGGTGGCATCCACCCCAGAGTAAAAGCGCAAGTTGGCATCATGTCACCCTTGTTCCTTGAGGCCTCCTCCAACGACTCACCAATTTTCATGAAAATTGATAAAGGTTCAACTAAATCGGAGGTGAAAACCTTCAGTTACTACACTATATCCCAAGCCGCTATTAGCACACTACTAATGTTGATTTTATATTATGTTTACGTACAACAAACGGCTTCGGTCACCAAAAAAATCAATAAAACATTAACAATAGGCGCAAGTCACAAAAAAATACTAACAAAACCCAAAAAAAAAAACGGGAACGCCGAGTCACCGAACTGGATGTAATCAAGAGCTAGAACTCGGGGCAATACAGATCGAAGATAAGTTACTAGATATAGCGGGAATAGAGCGCCTCACGCTGGCCTGCAGCCTGCATTGATCGGTAGGATTTCGTGTGGGAGTCTGTATACCCAGGATTCCCACATGATAAGCACTTTGCTGATAGAGAACCCCTATAGCGCATCAGAGTTTCGCCCTAAAGGGGGAAGTGGAGCGTTGGGACCGGGTGGGATGATTCCTCGTGCTCAACTGAGTTAATCCTCCTCGCTCCAAGGAATTGTATCACCCGAATGCCATTCTCAAGGTGTGAGCAAGTCGCTTAGGCGGGGTTAATGACTTTTGCTTACTTGCATGTGCTGTGCTATATCTACTAGCACAGTCATGAATGTGAAGGTGAAGTTTAATCCTCCCTCTGTTCACTCCTTCATATGGGCCGAAGACGCCCGACCGTCATGTCACAATATCAAGATTCTACATTACTGAAATTTGTATGTCTGTTCTCTTTCTACAAAGTATGTTATTATTTCCCAGGGAAAATAACAGATTGAAAGTATAACAATAAATATTTTCTGATTGAAATATCGGTCGTCAAAAGTTAACGATCACGACATTTTTACTGCCTTAACTTTTTCCTTTACTTACAACAGTGAAAGACTACTCTATAAACTAAACTTCCTTTATCAAAATACATAAGCAATTATTTTTTTATTAGCTTCATTTAACGACAAACATAAAACGAAGAAGCAGATGTTTCAATAAAAGCGAATGACGCGTCCCATACCTGCTTTTCTTATCAAATTCTCTCGAAATTCCCTTCGGAAAGTAAGTGTTATTAAGAATGGGCGGACTCATAACGATTCGGAAGATCGGTTTTCTTTAATGATTAATCAATAACCTATCTCTAACTTCCACATTGTGTTTTAGAATTGGGTCAAATCGTTCCTTTTAATGATGCGATTCGTTGGTGATTCTTTACTTGTAATCGATTCTTTTAATTTGTTCATCATCGACTTTACCGATAACAATGTCGATTCGCATTTTACGGAACATCGACGTCCCGCCACGGACCGGCAACGTACCGTCAAAAGATTCTGTAGTGTATTTTAAGCCAGGATGTTCTCATAATATGTCGGCACCGTCACGGAACGTCCTGCCTTAAAATACACTTAGAGAATATTGTGACGGGACGTTGCCGGTCCGTGATGGGACGTTGCGGGTCCGTGACGGGACGTCAGTAATGATTTGGAGGGGTATCTCTTACGAAGCTCGTACTCATCACACAGCCAAATTTGTCCACTGTCGGACATAGGCCTCCTCAAGATGTCTCCACCCTTCTCTGTCCTGGGCAGCTGCATCTCAGTTTGTCGCTATTCTTTTAACATCGTCGGTCCATCTGGTGGGTGGTCTTCCACGACTTCGTTTGTCCGCCCTTGGCCGCCACTCTAAGATCTTCTTTGTCCATCTGTTGTCTCTCAGCTTGCGACGTGTCCTGACCATTTCCACTTCAACTTCGTAATGCCTTTTATGATGTCTTCCACTTCAGTTCTTCGCCGTAACTCATCATTTCGTATTCTGTCTCTCAAAGTTAGGCCAAGCATGGATCTTTCCATTTTTCGTTGTGCTACTTGTAATTTTCTTATTGATGTTTTAGTCAATGTCAGTGTTTCAGCTCCATAAGTAAGCACCGGAGTTTTTTATTTATTGTCAAAATTTTTAAGAATTATTGATATTGCTAATTTTCTTTATATCAAATATAGGTTGAGTCAAAACGCAAGTACATTATTTTCTCAGTAATGTTAAATGGAACACCCTGTATTTTATATCATTATTGAAAAGTAACATTAACGTACTTTAATTTTTATATAACATTCCCTATGCCCAAATGTATTAGTGTTCGAGATATTTTCATTTTTCAGAGCAAATTATTTTAGGTGTTTAAATTTATCTAAATTTTAAGTAAGCCATGACTGAATTGATAATTGAAGATTACCGATTATCAATCCGGTAATCAATGTAACACTGTAGCAAATAAAGAAATAAAAATAATTTATTAGTAATACATTTTACAAACAAAACCACAACCACTACATGCAACATTTTTGAAACAATTAAAAACTATCTTTTTATGTAAATGCAACAAATAAACAAAGAAAATTAGTAATAAATTTTACAAAAAAAAACACACAAACACAAAATACAATAAAAATGTATACCATTTTCATCTTACAAAATACAATATTTTGTGAAGACAATTAAACACTACTATTGTATGTAAATGTAACAATGTAACAAATAAAGAACGAAACATAATTTATCAGTAATACGTTTTGCAAAAAAACATGTTTGAAAAAATTAGAAGCTACTTTTAATAAAATATTTTTAATATTTAATTACATACGGTGTTCAAAATTATCTCCTAACACATTTATGTACGCCTAAAAACGATCATTGAATGAGCTACTTACTCTACGGAGCATTTGTAAATTAACACATCGAAATACACTTTGTATTCTATTTTTCATCTCATCCCTTGTTGTTGGAGTTATTTTATAAACTTCATTATTAACGTAACCCCAAAAAAAATCAGTCCAGTTTATTAAATTCTGGTGATTTGGATGGCCACGCTACTGGTCCATTGAAAAATGAAAATATCTCGAAAACTAATAAATTTAGACATAGGGAATGTTATCTAAAAATTAAAGTACGGTAATGGTACTTTTCAATAGTGATATAAAATACAGGGTGTTCCATTTAAAATTACTGAGAAAATAATGTACTTGCGTTTTGACTCACCCTGTATTTGATATAAAGAAAATTAGCAATATCGACCATTCTTGAAAATTTTGACAATACGTTAAAAAATATGGCATTAATAAACCATTGTTGTTTTGCTTATTTTTATTTCTACAGGGAGTTGAACTTGTTACTATTTTCATAAAAAATTGGTTATAACTTTGTAAATACCCTGTATAACATAACAAACCTTTATATTTTTGTGATGGAGAAGTTAATAGGATTTTGAATTTAAAATAAAATATAGGGTGTTCCATTTAAAAAAAAAAACATAAGTTAGGTCTGCCACTGTGTTATCGAACACATATTTTTGACACTCGTATAAAATTGATAAAATTTGATATCTGATGGTTGAGTTTTGAGATTTTTTACTGTCCAGAGCATTTTAGGAAGAATAACTTTTATTCGTAAAATTGATAATTAAAAAGTTTTCAAAAGTTAAAAACAATTGTTATTGTTTAAACAATTAATAAACAATTAGCGGCCAAATCTGCGAGTAGAACTTTTTACTTTAACATGTATATAAACTAACAAAAAAAGTTTTAGAAAAATATAAGCTTGTTTGAATTTTTCCGAAATAATGCATATTTTCGTTCTAATTGCACTCCCCTAATAGTTATAAAGCTAGAATTACTTGATTTTATCTTATATACGATGATTTAATAAGAAATCTGGGTTAAGAATAACCGACAAAAGATTTTTCTATCAACCCCTTCTCGTCTCATCTGTGCCCATTCTTTCCCATACCAATATCGGCCAACAAGCTCTGGAAGCTAAATATTGCCTCAGAAAGGCACGAACCGACGAAATCTCATTTTTCATCCTTTCGCCTCGACAAAAACCATCCTTTCGATGCGGTAATCTAAATTCTAAACGCTTATTAAATAACAAAAAAAGGTGGAAGAACCGGGCACAGGAAACCGATCGAAATGGTGAGATATAATCGGATTCGGGCTGTCAGTGTGGAGTCCTTGATTCTGAGCTTTACCACAAAAAAGATGGCCAACCGGCAAAACGGAGTAATAACGATGTATTTTGCTCACAAGCAGCAATATCGTGCTATTTTGACGTCGACAAAAACAACGAAGTCTTTGCGAATGGGGAATGATTTCCGTGAACAAGCAGGATATTTTCCTATAGTAATCTCTGCTTAATTAAGCTTTACAACGAATATTTTATGAACTATTTAATTTACTCCATGTACAACTTAATTTATAATTTTTTGTATGATATTTCTATATTAGTAATTGTCCAATATCAAATATTCAGTATTCATATCCGAAATTCGACAGTATCATTTTATCACCCAGTAGATCGAATGCATTTATTTGTTATTAAACACACACACGTAATTAATTAAATTACATACACATTTGGTCAATTATCAATAATATAATTTGGACATCAGCCAAAAGTTGCTGACATAAGATAAACAATTTACCTTAATTAGATACACAAAATCACGCGGGGCCCGTGTTTACATTGACCCAATTTAAACTTATATAAAACTAAGATCTCTTGTCTAGAAATTCAATTATTATTAATTCATTAACGCGAGTGATTGTCTTCAACGCTCATCATTTAAGTCTCTACTCAAAGTACCCCGGGTCAACATCCATAGCGTAAGTCTCATCAATAAACTCTGCTACTATTATTTGGTGTTTCCATCACAACTTAAAGACCATCTACACTGAGCCAACGAAGGGATATTGTTCATTGCGACACTCCTTGTCGCCCCAAGGAATCTACTGGTCGTAGATTATAACACACTGCACTACTTCGAATTGACCGCAGAAGATAGGGAAAGATGTTTACTGTTGACAAAGACGCAGATAGCGTGCTCACCAACGGCTATAAGGAACATGGATACCCAACCAAACTGCATACTTGAAGAAATTTATGAGCGATCTAAGAATAGCACATGTCCAGTGGTAGCCAGGACAATACAGACAGCTCAATGGAGTAAGATGGGTACCCCCAACCTCTGGCTCGTTATCACGCCAGTCACGATACACATATCCATTATTTGCGATGGAAATCGGAGCGAAAGAGTACTGGAACGAGTCACATTCCTGAAACTTTCACCCAAATGTATCGCCCAAACGAAAAATATTACATTACTCCCCACTAGCAGTGGGATGGAGAGAGCGGTAACAAGCTACCTGAAGGCGCCAATCACTCCCGTGGCCCAATTGGTGGCGAGGACACCCCGCAGGTTTAACATGCCTCTAAACACCTACCTGGACATACCAGGAGGAGAGCTAGGTCACGCGTTACTTGAGGGGGAAAGTCTAGAACAAGAAATGACGCATACGCAGTGGCAATCGATTCCAGAATCTAATTGGCATTATTTTGTAGCCACCGGGACCATTACTATAATGGTAATAATTGGGATACTCACGTTATGGAAATACCGTCCTGTTGTACGACTATGTCGTTCAGGGAATCCACATACTCAGACTAACGAACAGGAAGTACCTGTATTAAGTAGTAATCGGCATAACAATGTACCGTCGACTTCAAAGGCCGACCTCCCACTCTCCACAATTTCATCCAATTGCCCTAATTTTAATCTAGAGATAGAGTCGGACATTGATAGCTAGAGTACGGTTGGAAGATTGTTGATTATTCTTAAACTATTTATTTATTAACATGTTTGAATTTGACTATTTTATGTAATACTTATATGTAAACTTTGAGTATTGACACTTGGGCCAGTTTTTGCCCGAGTCCGCAGTATGTCCAATATCAAATATTCAGTATTCATATCCGAAATTGGACAGTATCATTTTATCACCCAGTAGATCGAATGCATTTATTTGTTATTAAACACACACACGTAATTAATTAAATTACATACACATTTGGTCAATTATCAATAATATAATTTGGACATCAGCCAAAAGTTGCTGACATAAGATAAACAATTTACCTTAATTAGATACACAAAATCACGCGGGGCCCGTGTTTACATTGACCCAATTTAAACTTATATAAAACTAAGATCTCTTGTCTAGAAATTCAATTATTATTAATTCATTAACGCGAGTGATTGTCTTCAACGCTCATCATTTAAGTCTACTCAAAGTACCCCAGGTCAACATCCATAGTGTAAGTCTCATCAATAAACTCTGCTACTATTATTTGGTGTTTCCATCACAACTTAAAGACCATCTACACTGAGCCAACGAAGGGATATTGTTCAGTAATATAGCGATACGCTTCATTTATTATTTTTTTAATTGCTAATTTTAAATGTTAACTTTCTTTTCTAAACGAAAATAATATGGGTCATTTAAAATTCACATGTATTTCGCTCCTAAAATACAAAACCAGATTGTATAAAATTAATGTTTTTTTCTGGGAAACAAATTCCCCATTAAATAGTTACCTTAATCAGACCTTAATAAATCACTTTTGAAATGCATTCGAAGACGCTTCTAAGGGCCAGCCTCTTTATGTCAATAAATTAGTCTTTAACTTAAAACCACAGCCATGTGTTTTCAGTCAGTCGATCCACAACAACGAGTCGATACACAACCCTCGCTGGGCCAAACAATAACAACCCTCTTACGAGATATAAACGAAGCACGCTTGTTTACCCAAAAATAAATAAATATTACTGTTCGTTGTTTTTACACTTATTTTAATTTAAGTTAATTGATTCCGTTAACCACCAGCGGAACAGTAATAACCTTTTATAGTAATCTTCAGATGAACCAGCTTTAGTCCAAGTAATGAAGCTTAAAATAGGACAAAACCTCGCAATTTTTACAGAATGGATCGATTTGCTTGAAAATTTGAGAATAAGTAGTGGATAGTCCAAGGATCAAAATCTATATGATGCCAAAAGGCGCTTTTACCATGGGGGTGGTTGCCACCCCATGTCGGGGGTGAAATTTTTTATTATATTTTGACCGCAAAAGTTGGTAAAAACATTCATTCTAAGCAAAAAATGTTCTATACATTTTTTTGATAAAATTAATAGTTTTCTATTTATTCGCTATCGAAAGTGTTAGTTTTATATTAAAAAAATTAATGTTTTTAATCAGTTTTCTGCAAATAACTCAAAAAGTTTTTGTTTTATCAAAACAACTTTGCTTAACAAAAATGTACCTTTTGAAAAAATCAACAAAACCGTTTTTTTAAATTTTCTTTAAGATCAAAAGTAATCGAGCTATACTTTATTATATGTTAGCTCTTCTTCGGCAAATGCTAAATATTGTAGTTTCAAAGTCAAAAGACGGGAAAACTATGCACTTTTCGAGGATCACTTGTTTAAACTAATTTGAAGTATTTAATATATCTATCTTCAGAAAAAAAGAAAGTCTTTAGCTCAAAAATTAGGTGGCTTAGAATGAAAAGAATGTCAGACCCTATATTTTTCAGCGAAAAAGTGATCGAAAGCAAACCCCTAATCACCACCCTGATTAAAATTAGTCATTGACCTTATTTCGTCTTCTTTACTCATGTATTATTAATAGGTTCTAGAAGTTTGACTGGCTTTAGAATGATTAGTTTTTTTAAAAAATGGAGTCAAAAGCAAATATCGAATTTTTGAAGTTTGGTAAAAAATTCCCTTTTCTTCAGAATATAAAGATTATCATCAGAGATACAAAAAAATATTTAAATATAAAATTGTAGCTTATTTAATTCCCAAGAACGTGGTTTGCAAAAATTTTATCTGCGGTAAAAATTGAGTGAGCTATTGACAATTAAAACTTGTAATAACATGCAAAAATCACATTTACCAACCCTTTCAGAGTCACCACTTTTTGCGACTGAGGATTTTAAAAGGATTTGGTATTAATAGTCTTATAGATCTTGTAAAAACCTACAAAATTATTTTTAACAAACTTTCTAAGATAAAAATTAAAAAGGTTACCGTTAAAAAATCAATATATTTTTTTCAAAAAAAAAAAGAAATCCAATTGGAAGCATAATAATGTAAGTTAGCTTTGCTTTTAGTCATTGGCCTTATTAATTCTTCTTTATTTATGTATTATTAATAGATTTTAAAAGTTTGACTGGCTTAAAATGATTAGTTTTTGAAAAACTAGAGTTAAAAGCTAATAACGACTTTTTGTAGTTTGGTAAAAAATGCCATTTTCTTCAAAATAGAAAGATTAGCATCAGATATACGAAAAAATGTTTTTATATGAAATTGTAGGTTATTTAATTCCTAAGAAATTGTTTTGAAAAAATTTTTTCTACGGCAAAAATTGAGTGAATGGTAAATGAGTATATATCGAAAAACATTGATTTTTTCTATATAAAACTAACACTTTCGATAGCGAATAAATCGAAAAGTATTAATTTTATCAAAAAAATGTATAGAACATTTTTTGCTTAGAATGAATGTTTTTATCAAGTTTTGCAGTCAAAATATAATAAAAATTTTCCACCCCTAAGATGGGGTGGCAACCGACCCCATGGTAAAAGCGCCTTTCGGCATTATATAGATTTTGATCCTTGAACTATCCACTACTTATTCTCAAATTTTCAAGCAAATCGATCCATTCTGTAAAAATTGCGAGGTGAAATGCTTCGGTTCCTGGACTACTTACGAATCTAAATAAAATCCATTTGAAATCTTCTCTAAGATCAAGGCCGGGTGATCTCCTTGTCAAATTTTGTCAAAAAGCGCCAATTAATATGTAACAGCTGGGGTTTAGAGGCAACAGACATTGAAGAAAAAGATCCATTGATTGGAACAGTTGCCATTTGAAGTCCGTCAAGAGAGGTTCTATCCTCTGGACATTGCAACCCACATGGGGAAAGTCCTATGTTGCCTGAAGTTATATCCAGAAATATTTTAAACATCTATTCAACAACATTATGTAAACATTTTAAAAACTTTTTTATTTATAATATTTAAAGGGTTTATAATATTTATAATATTTAAAGGGTTTTTACCCAAATATCTTGTTGGCTCAGGCATGTGATTTAACCTGAAATAAACACTGATAGAATTGTAATTCCGAAAACGTTATGTTGTGATGTAGCCCTTTTTAGGGATTTTTATAAATATACCCTTGACAAATAAATTGAACCATCTTTTATAATTATGTAAAATACCCTTTTTCACTAAATTTTATCAAAAATTCTTGTTTCAAATAAATTCCAAATTTTAAATCGATATGTTAAACCAAAAATGTCATGTCATAATTATTGTAAATATACTCCGTTACTCCGCCAAAAATCATTTTTTCTACGAGCGTTCAAAAATGTCTACTTTCGCACAAGCATTTTAGTTTAGAAAGTTTCACTTTTCCGCACGCGTTTTACTTTTCCGCACGCGTGTTACTTTTCCGCACGCGTGTTACTTTTCCGCACGCGGTTTTTACTTTTCCGCACGCGTGTTAATTTAGATATGTTAATATGGCCTTAAAGTAATTATAATACATGCAATAAACTAATATTTAGATATTATTTACTAATTTATTTCAAATATATCTTATTGTGTTCCTGTTTTAATGAAATTAACGCGACAATTCGATGAAATAAAATTATTTTGACATACTATTCGAAAGTCAAATCGGTAGACAATAACAGTCGTTTTGAATCATCGTCATGGAAACCAAGATCGTCGTCATGCTAACTAATTATATTGAAAGTTTGGTTTTGACAACCTTGTCAAAGAATTAATTTGTGTATGCATTTTCATATTAATTAAATTAATTGATTAAGATTTGGTAATTTTTTAAAGACTCTTAGAAAAAATATTGTTCCTAACTCTTGCAAAGTCTCTTTTCCGCACTCGACTGCTTGCCGAACTCCCACTTCGCGTCGTTCGGCAAACTGCAGTCGCGTGCGGAAAAGAATGGCTTTCTGCAAGAGTTAGGAAAATAACTATTGTTCTCTATGTTCTATTTTATTGACAATGTCACCGAATTCATAAAAAATTTTTAGTCCTTTGCGCGTATGAATGACAGTTAACGGCATCCTACGTTTGCCGTGATTGGTCGTTACCGTCGCGCATTTGCCGAGATTGTACGCGCATATATGTATATGCTATAACGATATATTTAAATTGTATATCTAATTTTTTATTTATTTTGTTACAGGTAAGATACTAAGGTTTAATGGCATGTTGATATATCTAGAGGAAATATTATTTAACTATCAAAAAGGGTAAGCTATCCATTCAATTTATAACTAAACTTGTCAAAAAATTCCAAATATCGTTGTTTCCAACTAATGTTAGGACAGGTGTGGGAGAGACTAATATATTTCATGGTAAACTGGGATTGAGATCAATGCTCGGTGCTAAGTCCTTATTTATTTTCATTAGTGTTAGAATAAATAACTGGAAAACTGCAGGTATACAGCTCCCGCACTTAACCATTGCGGTGACCGAAATCCTCTCTGCTAAAGTTTAGATGGGTGTACGAGCGACGACAGAGTTTGTCACTGGCCATGATTCGTTCCGGGACCTGTACTTCTATGTTTATTTTATCTATCATGTACCCTTTATATAATACTTGACATGTAGTTTGATGACACATCATTTTGATTATTTTGACGAACCTAGGCGATATTCTATTGAGAATTAAAATTTTCCATAGGACTGTATGTTTTATACTGTCGAAGGCTTGGGCAAAGTCTAGAGAACTCATTATCAAAGCTGAGTTTTTTTCGTTGTTTTCCTCGAATATGATTCTTGCCGTCGAAATTTGGTCGACACAGGATATTCTCTTCCGAAACCTGCTTGCTCATTTCTGAGATATTGTTCGTCCGCTATAACTTATCCCATGCGTCACGATTCATTTTCAAACAAATTAAGTCAAAACATAAAGTGAAACGTACGCCGATGTGTGTAGTATATAGTATACAGTATATAAAATGTTTATAGTAAGTAAAACATAAAGTGAAACGTACGCCGATGTTTGTAGTATACAGGGTGTTTGGTAGGTCGATGGAAATTTTGTAAGGGATAATAGGGGGCGCCATTTACAACATTTTTTGCTAATAATGTATCGCTCAAACTGTTAAGGTTTCCGAAATAAAGTTAAATTTGTCAATATTCGACAACCGTCCATTTCACGTTTAAAAATGATCTAGGCCTTACTACCTCGCTGTTTTACGAATGGAATAAAAATGTAAACCTACAACACTGACTCTTCGCATACAATTCCCTTCAGCTATCGTCATTCTCCGAACGCATAACAAACAAAAAATAACCTACCTGCTATGCTAACAAACAATCTACCTGCTATGAAGTGGTTTATTTTGGTTTATAAACATGGTTATTGTATGCGTATGAAAGGTGCGTTTTACTGTTTTGACATCCGAATTGTGTTTGGAGTTGCATTAACAACGAAGGGTTTTTGCAACCTGAGCAAGTAATACGTAAGGCATTTTGTATGTCAGGGAAGTATCTCGCTTAGATAATTATTTTTAAAAATAAAATAGACGAGCAGACTTATTTTCGAATATTGACAAATTTAACTTTATTTCGGAAACCTTAACAGTTTGAGCGATACATTATTAGCAAAAAATGTTGCAAATGGTGTCCTCTATTATCCCTTAAAAAATTTCCATCGACCTACCAAACACCCTGTATAGTATACAGTATACAAAATGTATATACACATCGACTTTCGTTTCACTTTATGTTTTGACTTAATTTGTTTGAAAATTAATCGTGACGCATGGGAAAAGTTATAGCGGACGAACAATAGCTTATCAATTACGTTATTAATTCTTTGATGTATGCTAATATTTTATTCTTGGAACAAAACAGCGTTATTCCTCTCCAGTTTTCGCGTAATTGTACATCACCTTTTTTGGGGAGCATGATTATAATCCCATTATTTCATTCTCTGGGTAGGTGTTCTTCGGCCCAAATATCTGCTGATCATGGTGTTATAGTTCCACAGTGTCTTCAATGTCCGTTTTCCACAATTGTGTTGGGATATCGTCAATTCCCGCTGCCTTGTTGTTCTTCATGTGTCGAATTCTTTTAGTTATTTCTTTCTTTGTAGATGTCTCCTCATTTATCCGTAGATAGTTTTCTTTCGGTTCTACGGCATTAGCCTGTTGCAAATACGGATCATTTTCTTCTTCTCTGATATGTTCTCTGTAGTTCTCTTGCCATCATCGTGTTTGCTCTTCTGTTGTTGTAAGCAGCTCTCCTTGTTTGTCTTTTAGTGGTTTTTCAGTGTAGTAATTCTTTTTTGCAATACATTAAGTGGTTCTTATAGCTCTCTCAGATTGTTTGTTTCAGCTGCCTCTTCTGCTAACGCCATCTTCTCTGTACATTTTCTTTGGTCACTTCTGACGCTCTTTCTTACCAGTTTATTTACATCTTCATACTCTCGAGCTATTATAATTTTATCTTTAATTCTTTGAGCTCTATTTAGTTTGGCTTTTATATCCTTCCTTTTCCCAATAAGTTGCCATGTATTTTCACTTAACCACTCCGCTTTCTTTTTTTCATCCCAAGACGTCCTGCCCAGTTTGATGTACAGCCTCTTTGATTATTTCCCATCTTTTGGTATGCTTGTCTGTGTGTTGTTTATACATAGATTCAGTGTTCCATTTTATTTTGTTCTCCGTTCTTTTTCGGTTTCATTGTCTTTTAATGGTTATAGATTGCATTTTCTTTAAAAATGAATAACCATTTTCAATTTCGTTGCAATACGAAACTACAGCCGCATCATTATTCCAGTTCAATCAGAGAGTGCAGCAAGCACCTCTACCGGTTTCGAAACTTATTAGTCTTTCATCAGGAGGCACATATGCTGCTCTCTCTGACCCAACTAGGACAAACCCCGGCGTGCAGTCACGGATTGCAACGAACGAAATGGCAGGGATGCCCTAGCGGAACTGCTAGCAAAAAACTAAGTTTTCAATCTAATAGCACATAAAACAACAGCCAAAAATGTTACTCTACATCCTACCAGATTGAAAACAATTTCTTCTTTTGCTGTGTTGTTCTCTCCCACTTTCTTACTGTCACTTTTTTAAATTTCACTTTATTTAAATTTGACTTTATGTATTTTATTCATAGATAAATTAATATAATAGTGCATGCGTATAAAATACTATTCATTAGAAAACCATTAGGTATTTCAATTCTGGAAAAAGCTAAAGCCTGCATCAAGTATAATATATATTTGTTTCTCGCATCAAATACCGATTACTTGACGCGTTTTAACACAGAACGAGCAAACGTATCAAACACTAGGTTTTCCATGTAGAACTCTTTCATTTGGAATTCAGGGAAACGAATTCCGTGCCACACTTTCGGGATTTCGACGCACATAAATCAAGATAAAATCGATTAAATCCTAAACAGGAATCGGTTTCGGGAATAATGATAATTGGAGTGTAATTCCTGATCCTGATTGACGATAAATATCTACGTGATTGATGTTTGCATCATAAAAGTAGCCACATTTGAAATTTGAATTTCTAGCCGTTAATTGTTTTGAATGCATGTTTGAGAGATGCCAATATATGGTGTAATTTACAATGTGCTGTAGAGTAGAGAATATTGAATTCGTATATATTATAGGAAATTTGAAAACTGTCATTCTAATGAAATGTTTAATGTGTTACATTTATAGTCCTGTCGCCAGGGGGGGGGGTACAACGGTCTCCTTTATTCAGATGGACTTACGCAAGTTTTTTTTTATGTATTTTGACCCGTAGAACACGAATTTTTTGGGTAACAGTTGATCCGGATGTCGATAAGATTGTTATAAACAAAGAATTCGAGGAATTATGTAACAGCGATTTTTCGCAACACAAAACATTATTTTGTATTTTTTTGGGTCATTCTAGCAACAAATTTTGTTACAAGTTTTTCCGTGGATTGCATAGTTTTCGAGATAAACGCGGTTGAACTTTCAAAAAATCGAAAAATTGCAATTTTTGAACCCGAATAACTTTTAATTAAAAAGTAAAATAGCAATTCTGCTTACCTCATTTGAAAGTTCAAGTCAAATTATACCGGTTTTGATTATTTGCATTGCTAAAAATTAATTTTTTTATTGTTAAACAAAAACATATAAACAAATAGTGTTTCAAGTGCCCAATTCATGAGTTTCAATGCATGCTACCTAGAAATTACCTGTTAGTAGGCGCGCCTACTCGTTCGATTTAAATGAGAAATGCATTGGAAACATTACTCAAGCACTATGTATTTATAGCTTTGTTTAACAATAAAAAAATTAATTTTAGCACTATGACCACAAAACTCCGTCCAGGTGGTGAGGACTGAAGAGAGATATGTATTTAATTGTAGATGGTGTGTCTCTGACGTTATATTAATAGAGTATTGGTTATTTTACTGTAAAAATATCAACTGTTACAAGGATTATACAGGAAAATATTGGGGGTAAGTGCAACATCATATTTATGTTGGTTGAGAGAGATCAGGAAATCTTTCGCTTGAAGCTCCATTCAACTGTTATGAGCAGCATGCCACTAGGGCCAAAATTGCTATGAGGATAGCCAACCCTGCCTAGCGGAGATAGCACAAACCACTTCTCGTAATTCCGAAGCAGGAAAATTGAATTTAAAAGAGAAATACTTATACAAGTGTTGTGCGTATTATTTTAGGATAGAAAAAAATTAACGGGTCAAAAGTTAAAAACCTCAAAAATGACCTAAAACCACTGTGTTTGCACTTTTAGGTTAGGTTATCTCAGAAATCAGAATTTGGAGTTAAGATTCATATGTAGCACAACAAAAAGTCTGGCTTGTCCGCCTGTGTAATTGAGAAGTGTATTTATACTTATTCATCAAAATATCAAAGAAACGAGAAAATACTTATTTTCTCTTAAACACCTCGTTTTGTTTTATTATTTGAGGTTTTACTTGAGGATAATATTAAAATACGTATTTTAACGCGAAATGAATAGCCTCAACTCATTATCTTGTAGCGAATTTAACTTCAAATATCTGCTCATTAAAATTCGTCTCATTACAAAACGTAATCCTTATAAATAACAAGTATTATTCTGATAACAAACTCTCAGTAATTTTCTCCGAAGGGATTTCTTTGTAAGTGATTCGTTTAATACGAAATTATTCAAAATAGAATTGAATTCTTATCAACGTAACTTTGTATTTCTCCATAAACTTCCTGCAAAACTTTTAGTTGGATGTGGAGAGGAAGCTCCAAGCGGCACGAAAAGCTCCTCTGGAATTCCTCTTTGATTGATTGTGAAATTCTAGTTGCTGAAATTTGTTACAAAATAGTATAGAATCCGGCTTTATAAGCTTTTTAAGAAGTTTGGTAATAAAAGTATCAGAATTGTACAAGATCGGTTTCTTTTTATTAAAAAAGGATATTATACAGGTGACGACTGACTATACTTTTGATGGTATAAAAGTTTTTGATTATGGCAAAAACATGTTATGAGCTTGTCTGAAAACTCATATTAAAATCGTAGAGAATTGAAGAAGTGAAGGTAACAACTAATTAAAAGAAGATTATATTCGATCTGGAGTAGGTGTTTACTCTCCAAATATGTGTTAAGAGAAATTGAAGTAGAGAAGAAGAAAAGAAGAGATATTAATGATTATTCAGGCAAAAGATTAGACAATTACTGAAAACACAACTAGAAAAAAATAGAAGAAATATATGTCCAAATAAATTAAAAATTTTTATTAAGTACATATAAAAAAGACATGAGTAACACAATATAAATGAACTACGTTTTGCAGAAATAAAGATGGTATGTTACTAGGAGACAAGACAGAAAAATTAAACACATGGTCAGAGTATTTAGAAGAATATTATTAAACGATAAGAGCCAAAGAAAAACAGAAATATAACAACAAACATAAGAACCGGCCGAAATGAAGATAATAGCAGTAATAAGAGACCTAAAGAATAGTAAAAGTACGGGTGAACTAAATATTTATTTAGGAACGGAATGAAGAATTTTATACAGGAACGTACTAAAGTTCTGTCTTCTTCTTTCTTGTATGTAGGCTTTAAATTTTGTTTCTTATTCAATATTAGCCTCATAAATTGTTTAAATTATCTAAATTTTTAAATTGTCTACCAATACTTCTTCGTCCATTTGGTGACTTCGTATCCTATTCGTACTAACCTATCCTCTGCCATTCTACTAACGTGTTCATTCCACTCTTCTTTTCGTTTTGTCACCCATCTATTTATGTCTTCTACATTGCATGCTCTTCTTATGTTTTCGCTTCTCTCCCTATTCAACAGACTTTTCCCTGATATTCGTCGAAGTATTTTCATCTCTGTTGTTTCTAGTAGTCGTCTCGTTTTAGATGTGTCAGTTCTTGTCTCCGCCGTTTATGTCAATCAGGTCTAATTGCTGCTTTATAGATTCTTGCTTTTGTGTCTTAGGTGTTTGTTCTTTCAGATTGTGTCATTAAGAGATCCCGCCCCTTTACTTGCTTTTAAGGTACAAGTACACTTTAGAAGACCAAAAATAAGCATTGTTTCAAGATTTTTTTTCTCAGAACCTTTATTAAAAGTGAACATAAAATTGTTTACGTATTAATATCTAACTCTTAGAGAATACAAAAAATATATCTTTTTTCATTAATGCACGTACACCAGTGGTTCCCAACCTTTTATGTCTGGCGACCCACCTTCCGATGTTTTTTCATATTCGCGACCCATTCCTCACCCATGATGATATACAGAGTGTCCCAAAAGTAGTAGAACGGTCGAATATTTCGCGAACTAAACATCGGATCGAAAAACTGAAAAATACGTGTTCAATCATTTTCAAAAATCTATCCAATGACACCAAACACCAACCCCCACTACACCCCCTGGAGGTGGGGTGAGGGGTAACTTTAAAATCTCAAATGGAAACCCCTAGTTTTTCTTGCAGATTTGGATTCGTTACGTAAAAGTAAGCAACTTTTATTCAAGACTTTTTTTCGAACTGTGGATAGATGGCGCTATAATTGGGAAAAACGATTTATCCTGATACCATAGGTAAATTATAGAAACGGTCTAATATCTCGAGAAATACACTTCCAAATGAGAAACCGAAAAAAAAGGTTTTTAATACTTTTCGAAAACCTATCGAATAACACTAAACATGACCCTCCAACCCACCCCCTGGAGGTGGGGTGGGGGGTAACTTTAAAATCTTAAATAGCAACCCCCACTTTTTATTACAGATTCGGATTCGTCATGAAAAATTAAGCAACATTTATTCGAAACATTTTTTAGAATTGTTGATAGATGGCGCTTTAATTGGAAAAATACGATTTATTAGCGCCATCTATCAGCAATTTAAAAAACTGTTTCGAATAAATGTTGTTTTTAATTTTTCATGACGAATTTGAATCTGCAATAAAAAGTGGTGGTTGCTATTTAGAATTTTAAATTTACCCCCCACCCCATCTCCACGGGGTGGGTTAGAGGGTAATGTTTGCTGTTTGTCGATGGGTTTTCGAAAAATATTAAAAACCTGTTTTTTGGTTTCTCATTTGGAAGTGTATTTCTCGAGATATTAGACCCTTTCTATAATTTACCTATGGTATCAGGATAAATCGTTTTTTCCAATTGTAGCGCAATCTATCCACAGTTCGAAAAAATGTCTTGGATAAAAGTTGCCTACTTTTACGTAACGAATCCAAATCTGCAAGAAAAACTAGGGGTTTCCATTTGAGATTTTAAAGTTACCCCCAACCCCACCTCCAGGGGGTGCAGTGGGGGTTGGTGTTTAGTGTCATTGGATAGATTTTTGAAAATAATTGAACACGTATTTTTCAGTTTTTCGATCCGATGTTTAGTTCGCGAAATATTCGACCGTTCCACTACTTTTGGGACACCCTATATATTATGTACGTTATTCAGCTACTGTAAGAGCCACGCCGCGACCCACCTGAAATCCGCCCGCGACCCACTAGTGGGTCGCGACCCACCGGTTGGGAAACGCTGGTTTAGAGCAGTACAAAATCTAGAAAGATAGACATCGTTTAAGGAGCGTTATATTAACTAATGAACTTTTCATAATAATACTGACGACTATGATAATAAACTATATTGGTAAATCTATTAATTATAATTATTATTACTAAAGTGAATAATAAGAGTCGTATATAACACCCTTAAAGTTGGTAATGCACGATTCTTAATAAGCATAAACAATTTAATTAGTTAACTAATAAAATACTCATAAAATTATTACAACTTATAATCTTTATGCCACAACGCTTAGATTTAAAAGCTCAACATATACCATCAAAATTTCGTTCAACTACATTCACCTCATTTCCACTTTTAGCTTTAATCGATACTTACATTACGTTGATTTTAGTAGCATGAGTCACGATAGGACAGCCGAATTACCTTGCAACTATCCTAAATTTTAAAATTTCTGGAATAACGTACATTATATTTGCTTTTAAGCTTTCAGTATATCTAATAATATACATATACATAGATGATATAAATATTTTGAAATTAACCAATTGAAATGCTGATATTCGATGGTAATATTTAGGCTTTTATATTGATCGAACGAACGACGGGCATTCGTTATTTTTTCTATAATTCTCATCGAGTTTGAAATTCTTCTGCAGTCACCCTTTTAAAATGTAAAATAATCCTGGTTGGAAAAAAAAGGAGGTCCAGAAGTTTGGTACCATTTTGGGTAACATAAAAATTAACATAGATATGTACCATATTTTTGTCGATTTTAAAGCTGCATATGACAGTGTCTTAAGACCAAGTCTCTACAACGCTATGAATGAGTTAGGAATTCCAAAAAAACTCATATGTATGATAAAAGTGACAATGCGAAGATGATATCAGCAGTAAAAATTCAAAACGACTCGTCAACCCCATTTGAAATACATAGGGGGTTAAGGCAGGGAGATGCGCTGGCGTGTCAACTTTTTAATGTAGCATTAGAAAAGGTCGTACGAGACGCTAATATAGATAGCAGGTGAACAATATTCAATAGATCTGTCCAAATTCTAGCATATGCAGGCGACGTGAACATTATAACAAGAACCAGAGCGAGAACTGCGGAAATCCTATAACCGAGCTAGTAGCAGCAGCAGAACGAATGGGGTTACATATAAATCGAAATAAAACCAAATTCATGGCGACTAACACAAACACAAGAGCTGGAAATGTTGACGCAGATCTAATCATCAATGACCAAAACTTCGAAGCGGTCAAAGAGTTCATATATCTAGGGACATCGGTTAACCCCAATAATAACACATCAGGGGAAATAAAAAGACGAATAATAATTGTAAACAGGTGTTATCATAGTCTTTCAAAGTACTTAGCTAACAAACGTCTGTCTCAAAAACTCGTATAAGGCTGTATAGAACATTGATAGTTCCCGTTCTCACATATGGATCAGAGGCATGGACGCTAACTAAAACAGATGAATCCGCTCTATCGATTTTTGAGGCTACGTAAGATATTCGGAGCGGTCTGTGAGAACGGAATATGGAGGCGTAGATATAACTTTGAACTGCAGAATATCTACAAGCATACGTTTGGTGGAAAAGATATTATCACTAGGTTTGTTCGTAGAACGATCAGCAACCGTTGCCAACCATCAGAGGCATGCGCGTTCCTAATCTACAAACTCGAACTGTTAACTGCGCAGCGCCAACGGTTAACTGCGCATGCGTCTGACGGTTGGCAACGGTTGCTGATCGTTTGGATCGTACTACGAACAAACCTACTATAATTAAGCGAAACCGCCTGCAGTGGGCAGGACATGTAGCTTGGGCCCCTGAATCGAACATGATAATAAAGATTCTAACAGCGCAACCCGTGGGAATGAGAAGACGGGGTAGACCAAAGCTGAGGTGGATAGACGGGGTAACACAAGATGCCGAGAAGATCGGAGTCGGCAACTGGAAAATGCAAGCAAGGGACAGAACAGAATGGCGTAGAAAGCTTGAGAAGGTCGAGGCCCTCTAAGGGCTGTAGCACCAAGATGATGATAATGAAAAATTTACCCAAGGATAAATTTTGTCTTGAAATTTAAATAAACGAAGAATTCCAATCAAAATACTGCTACGTGATTCTTGTATATTCTCGAGAATTAAACTCGAAATTCGACTACGTTTATCAAAGTGGTACGTCTGGTCCACTCTTGGTCCATTTATACCTTGAAGAAACATATACAAAAAAGAAATGTTGGAAGTTCTTCACACAAAAGTGTTTGAGAAACAATTTGTTACAGACGAATTAGCCAAACGTGATGGTCATAATGTATTGCGATTACCTCCTTACTACTGTGTCTTCAACCCCATTGAATTAATCTGGAGCCAACTTAAGGAAAGTTTACGGCGAAACAACTGCTGTCCCAAATTTAGTAGCGAATCGGTGTCACATGTTGTAGAAGAAATAAAAAAGATTTCCCCAACACTGTGGCAAAATTGTGTTTCACATGTTATAAAAACGGAAGATCATTACAGAACATTAACCTCACATATTAAACCAATAATTATAACATTAGATAACGATTCTAGTGAAGATGACAGCGATAGTGACATAGAGTTGTAATTTGTATTTATTTTTTTCCGTCTAAACTTCAAATTTTATTTTTCTATGTTATTTTCTATGTTATTTTTTATTATGTTATCTTTTTAATTCTGATTTTTGCTACCACTCTTTTAATCTTTTATTGTTATTATCATTAATTTCCTTAATTTCTTTAATTTGTTCATTTCTCTTATTTCATTGTACATTATAAATACGTAATAAATATAATGATATGATATTTAAATTTATATTTATTATTCCAACCCCATTAAAATATTATATCTACTTGAAGACTTGAATTTTTTTGTTAAGGGGATGGGTACGAACTTTCGGCTTTAAGCCGTTACGTTATTACCGAGGGCCGAAAGTCCCTGAAAACTTCTATAATGTTTATTTTAATTAGTTACAGGGGTGAAAAACTAAGAGAAAATTTAGTGTGATTTTTAATTTCAAATATCTCATTCAAAAGAAACTTTTAATTCATTCCAAGGGACTTTCGGCCCTCGGTAATAAAGTAATTTTTCATTCTGCGTTTAAATTTTTCAAAAATACTTACATATTAGTTTTCTCAGGATTCGAAAAAAAGATTACATTTAAAACACATTGAAAATTTTGACAGGCGTCAAAATTTTGCATTTGTTCCTTTCCCCTTAATTTTAGCGAATCCGCTCCTGGAGGGTTTGTTGTTTGTTATTATGATACTAAATCGGTAGGGACATCCCACCAGCGCCAGGCCAAATTTCTTATATCTTGACGCAAAGAATACCAATATGCTCAACTTATAGTGAAATAGTGAAACCCCCTGACCCAACTATCATGGACGACCGTTCGAGATGGAAGCGAGTTGTGCAGTCAGCCAGCACCCATCCCGGGTTATATTGCTACCAGAAGAAGAAGAAGAAGAAGAATAGTGAAAGGAAAGATCGTGGGAAAGAGGGGACTAGGAAGGAAAAGACTATCGTGGCTAATAAGCATTTGGCAATGGACAGGGCTAAATTTTGAACAGCTTAACACTGAAAAGTGTTTGCAATTTTAGTATCCAACTTCCATTGAGGAGAGGGCACTTTAAGAAAAAGACAAAGAAGAATTCCAGGTATAAAGACGTTCACAATGCAAACCGGTGCTCAAGAGATCTTGACGGGGTATACTGAGATCAGAAAGAGAGCAAAATAATGAATCGTACAACTGAAAGAAAAGTAGATAACAATTGAACTAAATAAAAAGGGTAGGGTCCAACTTTATGTTTTCTCTGAGTGACAAGGTAAACTCAAGGATCCTATATGTTAAAGAATTCGCACACAAATAAAAAATACAAAAACAATAGATCAAATAGGTTAAATCGTTTCCTCAAATGTCCAGACCAAAAAGGAACAAGCACACTTTTGGATCGAAAACTCAGTATGGTAACTAACTGGACATCCATCACAAAGTGAGACTTTCAAAAGAATTAAATTTTTTCATTTTGTTACGTTATTTGTGGTTAAAAAATAAGACTCAGTGCAATATTAGCCCACCATCGTCTAAAATATCTTTTTTCTGATAAAATACATCAAATAAAAAAAATTAGAGCTGCAGCTACCTACAACCTACGGGGCTTAAAAAAATAGACAAGTTTTGTAAAAGCCCCAACTATGGATGAGGGGGCTGGTGGGCTGAAATTTTGTGGTTGTCTTATTTTTAAACACATACAACGCAAAACAGTAAAAAAAAATGTATTGCAAAATTCAGGTTGTGTCGATCTCAAAAAATATTATTAACCCCGAAGAAAATCGCAAAAACCCCTTAAAACCCTTGAAAACATGGTTCTTTGGGTGTTTAAAGGTGTTTTTTGAATGTCGTAAACGACTCAGTTATTTCCATAGACATAATACCTAGACTGCGCACTGCAATGTAAAACTGGTCCACCAATGCGACAGACAAAAATGTTGTAAACAAGGTATGCATCTAAAACCGTATAAACATTTTCAATTTCTTTGCAATTCGAAAATGCAGCAGCATTATACTCGAGTTAAATCGGAGAGTGCAAGAAGAGTCTATACCGGTTTCGGGGATTTTTTCCCCTCATCAGTAGTCCCATATCCCCTTCTCTCCAATTCAACCAGGTACCTTGCCGTGGGCCTTTCCGGATTGCAAAGAATGAAATGCCACGGATATCGTAGAGACATCTACAAAGAAACAAAATAAGTTCTCAATCCAATAGCACAGAAAACGACAATAAATATCGTTCTCATACCACTAGATTGACAACAGGTGGATTGCATTTTTAATTCATTTACTCTTTTGTGGAGTACTTAGGAAGTTTTCTCGTTGAAACTTTACCACGCTGAGCAGATGGGCGTGAATTATTTAAAATTTTCTCATATTAATGTTCGTCTCGGCACCCGTATGGCTTATAATTTTTGAAAGTCACGGGGGTAGTAACCAGAGAACTTCCACCTGTTGTCAATCTAGTGGTACGAGAACGATATTTATTGTCGTTTTCTGTGCTACTGGACTGAGAACTTATTTTGTTAAGGTATGCATCTCTTTCTAATCGATGGGGTTTATCGATCATGTGACTTTCCCACTACCGCGAATTAGATAAACCCCGCCGATTAGAAAAATATCCATATCCTGTTAACAACATTAATTTGCATCTCTGTCATTTGTGTTTCTGACATTATGTCCGCAATTGGGCACGTTGCTCCTGTAGTGATCCTTTCCCAAGTTAATTTGCTCCTTTTTCTACTTGGCTACACCGTACTGATGACGACCAAATAGTCAGAAATGCATAGTCCATATTTTTCTATATTTTGCGTCTACTCCATGTTGCGAGCTTTGGCAATAATTTTTCCTTATCTACATACATTTATAAACGTGGTATCTTAACTACAAAATTTAACATGAAGTTAACAAAAAGGAAACATTCTCGTGCACAGAAAGCATTGTGTTTACATCTCATTTCAACTTTACACTAAAATTTTAATTATAAGTATTGTTAAAAGATTTAATACAATTTTAAGAGTACTTTCCGACCACTTTCAAGTTTAATTTCCAGCAATATCATTTTCCATGTTCCTCTTAGAACTTCTAGGAGTAAAACTAAATTCGCCTTTCTGTTTTAAACTCAAGAAATTAAATAACAATGTAAACAATTTATAAACCAAAATGATTTGCTCAGAACTCCGTTACTAAAACTTTTAAGCCTTAAGAAAGGATTTTTATTTACCATTATCTTTGAGCTTTATGGTTTAAATATTCTTACAGCAGAAGTTAGTTCATTTTTTTACAAGTAAGAATAGAAATAGCAAAACTAACATGAGTTGTACCAGTACTAGTGTTTTAAAAAATATTCAAGGTATAAGATGGCTATATTTTTTCTACAGTTCAGTGCATCGAGTGTCAGATTTATTTCACCGTTGGGCAATTGGCGGGTGTATGTGAAAAGGGATATAAGTCAAAAAAGTATAATTTTGGGAAAACGGGTTTTTGTGATTTTTGTGACGTAAATGCAATACAATATTATTTTTCAATAAAATGTGCATTATCTTCTGTGTATGACTTAATTATGTCGCAAGAACACATTTTTTGTTGTAAATATGGAGTATATCGAATATTTTTTGAAAAAAATAGAGCATATACCTCTTTTCACAAATTTTTTTTATTAAAACCTAGGTACAAACAAAACATATCTAATCTAAAAACGTCTAAACAATAATAAATTACTAGCAATAATTATTATTACTAGTAATTTATTATTGTTAATTATCCTCGTGGTCAGATGCATCTGGAAAAATATCCCTTACACGATCTGTAGTGTGCAAATTTTTGTAGAAGTCATAAAAGGTTTGATTTATATATGGCGACAACTCAATTAGGTTCTTTTTTTTCTCTTTACTAATCGGATTGGCATTTTTGTAAGACATTGGTATGTTAACATGCCGCGGACATTCTTTTCCTTTTCTTAAATAATTTAAAGATTGAATTGGCCAGGAACATTGGTATATCGTAACCATTTAATGTCCTTCCAAATAACTTTCTGCCCATCTTCATTTATTTTTCTTTGATGGAAAACTGATTTGAGAAGAGCAGAGTATTCAGAAAAGTCGGAAATGCCCATTTCAGTTACGTCAAAGGGTTTTTTAACACCACAAAGCCTTACGAGATTCATCCAATCTCTTGTATCTTCAATGGGGCAAGGATATCGTTTTTTCTTTTTTTCGATAATCGGGTGGTCGCTGTCACACTCCATATGAGTGTGACCAGAAGTTAAGAATTTATGGTCAATAAGACTGGAATGTTCTTTTAACGCAAGCATGAACATGATAGATACATAACAATTCTTTTTTTGTCCAGCACATGTATCTGAATAAAATGTAATTGGTTTTGTCGTGGATGGAAGCTGTTTAATGTGTTTGTAAAATGTAAAAAATAGATGCTAACGACACACGATACGTGCAAAAGTATTCAACTTGTAACAATTTTTCAACCGGTTAAAAATGTGTAAACAAGCATAAGTATGCATAAACTGTTTGTCACTAAGATCGTTAACATTTTGTTTTTACCAAATCTTGTGAAAAGGGATATAAGTCGACATATTGCTGTTGTCATTAAATTATTGTTCAAAATTATGTGATATATGTTGACTTATATCTATTAACCCTAACGCAAATCAGAAAAAAATTGGAACGCTTTTGATCATATGTGAACATATACCTCTATTCTCAGAATATTTCATTTATTTTGACATATAAGTATACATAAGCCCGTACTATTTTAAAAATCTTAAATTAGTCAGTTATATCATTTTACACATACCAAATCGCGCGTAAATGTGTGTAGAATGACTTATATCACTCTTTTCCTCTAAGTGTAATATCCATTTTTGGACTGTATGGTGTACTTAGCTCATTTTTCGCATTTTTCGACTTATATCCCTTTTCACATACACCCGCCAATTATTACTCAGTCTCTTAGAAGCTGTTAAATAAATAAACGTTGCGCAATGTTTGTCATTTTTTATGATTCTCATGAGATCAATAAAATTTCCATTGATCTCAATTCAGATACTTCGATTGACCGGTCACTATGGAATTTCTATTGTTAAAGTCTAATATTTAAAACCTATAACACGAACTTTCCATTTTGAGTTTAAGCAACAAATGTGAAGCGTTTGACATAAATATGCCTAAAAACGTTGATTGAAAACACGAATTCGTGTGTTCAATCAACGCTAAAAATTAACTTTCACATTAATTTGTTGCCAAATAGACCAGTAAATGAACAGGAAATACGGCGATACCGTGTAATTTTCAGGGGCAACTCCGAATTGCATGAAAATTTGCATTTAGGTTCTACTTACCCTCCACTTCAAAGTTGAAATTGTGCTGTTGGTTGCTTTTATTTGGGGGGTGACAGTCACCCCTTCTCGGGGGTGAAAAAACATACGTTCAAGGTAAGACCGGAAATGGATAAATTAACTGATTTTAAGCAACTTTTGTTCTATAGAGTTTTTTATGTAAGTCAATACTTTTCGAGTTATTTGCGATTGAAAATGTTTTTTTTTCGACAAAAAAACTGACGTTTTCAGACGGTTTTTCGCAAATAACTCAAAAAGTAAATATTTTATATTTACTCTAAGTGTAGCTTATAAAAAACCGAAAAAAATGGTGTATCAGTAAAGTCTATCAATCGAACAAAAGCAAAGTTGTAGCTCATGAAAAATACGTTCTTATTCGTCTAATTCCAAATCGAATATTTCAAGGTGAAATCACCGAAAAATTAAGCACTTTTCTGGAAAACCCCATTCAAACTTTTTTAAAGTCTTACGGAAAAACAAAATGAAACTATGTAGAATATTTATAATAGCAAAACCTACATTTTTTTACTCTTTAAGATTTTTCTTATCACTAATACTTTTTAAGTTATTTTGAAAGAAGGAAATTTTTCAAAAATTTTTAGAAAATTTTTTTTACTATAAAACCAAATTTGTTCAAAAATAAGCACTTCAAACCAATCAAACTTACAGATCATATAAACAATACACATATAGTTCAAATAAATGGTAAAGCGGTAACGATTAATTTTATTTAGGGTGCTAAATAGAGGGAGGTTTTCACGATTTTTTTACCAAAAAAAAGGGGCGAACTTTTTTTTCAAAGTAACTCGTTTATTTTTAATGCTAGAAACTTTTGTAAAAAACAGGTATAAAGTTTTTTTTAGATACCTTAAAAATGTTAATAAGCTTTTCCCGAAAAGTGCTTAATTGTTCGGTGATTTCGCGTTGAATTATTCGATTTGGAATTAGACGAATAAGAATGTAGTTTTCATGAGCTACGACTTTGCTTTTACTCAATGTATAGACTTTACTTATGCACCATTTTTTTCGTTTGGTTATAAGCTACACTTTTGCTAAGAATATTTTTTTCGGAAAAGTATTTACTTTTTGAGTTATTTACGAAAAACGGTCTGAAAACGTAGTTTTCTTTATCGAAAAATCAACATTTTCAATCGCGAATAACTCGAAAAGTGTTAACTTACGTAAAAAACTTTATAGAACGAAAGTTGCTTATAATCTGTCAGTTCATCAATTTCCGGCCTTATTTTAAAAACGCGTTTTTCACCCCCCGAGAAGGGGTGACTGACACCCCCAAGTAAAAGCAACCAACGGCACAAGTTCAACTTTGAAGCGGAGGGTAAGTAGAACCTAAATGCAAATTTTCATGCAATTCAGAGTTGCCCCTGAAAATTACACGGTATCGCCGTATTTCCCGTTCATTTGAACGGGAAACCATTTTAATTGAAACAATTAAAAATACAATAATATCTGCTAATATATTTCGATGGTCAATTGGATCATAGCAATATCTCGTGATAAAGCAGTAACGAAATTATAATCGGGGACTTGATGAGTTCTTCACAAACGGGCACCTTCGTAAATATTGAAACTACCTCTAAACTCACTAATATATCATTCACTCTTAGCTTTTATTTTCGCAATAAATGTAGAGTCTGGAAGTCAGTCTCAAAGGAATATTTTTCTTTTGAATTTTAGGAAGGTCCCAGAAGGTTATAAATTTTCCTTAATTTGTTATTCAATAGGACCATCGCATCGTGGACAAGTTGATCACTTTTAGTTAATATAGTCCCAGTGGGGTCGTCTTTCACTTTCTTGTAAGTGTTCGTATCCAGTAACTCTGTGTTTAATTTTGTTTGAGAATTTCTGATTTTTACACAACGACGTTTTATAATAGGAGTGGCCAAACTGTGTGACTCTTTGAAGAATTATTTGCGGCTCTCAGTAAATATCTGAATTACTTTTAACTTTTTTCTTTCAAAATGTCTTACATAAGTTAAGTAAGTAATTATTACTGACAACAAAAAATATAAAAGACTAAGTGTAACATCAGGACTTTGACAGGGAGACCCCTTATCACCGTTGCTATTCAATTTGGCCTTAGAATATGTAATAAGTAAAATATTATCTGGGATGACAGAGGGATTTGCGAATCGATGATCAAAACTATTGTTGGCCTTTGCTGATGATCTAGGTGCAGTTGCTTATTCTACAAGAGACGTGAGAGAGGTGTTTTCACGAGGAAGAAACAGGTAGTCTGGGCCTTCGAATAAATGAACAGAAGACGAAATACATACTAGTAACCAAATATCCAAGACCAAGAGTTAGGCAGAACATAACTATTAATGACTACAACTTCGAAGTAGTAAAAGAGTTTAAGTATCTGGGGGCGGTAATCATAACCACATATAAAAAGAGGTCTCGGCAAGGATAGCTGCGGTGAATAGAGCATATTACTCCCTGTCATCATTGTTAGGATCCAAGTTGCTAAAAAGACATTCTAAATTAATACTGTACATGCCAATTATTCGCCCAATGCTTACATATGGAAGTGAAACATAGACTCTACATCAGCGAAAAATAAATATGCTGTTGGTTTTAAAAGGAAAGTTCTCAGAATGATATTTGGCCCTCAAAGAGATGAATTGACAGGAGAGTGGATAAGGCTCCGCAAAGCTGAATTGGTGACTGTATGGTACTTAAAACATCGTAAAGCGTTTGATACACGCGCAAACTTTAAGTACGCGGGTTTAAAGATCGAGGACTTACTCGGCTCGCCGTCGGTGATACACGGCAGACTTATAATCGGAAAGATAGAAGCGGATTTTGTGCGTGATAAGTAATATGAAAAAACTATACGGGGATATGTTGAATTAGTTGTGTACATGACTTTCACCAACGTCCGGAAACCAGAGTGAGGGCCGAGGGTAGTTATAAGGGGTCAAAGTCGCGATTTTTATTATTTTTTTTGTGACGCTCATGATCGAGATAGTGTACCAAAATTTGGAAATAAGTAGGTCATGACGTAACTAAGTAAAATCTCTAGGGGCGGAACGCTGCGTGGGGGTAGGGGTGAATATAAAAAATATAAAGGATTTTTTGCGACGTTCGTGATTGAGATAGTGGACCAAAATTTGGGAATAAGTAGACCATGACATTACTAAGTTAAATCCCCAGAGCCGGAAACCAGAGTTGGGGACGAGGGTAGTTATAAGGGGTCAAAGTCGCCGTTTTTATTATTTTTTTTGTGACGCTCATGATCGAGATAGTGCACCAAAATTTGGGAATAAGTAGGTCATGACGTAACTAAGTAAAATCTCCAGGGGTGGTACGCTGCGTGGCTGACAAAGGGGTGGGGCATGGGTGAATAAAAAAAATATAAGGGGTTTTTTGCGACGTTCGTAATTGAGAGAGTGCACCAAAATCTGGGAATAAGTAGACCATGACATAACTAAGTAAAATCCTCAGAGCCGGAAACCTGAGGTGGGGGACGAGGGTAGTTAAAAAGGGTCAAAGTCGCCGTTTTTATTATTTTTTTTGTGACGCTCATGATCGAGTGCACCAAAATTTGGGAATAAGTAGGTCATGAGGTAACTAAGTATAATCTCCAGGGGTGGAACGCTGCGTGGCCGAGAAAGGGGTGGGGGTAGGTGTGAATATAAAAAATATAAGTGGTTTTTTGCGACGTTCTAGATTGAGATAGTGCACCAAAATTTGGGAATAAGTAGACCATGACTTAGCTAAGTAAAATCCCCAGAGCCGGAAACCAGAGTTGGGGATAAGGGTAGTTTTAAGGGGTCAAAGTCGCAGTGTTTATTATTTTTTTTGTGACCTGGCACAACATTTGTCCCCCACGCAGCGTTCCGCCCCTGGAGATTTTACTTAGTAATGTCATGATCTATTTATTCCCAAATTTTGGTGCACTATGTCGATCACGAACGGCAAAAAAACCCCCATATATTTTTATACTCACCCCTGACTACCACCCCTTTGTACCCCAAATGTACTTACTCCCAAATGTTGGTGCACTATCTTTATCATGAGCGCCACAAAAAAAAATAATAAAAACCGCGAATTTTACCCCTTATAACTACCCTCGTCCGCCACTCTGGTTTCCGCCTCTGGAGATATTACTTAGTTATGTCATGGTCTACTTATTCCCAAATTTTGGTGCACTATCTCAATCACGAACGTCGCAAAAAACCCCTTACATTTTTTCATATTCACCCCTGCCCCACCCCTTTGTCATCCACGCAGCGTTCCACTCCTGGATATTTTACTTAGTTACGTCATGACCTACTTATTCCCAAATTTTGGTGCACCATCTCGATCATGAGCGTCCCAAAAAAAGAATAATAAAAAACGGGATTTTGACCCCTTATAACTACCTTCCTCCTTAACTCTGGTTTCCGGCTCTGGGGATTTTACTTACTTATGTCATGGTCTACTTATTCCCAAATTTTGGTGCACTATCTCAATCACGAACGTCGCAAAAAGCCCCTTATATTTTTTATATTCACCCCTAGCCCCACCCCTTTGTCGGCCACGCAGCGTTGCGCCCCTAGAGATTTTACTTAGGTACGTCATGACCTACTTATTCCCAAATTTTGGTGCACTCGATCATGAGCGTCATAAAAAAAATAATAAAAACCGCGACTTTGACCCCCTTATAACTACCCTCGGCCCCCACTCTGGTTTCCGGCCGTTGGTGAAAGTCATGTACACAACTAATTCAACATACACGTATAGTTTTTCCATATTACTTATCACGCACAAAATCCGCTCCCAGCTCTTAGACTATTACTCATAACTCATTGCGATGTCGTCGAGAGAAGATGCTTTGTGCTATTTAGGAATTTTATCGTTATATACTTCGTATCGTATCCTATCGTATTCTATATTTTTAATACTAATAAAAAAAGACGAAATCGAAAAGTGTGGGTAACAAACAAAATATCATAGATAAGAGGGTAATATTTTCATCAGGAGGATAAAACTGCCTATAAATAATTAGGTTTACTCAAAAACAAATAATAAAAAAAGCTTTAAATAGTGTTTTACGGTTTTCTCAAAACTTATAAAATGTAACTTGTCTCATAATAATGTAATAATTGAAGGTATTCGCCGCATAACGTTGTAAGCGCCACATCACTCGTTTTTACGAAATCCAAAAAGAAGTTTTAAAATTATAACAATGGCAAACTTAAACCTTTTAAGAGTTAGTAATAAAGTTTGTAAATACAAATTACAAATTGTATTACTCACCCTTAAAATGTATAAATTCTCCATTATCATTATTTTAAAACTTTTTCTTTGACTTCTCAAAAACGAACATTGTGGCGCTTACAACGTATACAACGCTTACAACGTATACGTTTCATGGAAATAAACCACTGCTAAACAAATATATGTCCGGCCATTTATTAAACTCTCCGAAAATAAAAATGTGTCATGAGCATGAATCACACTCGTTTCATTGGTAGACGGACTTTGAGATTTGTTTAGCAGTGTTTTCTTTTCATGAAACATGTTTTTCGTTTCATGTTTCATGTTTTTCGCTTCATGTTTCTTTGGTGTGCGGCTTGGCTAAGAGAACACAAAAAAATATATCTTTTTTCATTTATGCACGTACACTAATATTGTAGAGGGCGCCAAAGTCGAGGCCTCAAAAAAAGTAGTTCCGATAGCGGACAATTAATCTCAGGATTGGGGTCTCTGAAACAAAAAATCATACGGCATTTGAAAAAGGAAGGTTTCTTACGTGACAATGTACCACCGTTAGTGAAAAATGCCGCAAAAAAAAAAGATTTTACGGAAATTTGAAAAATTTTTGTGAAAAAATCGCCCGTTTTTCTTCAGCTTTTCATGGTTAAAAAATATTTATTTTTTATTTTTTTGTCGACTTGTGGAAAATTGTCACGTAAGAAACCTTCCTTTTTCAAATGCAGTACGATTTTTTTGTTTCAGATATCCCAATTCTGAGATTAACTGTCCGCCATCATTTTTCGAGGCCTCGACTTTTGCGCCCTCTACAATATTAGTGTACGTGCATAAATGAAAAAAGATATATTTTTGTGCTCTCTAGGGCAGGCTGCACATCAAAGAAACATGAAACGTAAATTACGTTTCATGGAAATAAACCACTGCTAAACAAATATATATCCGGCCATTTATGAAACTCTCCGAAAATAAAAATGTGTCATGAGCATGAATCACACTCGTTTCATTGGTAGGCGGACTTTGAGATTTGTTTAGCAGTGTTTTCTTTTCATGAAACATGTTTTTCGTTTCATGTTTCATGTTTTTCGTTTCATGTTTCTTTGGTGTGCGGCTTGGCTAAGGCAGGCCGCACATCAAAGAAACATGAAACGTAAATTACGTTTCATGGAAATAAACCACTGCTAAACAAATATATGTCCGGTCATTTAGGAAATTCTCCGAAAATAAAAATGTGTCATGAGCATGAATCACACTCGTTTCACTGGTAGGCGGACTTTGAGATTTGTTTAGCAGTGTTTTCTTTTCATGAAACATGTTTTTCGTTTCATGTTTCATGTTTTTCGTTTCATGTTTCTTTGGTGTGCGGCTTGGCTAAGGCAGGCCGCACATCAAAGAAACATGAAACGTAAATTACGTTTCATGGAAATAAACCACTGCTAAACAAATATATGTCCGGCCATTTAGGAAATTCTCCGAAAATAAAAATGTGTCATGAGCATGAATCACACTCGTTTCACTGGTAGGCGGACTTTGAGATTTGTTTAGCAGTGTTTTCTTTTCATGAAACATGTTTTTCGTTTCATGTTTCATGTTTTTCGTTTCATGTTTCTTTGGTGTGCGGCTTGGCTTAGAGTTAGATCATCATCATTCTCTTTGCCTTATCCCTATGCGGGGTCGGTTTCCCTAATTGCATTTCTCCACACAATTCTATCTTGGGTCATATCAATATTAATCCCCTTTACCAACATGTCCTGCCTAATCGTCTCCCCCACGCCTTCTTAGGTCTTCCTCTCCTACTCCTTACAAGGAATCTGCACTTCGGCAATTCTTCGTATTGGGTGATTAGCATCTCGACGTTGAACATGACCAGACCATCTCAACCTATGCTCTCTCATTTTGGCATCAGTTGGTGCCACACCTAGACTTCCCCTAATATAAGAGTTAGATATGCTCTCTAAGAGTTAGATATTCATATTTAAAAAGTTTTATGCTCATCTTTAATAAAGGTTCTGAGAAAAAAATTCTTGAAAAAATGATTATTTTTGGTATTCTAAAGTGTGCTAGTACCTTAGAGGTTAAAAATCATTCACCATCGTTGAAGTAACAATATAAAGGTACGTATATCCGGTACTGTTATATCCAATATAGTACTAAGTTTTCCTCTAAGTATTCTTCTGCCGGTTCGTCCCCAAATATATCTGTATAATGTTCTTTCCAAGTGTCTAGTATTTCTCTTTTCTCCGTTTGGAAATTCCATATTTCTAATTATTGAATTTGGCCTGTCTGCTGCCAGCTTAATGACAATTTCTGAACTGTTGACAATCGTTTAAATTCTAAAACCTTCAAACTTAATATTCCCCAGGGTATTTAACTATACTATATTATTGATCGTAAATATGTAAGCAACGGCTATGAGCATGGAAAATTAAGGGACATTTCCCCGAAACGTGTTTGTATTCGTAACAGTGATGACGTATCGGAAAGTTTCGTTCAGATTTATGGGATGTACGTGAGGGGTTGTTCCAGGGGTACTCCGGATTCCTTTGCCGAGGTTATACATTGTGGTTATTACTATAAATGCCTGCTATACGTTACACGCGGAGTTTGTACTCTCGTAATGGTATTAACCGTCGATTTAATAAAGTTCGTACAGTAATATAGCAGCGTTATCACGAAATTTCGAACTGGTCCATATTTGGTTTATTATCTCTATATTTATGTTATTTTCCACGTGCTGGGGGAAATATTTGTCTATTAATGTAGATGTTTGAGTTATAATAGTTGTTTTATAACTTGCTTTGTTTATTAGATATATTATATAGCAATGTGTCTAATAAAAGTATTATTCTTATGTCTGGTTGCACCAACAAATCTTAAGCTTAAAACGTGCCTTAAGCTCAGCTTACGAAAGATACGCATCAACATTTCTAACTTTCAAGTTAATGTACAAGAATAAAAAACCGCTAAACGCCGTAAAAATGAGTGGCGCATACAATGTTCCAGCTACAAAAGATCTGATATGAATATTACGTGGCGCGAAAATGTATTTTCATTTTGATGCAAAACAAAATTCTAGTTTTATTTTAAAAGATTTTTTCATAATATTTACCCAATTTGAAGTAAAACGCGCCACAAAAGAGTAACTTTAATACAGTTTGAATTTTGAAACTCTTGTGGCGCGTTTACTTCAAATTTAGCAAATATTATGAAAAAATCTTTTAAAATAAAACTAGAATTTTGTTTTACATCAAAATGAAAATACATTTTCGCGCCACGTAATATTCATATCAGATCTTTTGTAGCTGGAATATTGTACGCGCCACCCATTTTTACGGCGTTTAGCGGAGTTTTATTCTTGTATTAGGAGTTTTTCAAAGTTATTTATAAATTAAATGTATAAAGTTGAATGCAATGTTTCTGGATTACACGTTAAGCTTTATAAATGGTCGCCTTTGTCGCATTATCTCCCAAATGATCTAGTGTCCATCAAGTGTACACTAGATTTTTTTTCTATTCGAAATAGATTGAAAAAAATATTGGGATGGCCGGTAAATGAAGTCGGATTGCCCGTTGCCAGATCAAATTAGCGTCGTAACCACTACAACTAGATAAACCATTTAGGGAATAATCGTTAATTGGATTATACTTTTGTAGCTTAATAACTTCTAAACATGAGTTTGAAACGTATTGACAAGTAGTATTTTATGCATCTAAGGTCAAGTATGATAACTGAAGCTATTACAGGAATTATTGAGCTTGAAAAACCGTTTTTCTCATAAGAAATAGATTTGATCATACTTATGAAGCCTATAACTTAAAAATTCGAATTTTCCCGGATATAAGGTATACACCGTTAGATTCGTCTAAAGTCCTACAAACGCTCAGTTATTGGCGTAATTCGTAGGTTGAAATTTTGAGTAATTGTCGAAAAACCAAAATTTTCAAAGTTTAGTTTTTCAGTTTTTTGGCTATACTGAGCCGTGTGTATGTCTGATCCCGACAGCTTATACACCATTTGAAAGCTAAACTCAATGCTATTGATTTGGTATATTTACTGTTCTCCTGTCTCTTCTTGAACCGAAGATATATACCGCCAAAAATATGCCATTTTTTACCTACCAAGTCCTATAGCTGGCTTATGGGTAGTCAAAACTCACAAACTACACCGGTTCTGAATCGGCCCTCACCCCCTCTTCAAACACAGAAAAAAAAATTAAGATCGGTTTAACTTTTCCACACACATACATACATACATACATATATATAGTACATATCCACAAACATTTTCCCATTTTTAAATAAAAATTGACTCATATTTCTGAGCTCGGTAACTTTTGAACGGTATAACCAATTTTCAAAATTAGACATGCGTTGGAAAGGTATGATCGCTTCTATTAGAAGCTGCGAAGGTCGGAGTTAAATTTTCGAGGTTTTGGGAGTTTTTGGGGACGAGAACGAAAAACAGACCCTAAATTGGAAGGGCCGTAAAATCCACACCATTGGACCAAAATGGATGGTTGACATATTATGAATGGGTTAGTCTTTTCCTGAACTTTAAGATGGGAGTTGGCCCAATTTTCAATTCAGTCAGATTTAGAAAATCGAAAATTTCGTGTATATATAGTGTCGCGTGTAGGGGGTGTAGGTGTGCGCCACTGGCGAGAACTGCCGTTCTCTGGTAATGCGGTTCCCCAATCTTATTATCATTTAGCCAGTAGTAGGTAGTTCTTTATTTTGCTGAGGGATTATTTCGCAGTGGAACTAATGGGAGGGGAGCAAAGTATGCTAAATGTGCAGTCACTCAAGCGTTATGGGGATCTATTAGGTTGTGAAGAGTAGTCCTAAAACTAAAAAAAGTTAAGTAAAGTTTTCAATTTTAGTGGGACTTTCCATTTTTTAATTTAATTTTCCATTTCCAACAATCGTTTTTCCGATTATAGGGCCATCTATCCATAATTCGAAGAAACGTCTTGAATAAAAGTTACTTATTTTGACGCAAGGAATCCAAATCTGCAATAAAAAATGGGGGCTCCTATTTCAGATTTTAAAGTAACCCCCACCCCACCACCGTGGGGGTCATGTTTGGTGTCATTTAATAGATTTTTCAAAAATATTGAGTAAGTGTATGTTTCAGTTTTTCGATCTGATGATCATTTCTCGAAACATCGCGGGAATCGTATTTTAAATTTACCCCCCACTCCTCTCCGTGGGAAGTCGTGTTTGGTATCATTCGATAGATTTTTGAAAAATATTGAGCACATATTTTTTAAATGAATGAACAATTATTTCGATCAAGAATCAAGTAATCTGTTAACCGAGGTACACAGTACCAAGCGGCGCCGCTAGGAGAACACTTCAATAATGCGTCGCAGATTACTTATATGAAACGTGGTCATTTTGTACTCTAAAACCGAGTAAGGTATGACAAAAAAGAAAATAATCGTTTATTTTCTTAAAACGATATGAAAAAAGAAAATAATAGGTTCTAGAGCAGTTCTAAATGAAAGTTTGATGTTTTCAAAAGGTTTGAAAAGTCGAGTAAATTTAGGTGCAATGTCACTATATTACCATATATTAGTGACATTGCACCTAAATTTACTCGACTTTTCAAACCTTTTGAAAACATCAAACTTTCATTTAGAACTGCTCTCACAGTCAATAAGATTTTTTCTAACATTAAAGACAAGACTCCATTGCTTTCTAAAACTGATACAGTCTACAGGCTTTCTTGTTTAGATTGTAATCAAATATATATTGGTCAAACGTCAAGAAGACTAAAAGACAGAATAACTTCACACAAGTCAGACTGTAGATTGTACCCAGGGAGAAGTGCATTGGGTGAACATGTTTTCAATAATGGTCATCAAATTTATTACAATGACGTGCAGATATTGGATTGTGAGTCACATACTACAAAGAGGCTCTTTTTGGAAATGGTTCACATAAATAAAAATCCAAATTCAATGAATCATCGTACTGATATAGGCCACTTAAATGAAATGTTTTCTTATTTACTCTTTTTAGATAATCGTGAGTTATCTCCTAACTCCTTTTCTAGATACTCTAACCTGTCAACAACATAATAGATTAATTTTTGTATTAATCATTTTAAAAAAAAATTTAATTAACTTTAATTAATAATTTTACTTATGTTAAATTTAACCGTAAGTTATAATTACAACAATTATTTATATACATATATAACGGATTGATTACGGCTATCGCCGCTTCTCCACCCCCCAATTTCCATCTTCTTCTGTCATATGCAGTTGCCTCTTCTAAGTCTCTTGCCGCCATTGCTTCATCAATTTCGTTGTGCCAACTTCTCCGTGGCCGTCCTCTCTTTCTTCTTTCAGAAGGTATCCATTCCAATACTCTTCTAGACCATCTGTACTCTGGTATTATTTTAACATGTCCGAACCAGATTAATGTTTTCGTTCTATGTCATCATTGATATTTCGCTCCACTTTCATTTCGTTTTTATTTGTTCGTTTTTAACTAACTCCAGTTTTGATCTACCGCAGCTTCGTATCAGATAATCCATTTCTGTCGTCATAAGTTTGTTTCTATTACTTTTGACGACGTCCCATACTCCCGAACAGTAAAGTGTAATACTTTGGACTATACTTCCGTAAATGTTTTGGTTTCTTGTCAAAATTTTTGCCACAGAGAAGATAACTTAAGACACGAGTTACTGCTCTGCCCTTGTTAATTCTTTCCCTTATTTCATCTACGCTATTTCCCTTCTTGTTGAAAATGACCCCCAAATATTTGCAGGATGCACGCCTTTGATTTTGTCGTCTTCCAAGACTAGGTCACATATTTCATCTGTTTCATAGAGAGATATTCATATTTTGGCATATTCATGTTTAGACCTGCCACCTCATATTCTTCTTGCAGTTTTCTTACCATATAACTGAGATCGTCGTATATAACGTGTTTTCTTCCACCTTTATTCCCATGTTTCTATATTTTTTTACCCATTTCACTAAGAATCTGTCCAAATAGATTTTAAAAAGGTAGGTGACAGACAGCAGCCTTGTTTCAAGTCCCTTTGTTGTTTGAAAAGGAGAGGTCATTTCTTGTCCCATTTAATTCTTGCAAACTTTTGTTCGTAGTAATTTTGAGTGGCGTTAATAAGTATTGGATTTATTTTCAATTTACCCATTCTATCCATAGTTGGGATGTCGTTACACTGTCATATGCTTTTTCCAAATCTATTGAAGCTATATGGTTTTTTTACTTCTCTGCACTAGTTTTTCCATTGCAAATTTTAATGAAAAATATCCATATTGGAGCGTCCGGCCCTATATCCCGCTTGTTCTTCGGGTTTTTTGTCTTTAATATCATATTCTATTAGGTTTCGTGTTACCTTTGAGTATAGTCGGCCTATAGTCGCAGTCACTGCGATCCCTCTATAGTGCTAACAATATTTTATAAAAATTAAAAATATTTCAATTCTTATCATTGACCCTATTGGTCCTTCAATAAATTGTTCACCTATATTAAAAAATTTTTGTAAGATATTTCAAATAATGTCATGTCATGTCTAAATGTCATTTTATCTTTTATTGATTTTGAAGTTGTGCTAAATTAATTAACTTTTATTTTACTAAATTACTACTTTATTTTACGTTTTTCCATTGAAGCATTTACATGACCATGTTCAGTTTGATTCTCATTTTAGTTACACCATATTTGAAATATCCTCAATAAGTTTGTAAGTACAAAATTTTATACATGTTTTCATATTATCTTACACCAAAAATATCTTTGTAGCACCCTGATGATGGTTAAAATCTTAACCGAAAGCTCGGATTAAAGAAATTTAAAAGAGTACACTTTTTCATTTGCTGCATAACCCAATAACCAAATTATATATATATATATATATATATATATATATATATATATATATATATATATATATATATATATATATATATATATATATATATATATATATATATATATAAATAGATAAAGATATATTATAAAGATATATAACACAAAGATAGCAATTATTATTGATTTCAGTTAGCCTATTTGTTAAATACTGTCTATTTATGATTGTAGTTTCCCTGATGATGAAAATAAACATTTTCGAAAGCTTGGAACTATTATAAAGAGTTTTCTTTGAGATTGCTGCTACCCCAATATTTCAGCCTTGTTATATATATATATATATATATATATATATATATATATATATATATATATATATATATATATATATATATATATATATATATATGTAGCTTTTTTACAGGCCCTTTAGGCCGAAAATCGAAAATTTACCGTTTATTGATCTTCATTGTTTATAACTATGTATATCATCAAAATCAGCTGCAGGAAACATAATGTAGGTTATTAATATAGATGTCCATACTACTCGAAAAATTTGGTTTCGGCCTGGAGGGGGTTGTGTCACCAACAGGATATTATTTTTCCTTATTTCTCTGAACTAAATATAATTTATGTATAATAGGCTTGTATACCTGCTGAAAATTAATATTAGTTTTACGTGCATTTAAGAAAATATTTTTGGGACATTTACTTAATGACCCTTTAATATAGCTATCCAGTGTTAAAAGTCATCACCTTCGACAACGGCGCGAAAGGAAGAAGCTAAACATCCATGCTCCCTTTAACTAATCCTCTTAATATAACACTATTTAATTACCGAATTTCGAATATTACTCTCACCAAACTGGCACTGTAATTATTTCAGACGAAACCCAGTATTTTACAAGAATCTGATAAAGGCACTGTCGATCGATTTCGTTAAGGTAACCAGTTTCTGAACGGAAGGACATTTTCCAGAGACGTGATCGTATCTTTAATGGAAACTCTAATGATGTATCAGCAACTTCATAACAGGGTTAGTTGAGTGGAAATAATCATATGTTTACAAACTAAACACACAAATAATAAACGTTGTGTATCTACAAAATGATTAATTGGATTTTAGGGGTAATGTTTCTGTAACCAACAGTATAATTAATTGAATTATTTTTGTAATCAGTTTATCTAAATGCGAAGTATTAAATTACATGAAATACACCAAATGGAATAACATATCCAACAATAATGTGGACATTAGAATCATCAACTCGCTTAATTCTGGAACAAAATGGATTTAGATAAAACGTTCGGAATCTGGCATTTGTGAACCATTAGCAACAAAGCAATAATGTATTGCAATATTTTTTGATTTGAAAAGAGCATTTAACACTTGTTGGAAATTGGAAATTGTCTAAAATGTGTTAAAAACTTTTTACAAAACTAAAGAAAATAGAATACCCCAAGGATCAGTCCTTAGCCCTACATTATTCTTAATGACAATAAACAATATGATTAACAGTATTCCTAAATCTCTAAAGCTTTGACTTTTTGCAGATGACCTTGTTGTCTTTATAAAAAGAAACAATACCATATCAATGACAAATGCTTTGCAGTATTTTCTGAACCAATTAAAACAATGGTTTAAATAAAACATCAAGAATATTTGTCTCCGAAAAGGTTTCATCAACACCCCATACTTTAAAATTATTTAATACCACATCTCATTTAAACCAATAGCGAAGTTCTTAGGTATGTGGTGTGATCATTTCAGAAATTGGGAAATAAAAATTCAGAAGAACAATTATGGGAGTCATGCAAAGAAATATTGGAAAAAGTCCAAGAAGACCATCTAATGGAAAATCAGCGTAGGAATAAGCAACAGTTGATGACAGAAGAGATATTGAATTTAATGGATACAAGAAGAAAATATAAGAATGCTAATCTGACAGAATACAAAAAGCTAAACAGTATGATTCGAAGAAAAATAAGATCAGCTAAATCAGAGTGGCATAAACAACAATGTAAAGAAATTGAGAACTACGAGCGTATCTATGACGCATTCAATTTGCAAAAAAAACTGAAAGAAGTTGCAGGACTGAATAAAAAATGTAATCCTCCACTAATCGAAGATAAAAACGGAAAAATTATAATCGATATCGAAGGTCAACTAATACGATGTACAGAATTTATAAAGGAATTATTCGATGATGAAAGAAGCGAACTAGAACGCTAGAAGACATGAGCGGTCCTCCAATAACTAGGGAAGAAGTGCAATACGCTATAAAGAACGCAAAAAACGGCAAGGCGATCGGACCAGATGGGATTTACGTAGAAACGCTAAAGCTTTTAGGTACCGAGGGCATTAAGATACTTACGAAATTATTCAACTTAATCTACGAAAGCGGAAAAATTCCTAAAGATTGGCTTAAATCCTCATTTGTTGTACTACCAAAAAAACACAGAGCCACAAAATGCAGCGACTATCGCACCATCAGCCTAATGAGTCATGTATTGAAAACTTTTCTCAGAATAATTCATCAAAGAACATATATAAACATTGAGGAAAGAATCTCAAGTACTCAATTCGGTTTTCGCTGTGGCCTTGGAACGCGTGGTGCACTATTCGCAACCCAAGTTTTAATTCAAAGATGCAGATATGTAAATTATGACGTTTTCATGTGCGCGATTGATTTTGAAAAGGCCTTTGATAAAGTTCGCCATGAGAAAATGCTACATATTCTCAAAACTACTGGTCTGGACGGTAGGGACATTAGAATAATCGCAAATTTGTATTGGGGCCAGGCTGCATGTGTTAGGGTTGGGAATCAGTGCTCTGAAGAAGTAAAAATCAAGCGTGGAGTTCGACACGGCTGTATATTGTCACCAATGTTGTTTAATCTTTACGCTGAAACAATCTTAAATGAAGTGTTGGAAAACGCAAAAGAGGGAATACTCATTAATGGTATGCTTATGAACAATATTAGATACGCAGATGACATCTTGTTACTGACAGGATCAATTAAACATCTTCAAGCGTTACTGAACCGAATGGTGGCATTCTGCGCGATATATGGACTCAAACTCAACGCAAGAAAAACAAAGTTTATGGTTGTTAGTAAACAGGCCGCCGTAAATATATAATAACTATAACGTAACAATCGGTAATGACTCAATTGAACGAGTAAGTAATATTGTATATCTGGGTACTCATATTAATGAAAGCTGGAACCCTAGTACAGAAATAAAAAGTAGAATTGCCAAAGCAAGAACAAGTTTTATGAAATTTAAGAAAATCCTGTGCAGTCATGATCTAAATTTGGAACTTCGCATAAGAATGGTTCGATGTTATATATTCCCAGTACTACTTTACGGGGTTGAAGCATGGACCCTGACAGAATCGCTTTTTAAAAACCTAGAAGCATTTGAGATGTGGATCTACCGCCGTATTCTGAAGATCAGTTGGGTAGAAAGAGTCACAAACGAAAGGGTTTTGCAACGTTTGAATAAAAGTTACGAAGTAGTGAACACGGTTAAAAGGCGCAAATTGGAATACTTTGGTCATATAATGCGTCACCCAGAAAAATATGACATACTTCACCTTGTCATGCAAGATAAAATAATGGGAAAAAGAAGTGTGGGCCGCCGTACAACTTCTTGGCTTAAAAACCTACGCCAATGGTTTGGGAAAACTAGCACTGAACTATTTCGTGCGGCTGTAAATAAGACAATGATTGTTAATATGCTGGGCAACATGAGAGCCAACGATCGACAAACGGTCTCGTCACCTTAAGAAGAAGAAGTGATCAACAAGAACATATAAAACAGACGGTTTACATGTGACAAAAGACTGAATCTAATGAAAAGTTTTGGCAAACCGAGACTGGGGATTAGATCAGGAAATTCTGTTGAGTATTTATAAAACAATAATTAGATCTAAACTAGAATATGGATCAATTGCATTTGCATTTGCTTCAACAATATGCTGGTATCAGAATTGTACTTCGAGCCTTCCGGGCAACTCCCACCAACAACCACGTCTACACTATCGAAGAATATACTTAGCTCTAACGTATGCTATAATATATGCTATCTAGCATATGTTAATAATATGTAAGACTTTTAACAACAAGTATATTAATTATTACAGTAATAAGCCCTATGCCCCAAAACTTACTACGATAGAATCCGATTATATAGTTGTTGCCTGAACATTGGGTTCCTAACATTATTTCAAAGTATGTAATTACAATCACTATTGTTCCCAACAATATTTCAAAGTAATTACAACCACTATCGAACTATCGGACTATCGAACAGCTCAAAGTCATTAAAACGTTGGTGCAAGTAGGTACGTTGGTGCAATATACACTAAAGTAATCCCATTGTTTTTAAAGTCGAACGAAATTTTTCCTAGACCAACAATACAATGATTGGATTTAAATAAATACAGATGCATGCAAGAGTGAACTTGGAAGCGAAGCAGCAGTCGTAACCCCAAATGACTCTTTTAAATTTAAACTTCCTTAAAATTTCACCATCTATATAATATAAAACTATTATAGGCGGGCCCTGGATAGAATACAAAACTAACCTTTCAATTCTGGAAGAGATTCATTTAAAAGACAGGCTATTAAAAAAAGTAAACCGGGCGTAAATACCTAAATGGCTTCGGCCGCATAGCCAGAAGCCAGAACAACGGGCACTATGAAACTATTGATAGTAGAGGGAAAGGTAGAATGCCGAAGACCAAGAGAAAGATCTCCGACACGATTGGCAGATCAAATGAAGACGCTGGCGCTGGCTCAAAATTTCCTTCATGATGTCATCTTAGCCATTCATCGGACGCTAAAAATATTTAGAGTAGAGGGTCACCACGCTCTGGCAAGGACTCAAGCAATAAGAAGGAGGTTTTTTATCTTTCAAGGGACGCTTAAAATTAAACGATTGATGATGGATGAAATATGTCATCCCAGGCTTCTCTATTTCGTTTACAAAGATTAACTAAGTTTTTGTTTGATAGGGTAAATTAGTCAGTCTGCTTTAGATCATGTAGATACTGTAGACTGTAGATCAACACTACGTATAAAATATTGGTTTCGGTATTATTAAAAAGATTAGTACCATACGCCGAAGAAATAGTTGGTGACTACCAGTGTGGTTTCAGGGCTGGCAGATCGACTATTGATCAAATATTTACAATAAGACAAATGGTTGAAAAGTATTGGGAATATAATCAGGACGTGCATCAGATCTTCAGCGACTTCAAACCGGCTTATGATTCAATTAATCGTGTAAAATTATGGAAGGCAATGATCGAGCTCGGCGTACCCAAGAAACTAGCTGCGGTAACACAAATATGTGTACGTAACTCCTTTGCACAAGTTAGAATAGGGGAAAAATATCGAATGCTTTCTGCGTAAATTCTGGACTGAGACAGGGAGATCCGGTGTCCCCATTGTTGTTTAACCTGTGTTCTAACCAGGGGCTTTGGCTCATGCGCACTGGTTCTTGTACTTTTTAGCCTTGAATGGTTGTAAATCATTCAGACCTTGGTCAGAGCAAGGGGACAGTTCCTATGGTTCAAATGTTAAGAAATAAGACCACAAAAGACTGTAAACACTTTTAATGTTAAAAGGAACTCAACATCAAACATAAATAAACAAATAACATGTGAACGAAATGTTAGAGAATTATACTCTACAATAGTATATTAAACAAAGGGTTAAGAAATACATGGTGTGTGAGGTAGCGAGAATAAACTACAACTACTTACAAAACATGAGAGAGCGGTGTTAGCAACAATGTTGCTGCGACTAGGCGTCAGATCCTTGAGCACATACTAACTTCTACTTACAATAGAGTGGCGCACTTGTTTCTTGTTGACGCTCTGCACTTTCATACACTTTTTACTGACAAAAGAGATACTAAACTATGATACATTGTTTATAGGTATAGAGACTTTGAGAGAATTGGCATCATAGCCTACACGAGCTATTCGTGACTAAAGCGATCGGCACTAACTAGACCGGACTCTCAAAGGAGTTTCGTTTGAAAAAATTGCAGACTGGATTCTGACTTCTGAAATGTGTTGTTGTAACCCTGGACTTTAATTTCACGGATGTTGCCAGTCTGTACTGTGGTTCCCCCTCCCCCCACCCCACCCGCTCCAATACTTCATAATATTTTTTTTTCAAAAAATTCTACAGACTGTACAATAGCACCAGTAAAGTTAATTTTAAATTTGAATCGATCTCTTAAATATGACCTACATAACAAAAAATGAATCATAAAAATCGGTTCATAATTGATGGAGTAATCGCGTAACAAACATAAAAAAATCATACAGATAAAGGCTTGTATTTGCGATGAAAAAAATAAAGATGCGATGAGATAAAAGCTTCTTTTATTGTTCAATCTCAAATTAATCCCTTAATTTGTAATCTCACATTTTTTCTTAACTTCCTAAACTTTTATAGTTTCACCGTGTATGATTGAAACATTGGGAAACATCGAGTAATATTTTAATAATTAGAGTCCATTCAACCTGCAAACTTAATAAAATGCCAAATAATATATTTTCCAATTGAACTTTACAAGTTTTGCAATAGCTTCCTTTAAACTGTAGTTGCAATCTTTCAACATGCAAAGTCCTTAGTTCGGTTGTCATGCAACTTATTGATGAATTGTATATTTTGACGAGATTATAAATTAACCAAAGGGACTATTTTGGGTTGCAGTCTAATTGAAATAGTTACCTCGTTAACAAGTGCGTAAGTCGTTGTTAGAAGTTACGCCGAGTGTAATTATTATCAGTAGCTGTCATTAAAGGCAGTCTATCATAGAAAGTTACCTGAACATCATATATAGTGTAATTATACGTAGCTGTCAATAAAACCATATTTTTTACTCCACACTCAAACATTTATTTACCATCGTCGATCGAGAAGAAGCGGACAAAGGGGCATTACAAAACAATTCGATCCTTAGATCTACGTCGAATTGTCCATTTATTGAAGTCTATTAAAAAGACTATTTCCGGACTTACAGCCATTTTTTCATAAGAAGGTTCCTACTCACCCCCACCTCTTATTTGCCAAGGTAAAATTAAACTTGTGAAATCAAATATGCGCAGAATTTTATGAAGAATACGATGATTGGATTTCCAGTGCCCTTTCATTAGGTAAATTTTGTAAAATTTTGATTTTTTAAGTTTTGATATTCAATAACGCCATCTAGCGGTGAGCCTACAATTATGAAAATAATTTCCAGGCTTTTCCCGAGGCAACTTTTGTTATAAATATTTTTTTCTCAAAGCTGTACTATAAACGGTTCCTGAGATATGGCCGAGAGCCGTTCTTATTGAAACACCCGGTACATAGAAGACATAAATAATAACTTATATGCATTAAGTTCACTTAATTTTATTAACTAGCGGGTTTTATTGGTTGAATTTGTCTGTCGATAATTAAGTTTCATGTCAGCTAACATATTTTAATATTTCAACAATTTTTTTTAATTTTGGACCCCGTTGGGGGGAATTTTCCCATTCCCCCCTCTTAGAGCCGCCACTGGTTCTCTCAAAAAATTGTAGTAAATCGTAATTGCAACAATTTCAGTCTTTATACTTTTTGTCGAAAAGTTGAAAATGGGGAAGATATTGAACAAAAACAATTGCTTTAAAATCAATCGGGTCTTACGCTCGCGCCTTTACCGCATACGTACTGCCTTAAATCTTGATTTTATCAAAAAAATGAAGAAGATCGAAATTGTGCAAAATTTAATTCTCTTCATTTTTGTATAGGTTAAAATTTGTTGTAGAAGTAATAATAAACGAGATAATTCAATAAATCAATAATTATGCTTTAACTGTCACTGTTTTCCCCATAACTCGGAAAATATGGACCGCACGAAAAAAATTATAATAAACGAAATTATATAAAATCACATTTTAAACAATTCCAGTTTATATATTTTTTGTCGAAATTTTGAAAATGGCGGAGATATTGAGCAAAAACGGTTCTCGTTTAAAATCAAGATGGCGGCTAACGCAACGGTCAAATTCAGTCGAGATTTTAAATTTTTACTTCTATTGACCCCCCCTAAAGATTAAAAAAATAAAATTTGGGGCAGCTCCTAATGCAAGGTCAAATGGTATCCCGACTGGGCTACTAGGGAAGTGGACGAGGCGCGCAAGGTCGAAACGGCAACGCACCGCGCATGCTCGTGGCAACAAGTATTTTCATACGGCTAAAGGTACCAATAATCCGTATCAAAACTCAAATCACGGTCGGCAATTTTTGCAAACGATTGTCCGTTTCGAGCCTGCACTAAACTAGGTACATACTTTTAACAATCCTTACGGTGTCTAACTTCCGACTGACTACTTACTAAAAAGACTGCCGGCAGGGTTGCCAACGACCGAACCTCGTTTTCAACTAGATTTATATATAAAACCTACCAAATTCTACTAGATTGAGGATAAAATCTACCAAAAATTCTACTAAATTATTTGCTCACAAATGACACATGACAGCCAAAAAAGAAGAAAAAAATGACAGATGACTGCCCAAAAAAAGAAGAAATGACAGATGACCGCCGAAAAAGAGGAAGAAATGACAGATGACAGGCTATTTTGTTATATACAAAAACCATTTTTATTTAAAATATAATAATTTTTATAAATATTTACATGAACAACATAACTGAAATTTCTAAAAAATAATTTAAAAAAATGTTAAATACTTATTCTATAGAAAAATATATCCTCTCTAGGAGAAAGTGGTGAAAACAAGAGAAACAAGTTACATTTTAACGAATACCATTGTTTAAGAACTACCCTTTTTTAAACAATGCTAATACATTTTGTACATTTAATTTTTTTAAAGTCTCTTTCTTGTGCTTAACACAGTTTACTATCCAAAATTTTACTTTTAGTTTAGCGTTTCGAATTGTAAACTTATTTTAATGTAAAACTATAGCTTGTTCCCAGTAAAAATAGTGTATTAAAGTTCGTTTCTAACACTCAATAAACCCCAACCACAGATTAACATAACATAATGTTATGTTAATCTGTTAATCTGTGCCCCAACTGATAAAATGCTGCAAGCATTGGCAATTTCATTTGATGGCACATATCACAAGAATATCCTCTCTAAGAAGAAATAAGTAGGTAAAAATAAGTTGTATTTAACTGAAAGGAAAGTTCTACATATTAAACATGTAAAAGATAACTATAAGTTCTAGGCAAAAAAATTTTAAATAGTATATATATACAAAGTTCATTTTTAACTTAAAATATTTTCGATTTCCTCTAATTCTAAACCCACAATGGTATGTTTCTGTCTTTTGTAATGTCTAAAGGTAGGTATATCGGAATTAAAATAACATTTGTATATATTTTTTGCTCCTTGTGAACTTTTATTTACAATCAATTTCTTAAAAGTTTTAAGCAAGTTTGAATGAAATTTTAAGCAAGGAAGGATGATGATCCAATGATGCTTCGTCTTATAGATTTATTTCACTGTTGTATTAAATCTTGAAGCCACGTTTGCTTGAATCTTCTGATTATCGGTCCATTGGTAGATATGTTTGATCAGTTCGTTATCTTGGTTTCTTGTTCGACTTTCATGGTTGGTAGCTGTATTTCATCTATGTGTATTTCTTCATATTACGAAGGGAATATTCAGGTCAGTGTGAGATTACTGACATACCAGGGTGCGCCAGTAATTAATCTAAGGACTTTTGATTGAAATTGTTGTATGGTTGTAATGTGTGTTAATTTAGCACAATCCCAGAGATGGATACCATACATCCTAATTGATTTCAACATGGCTTTGTATAGTAGTAATTTGCTATTTAATGACAATTTGGATGTCCTACCAAGGAGCCAGTATATTTGTCTGAACTTGAGATCCAACTGCCTGCATTTCATTTGGAGGTGTTTGTTCCATGTTATCCTTTGGTTGATATGCAATCTAAGGCATTTAAGATGCAACGTAAATTAATTTGAATGCACAAATATCACGCTTGAGATGAGACATTGTGGAAAAGTCTAGGATTTGTTAAAATTCTGGATTCAAAAGTAGGAGTTCAATTCAACAGATATATAACATAAATGGTGTTAACAATATAAACATGTTAATACAATAAAACAAAGCTTTAAGTATTTATTTTTTAAATTTTAATACTTTATGTATGTATTAGAATCTATAAAGTTTTGAACTAAAAGTATTACAATTTCATTTGCATGCCACCAGCATTTGTTTATTTAAATGTGCTATAAAAAACCACCATAAAGCCAATTCCTTTACTATTATTTTTTTTGTCCTTTAAAACAATTTGTTTATTCATACATTTTTGCTAGTTGTGGAAGTTCTTTTAACGGAATGTGATATAACATACTTTAAATGATACTTTAAATCATTTCAAATCAAACACCAATATAATGTATGTATTTATAAATTTATTAACAAACTGCAGTCCAAGAAAAATAATATATTATCAACATTAACCATTTACAGTAAAAGCTCCGTTAATCGAAATAATTGGGGGGTAGGCCATTTTGGATAACAAAAATTTCAGTAAAAAATTACATTGTTTTTTGTATTATTATTTTATCAAATTACATAGTATTGGAGAGATGTCAAAGGGAAACACAAAAGAAAATAGATTTCTTTAAAAAAACACTCAACATGTTCATTTTCCTTAATTTTATTGCTTTTTGTTTAATTTACTTTTTATTGACAAAATTATTGAAACTGTCAGCCATTTCGGTTTAACAATGTTTTGGTTAACGGAGGTTTTAATGTATTTGCCTTAAATGGCAACATTTTAAAACAAACAAACACAGACGCACAAAAAGTTGCACTAGATTTTCTCCTGGTTAAAAATGTATAAATGTACTGCCATAGCTTGTTGGATTAAATAACCGCAGGCTCAGTTGCCAGTATTTCAATGTTTTCTCTAAACAACTGCAATATTTGTAAAGCTGATACTATTTGAACAAAAGGTATCTTGCATTGCATCTCATTTCACATATTAATATGAAAAATCTCTTTAGAATACCAAACCTTCTTTCAATAACAATTGAAGCAATAATTTATGATTGATTAAACAGCACTTTAACTGCTGTCTGAAGATTCTTCAATGGTGTCATTTCATTAGGTAGTTGAGAACTGGATATTTCCTAACAATACATTGTCCATAAATTCCTCATTTTATATACTCATAATATGCAAAAGTATTTAACAACTAAAATAGAGTATTTCTGAATACACTTCCAGTAGGATGAGTATTATGATGGGTTATGTTGTTCTTTAAATGACAAAATACTAATTAAATTCAATGTTTTACTCTTTTCCATGATCTTATTTTACTTTTTATCTATATTACAGGTAACTAATAGAATTTTAGCACATTTTAGAAGTTATTTTTTACAAATGTACAAAAATAAAAATATGTAATGTCATTGTCATTTGTCAAAATAAAAGATTCCTTTACTTACATACAACCAAATCCTACTAAAATCTACTAAATTTTCTACCAGATTCTAAAATCTACTAGATTTAAAATTTTCCCACTAAATCACAAGAAATTCTACTAGATCTAGTAGAAAATCTACTAAATTGGCAACCCTGACTGCCGGTAGCTCGAGGGGCGAGGGGTAGCGGGATCCTCACGGAAAACAGCGCCGTTTGATTTTACAACTACAAAGAAAAATGTTGTTCTTGCATAGCAACAGCAAACTGTTGAGTTTTTGCACTCTATGTTTTGGGAATCAGTGGCTCGGGGCATAACTATTTATTTGCGTTTTATCAGCGGCGTGGGGAGTTATTTTTGCTAGCTATGTACAGTTTAAATGTAATTTGAACAACCTGGCCTTAGAATATGTCATGCGGAAAATATATCACAAAATCAAACCAGACATAACTGCTCGAGGAGCAAGAATCATACTCGCCTTTGCCGATGACGTAGACGCAGTAGCACAATGAACATTAGAAATAAAGGATATTTTCTCGAGCTTTGAAGAAGCTGCATTAAACATCAGTCTAAAAATAAATGAAAACAAAACAAAATACATGGTCGTCTCAAAACAAGAACGACGGCGAATAAGGCAACACATTACTATAAGGTTAAAGAATTTAAATATCTAGGAGCAACAATCACAAATGACAACAAATTAGAGCAAGTAGTTGAAACAAGAATAATGGCCGTAAACAGATCTTTCTTTGCAATGCAACATCTAATGAAGTCAAAACTTCTTTCACGAGGTGCAAAAATCCAGATATATAAGACCATAATACGACCAGCAGTCGCGTATGGAAGCGAAACATGGACGCTAACAAAAACAGAAGTAAATAAATTGCTGGCGTGAGAACGTAAAATCCTTCGAATGCTATATGGCCCTCGCAGTGAGTCTCTATTCGGAAAAGAAAATCTAGTCAGATATATAAAGGCCAATAGACTCAGATGGACAGGGCATGTGATACGCAGTTACGACAATCGCCTTATAAACAATGTGTTCTGGGAAACGTCAGATGGAAGAAGGTCTGTAGGGCGGCCTAGAAAAAGGTGGAAAGATGCAGTCAAAGAAGATCTAGAGAAAATGGGAGTGCGACAATGGAAATTAGTGGCACAGGACAAACATGGAAGACCATAGTAAACGCGACAAAGACTCACGAAGAGTTGTAGCGCCATTGATGGTGATGATGCTGTAGATCATATCTTACAAAAATTCCTGATTGATTATTAATCGGAGCATCCAGAAGTCCATTAAAAATGTTACTTTTACAAAAAAATTGTAAATTTCTTTGTTCCCCACATAATCACTTTTCTCTGCTATAGTCATTAGTCATTATTAATTATTGGGCAAATGGTAAAATTAACACGATTCCACTTACTGTTCCAGTTTATGTACCATTACAAAACTGTAGTCTGGTATCAACATGTCGGTGGCTAGTTTCATTTCCTTTTATCTCACAGACTCTTTTCGTTATAAAATTCTCAACTTATCATTTCCAATCCACCGTATTACGTAAACTCGTGTCTTCACCCTGTATAGTTGTGATACCTCAACGACAATGCTTTTGAATATACGTACTCCATATTATGTACTTCTTCTTTACACCATCTTGACCAACATTGTAACACTCTTAACGCACCAGGTCCTAGGCGATCGGAAATTCGTATAATTGAATATCCAGCTTCCGGGATAACAACAATGTAATCCCTTTGGAATTCGCTTGATTTTAAGTGTTCCGTGAGGAATGTCTAAGCACAATTAACTTAATCGATACAAGTGAGCAACAATATATCTACAGTGTATTCATTAAAACTAAAAGAATCGAGTGTCATAAAAAGTGACTTTTTTAATAAAACAAATTTACTTACTTATTCCTCTTCAGTCCATACGGAGCATATGTCGTCAACTGGCTGCCTCCATATTGTCCTATCCTTTGCACTGGTGTTTTTTTCTGCCCAGGTTTTCCCAATAGCATTAATTTCATTCTCGACACTTCTTTTCCATGTTTCTACAGGTGTGTGTGGTCTTCTCTTTCCGTGTAGTGTGTATTCTAGGGCTTTCCTCCCTATCAGCTATCTGTGTGTCAGGTCTGTGTCAGGTCTCCTTAGTGTGTGACCCATCTAACTCCATTTCCATTTGAATATTGCCTTAGATATATTATGTTCCTGGTTAGTTCTTGTCCATAACTCTTGGTTTGATATTCGGTTTGGTAGTAAATCTTAAGAATCTTCCTTAAGCATTTATTTATGAATAACATGCATCTGTCCGATACATTTTCTTGACATTTTCCAAGTTTCTGTTGCATATACTCGTAGTAGCACAGTCTTCACGTTGCTGTTGAATAATCGTATCTTGCTTTTACTTGGCATCTGACGTGAAGACCACATTGCATGTTAAATGCGTTTTAAGCTATTCTCAGTTTTACGTCCTCCTCCGTCCCTCTTTTGTTGTTCAAAATACTGCCCAAGTAGTTCAATTTCTCTACCCTTTCTAATTCCGTGCCTCCCAGTGGTTATGTTGACGTTTATGTTAAGTCTGACCTTCTTCCCTGCCTCTGCTGCTTTTTCAGTTTTCCGTTGCATGTGTTGTCTTTTTTCTGTTAAAAGCCATCTGTAAATTCCAAGTTCTCGAATTTGTTAAGAACATTCCAGCTTATTCCAGTCTTGTTATTAGTAGCCTTGGACATGATCCAGTCGATTACCATCAGGAATAAGGTCGAAGAGAGCACACAGCCTTGCCTTATTCCTGTACCAATATCTATTTGTTCTGTTAATTTCCCTTCGTTGACTATGTGTGCTGTGGACCCTTCGTAGAACAGTTTTATAATATACGATATTATTCTGATATACTTGGGAGCCAATCCGTATTTCTCTAGTAATTTCCATAAGGCTTTGCGTTGCAATCAACACGTTCAAACGCTTTCTTGAAGTCTATAAAGTTCAAATATAGCATATTCTGTCACTCTAATGATTGAGCAATACAACAAATTTACACCCCTAAAAAATGTGTTGTCCAAATTGTTATCATTTCTTTCACAATACAAAACATAGGTGACATTTTTAGGTAAAATTGTGGCTTATTTCCCATTTGAATATACTTGATTACAAAACATAGGGGTATAAAAAATTCTATTGCAATTTTACAACTATTTTTGGTGTTCGGATTCTTATACGAATTCTAATAAAAACTTGCCCTATCTCTCACACAAATTGCTACAGTATGTTTTACCACACTTCTTACATTTGAAGCTCATTAACTGAAATCAGAAGTTTGGAAATCTCGTACTAAAAGGTTTTAACTGAATCTTAATTTCACATTTAAGACATAAAATGAATTTTAGTGCCAATTATTTCTTAACGAGGAATATCCTAGAGTTGATTGCTATCTAGACTGTCGTTAACCGAAAATTCTGGAACATCTTAGCCAAGTAATCACTTATCGCTTTTATCTTTAAAGGACCCTATGAAATTGATGATCAATTTTAGGAGGAATATTAACAGTTTCAAAAGTTTTACCACAAATTGTAGGCATTGCTCTAATAGCTACAGTAAAAAAGATAAGGTGTATACTTGCCATCAAATTATTGCAGAGAAGCTTAATGTTAAGCTTATTACAACATCATTTGTATTTGAGTAGTGTGGTTAGGTTTCCTGCGCAGGTAGAAAATAATAAAATGTTAATCTATTGTATACTTTTAATCATTATTCCTGCTATTATGTTTACCCCTCAAAAATTAAATACACTACTCAAATACAAATGACTTAGGATAGTAATGGGATGAAGATTCGGTTTTCTGTAATAATTTGTTGGCCAGTATAACGTTGTAATATACAGGGTGTTAGTAAATGAGTGTGACAAACTTCAGGGGGTGATTCTGCATTAACAAATAATGACAGTTTGCTACATCAACGTATGTCCGCAAACGCTTCGTTTCCGAGATACGGGATATTGAAATTTTTCTTAAAAACTGACAATTTATGCGGAATTATCAAAAATGCAATTTGTCTATGGTCAACGTAATGGAATCTTCTTTTGGCACTGGATGCGCTTTTTATATCCCCTCAAAAAGTATAGAAAACATGTTTACACTGGATCATAATTTTTTAATTTTTACGGCTGAAACCATAGCAATTTATGAAGCATTAAAGTATTTTAAGAGTTCCAATGACAGCTCCGCAACAATTGCGTCTGATTCTTTGTCGGTTCTTTTAGCCATTAAGACTATGTTTTTTCCCAGTAAAAACACAAATATTTACATTCTTCTAATCAAAAAAATTATTTTTGAATTACACCATGAGCAAAGAACAGTTAGATTTTTGTGGATTAAAGCTCACATAGGGCTCGAGTATAATGGGCATGTAGATATATTAGCTAAGAAAGCCATTGATTCTGGTGTGAAAACAGATTATTAGCTCTGCATTCCAGATGTATTTATAAAAATCAAGAATGATCTAAACACTCAGTGGAAACAAGAATACTATGAATATATATAGTCAACATTCCCACTCACAATATGCACTGATACAACCCACAATCCCGAGTGAATTTTGGGTTAAAAATTACGCTGTCCCACGTAGATACATTACATCTATTATCAGAATGAGATCTGGACACGCATGTTATCCGGCTCATCTGGCAAAACTTAGAATTTTAAGTTCCAATATATGTGAAGATTGTCAAAAAGAAGCAGATTTAAACCATATTTTCTTGTGTGTGTGTGTGGTTGGGATATTGACTGCGAAACCTAAGGCTTCATTCGCCTAATCATACATATTTTCTTTGAATGTACAAAATATATATAAAATACAACAAACTGATGACTTAATAAAAAATTTAATCAAACATAAAATCCTTCGTCCCTATAACATTTGCTACCTTTTGTCATTAAATAATAAAACCGTATATGACTATTTAACACAATTTATTTCAAAAAGTAACCTTAACTTGTAAGCACAGTTAAACTTAACTTTTTAACCTTTGTTAAAAACCTTCTTTCCGTGACCCAGTCTGTGTATTAATTTAATGTCTTGATGGATCCCTAGACGAGAAGCGAGTAACCATGTTTATTCCTTAAGCCGGACTCAAACGACTCGTGTACTTGGCGAATAATCGTCACTTGCGTATACTGGCAATGCTGTGTGAGTGGGTTACTAGTACAATTATTGTACTATTTGTCAAACACTAATAATAATAATGTTAATACTACTATTAATTGTCAAAGAATTGTTCTAGTAACCCTCCCAAAAGACATAGTAAGTAACGCAAGTAACGATTATTCGCCAAGTACACGAGTCGTTTGAGTCCGGTTTTACTGATAATCAATTAATAGGTATTGGATAATTACTTTCTTTTCTTTGCTTTAGGAAAAACTTAAAAAGTTGTGACTGGCTGAATGGCAAAAACCTGTGCAAAAAAAAGGTAATGGAAATGGTCGGCAAGTTAAGACGATTGTACACTGAGTTGTATCGAGGACGTAGATTATCCCATCACACATCACACCATATTTGCTTGTCTTCACAAACATTTACGCGAAAATGATACACGGTTTACTGCGAGCGCCCGGGAGAACTACGAACTTTGCAACTAAATGAAGCAGTTCTCGAATTAATTGCGGTGTCACCTGAAACAAACTTTGAAAATTGGTAACTTATTGAATTTAAGCAACTGTATTTAAAACTCTTAAGAACGTCAACGTGCGCAAATTCTTCTACCTAGGGACTTTTTTCCGCGCGTACTTTTTTGCCATTGTATTCTTGATCAAATCTCTCAAATTGCTTATTTTTAAAATGGAATTTTGTTCACTGACGAGGAAGACATTGTATACAAACCTTTTTGGAAGACATTGTATACGAAATATCACAATCACTATGGGCTGAGGAAAATCGACATGGAATGTTTGAAGTTTATTTGCAGCATCCGATTTCAGTAAATGCACGAAATAAATTTTTTTTTATTTTTTAGTTAATTTTTTTTACATAAAAATGGGGCACCGTATGAAAAAGGCAAAACAAGTTTTTTTTGTCACGAATTAAACGGTAAATTTTCTTTCTACAACTTTTTTGCAAGGTCGAAATATTTCGAGATAAAAAGGAAATAGCGGAAGGGGACAAGCATAATTGTTCAATTGAATCTCGTTTATTATTAACTTTGCGACATAATTGTTCGTATACAAAAATTAAGAGAATTATATTTTAATCTCTTTTAAGAATTTTTTTGCTAAAGTCAATATTTAAAGTCTAAGGCTCGATGCACATTTGCGTCTTTTCAAGTCTCGAGTGTGCATGCACTGCACACTCGACGTGACTAGCGGCGTGCAAGCCGCTTGGACCGAGAGCACGCCATTTTCTGCTAAACCGCTACGTGCACGGGGCTTTAATACAAGTCAGGTGTTTGGCAGTTTGTTCTGGGCAATCAGTGAGTACACGTTGAGCGCGCGATGGATTTCAACGTAGATACAGAGCTGTTTATACCTGAGTGTATTGACGCAGAGAAACCGTTCAAATGTGTATTGAAAACAAGCAGCTTGCACGAAAGTGTGCATCGAGCCTTAGGTTCGTTCTTATTTATGGCTTGCTGCTGTTGACATGACTTTAGTCCAGGGTAATAAGGATTTTCTCGGGACACTCAAAGATCCAGGTAGCTGACTACTTTTTTAGTTACGCTAGACCTATAGGAAGAAAACCTACCTGTTTCCTGCCTAGAGTTCGCGTCCGTTTTTTAATTATTAACAATTTAGTGCAAAAATCGCGATTTTTTCGATTTTTTGCAGGCCATTCGAAAACTAAATAGTTGACATAAAATTACAAAATTTAGTTTTTTAGAACATTGAATAACCTTCAAAATGCCGATTTTTGAAAGTTAAAAAGTTAATTTGTTGCTACGCAAACTGCAAAATAAGTGAAAATCATTATTTGTTAATAACTTTTACTAAACCTACCTTAGAACTTTAGTGTTTCACCCAAAGTTGGGTATTGGGGTACTTAACAAACCGTTAAAATTTGAGACCGATCCATTAATTAGTTTAAGAGTTATTCTAATTGTTTATCCCAGAGACCTTTATTTTGCAATAAGATAAGACAGAAAATAATGAAGATAGAGCAATTCTGAGTATGCCAAATGAAAGTAGAAGAGTGATAGTATTAAAATGTATTAAAAAATATATAAAAAAATAATTAATATAGTCAAAAATCCTAATGCCAAATTTTTAAAATGTTGTAGTTTATAAACATTTAAAATAACTTTAAAAATGTTGTCCCTAGAAACAATATTTTTATATATTCGAAAAGATAGTATTTTAACACGAATTTTCAAATAAAAAAATTTAGCCTGGGCTCATTTGGGACAAAGTTAGCCATATGTTTTTTTATAATTCACAGCTAATTTGTTTATAATAATTAAGGAATCTCATCAATGCCATTTTAAAGAATGGGATTTGTATTTTTTCTATCGAAAAAGCAATTTCAAACGAATATAATTTTCTGTATCTCCGGATCAACTCAATGGATTTTGATCTTTCTTTTTTTAATTTGTATGTAATTTCTACGTACATTACAAATATGCAATTTGTCTAGACATTTATTAATTAATAAACAGTCTAATTTGTTTAAACAATTCTTGAAAAAATATTTTTTTTACAAAAATCTATTTTTTTAATCATAGTATCATTAATGATCATAGAAAAAGTTAAAGTACACTTTTATAAATAAATGATTTTTATTAGATAATTATTTATTGAAGATAATTTATTCATTAAAGTATACCTTAACTTTTTCTATGATTAATAGGGATAGTATGATTAAAATCATTATTTTTTGGGAAAAAAATATTTTTTCAAAAATTGTACAATTAGACAAAATTGTAAACAAATTAGACTGTTTATTACTTAATAAATGTCTAGGCAAATTGCATACAAATTAAAAAAGAACTATCAAAATATATTCAGTAGATCCCGAGATATAGAAAATGATAGTAGTTTTACGTTGCCTTCTTTAGTTTTTGAACTCGTGCATTTGTCGGCTTCCAGCTCCCCCTTCACTTACCACGACTAGTCACCAATTGAACTCCATTTTTAAAAATTCGTGTATAAAATACCAGCTTTTCTAATAATATGTAAAATGACTTTTTTTTACGGACAATATTTTTAAAGTTATTCTAAATGTTTATAAACTACAAAATTTCACAAATTTGGCATTAGAATTTTTGACTATATTAGATAATTTTTTTATCGTTTTTTAGTACATTTTGATAGTATCAGTTTTCTACTTTTATTTGGCATACGCAGAATTGCCCCATCTTCATTATTTTCTGTCTTATGTTATTGCAAAATAAAGGTCTCTGGGATAAACAATTAGAATAATTCTTAAACTAATTAATGGATCGGTCTCAAATTTTGAGGGTTTATTAAGTACCCCAATATCCAACTTTGGGCGAAACACTAAAGTTCTAAGGTAGTTTTAGTAAAAGTTATTAACAAATAACGATTTTCACTTATTTTTCAGTTTGCGTAGCAACAAATTAGCTTTTTAACTTTTGAAAAATCGGCATTTTGAAGGTTATTCAATGTTCTAAAAAAATTAATTTTGTAATTTTATGTCAACTATTTAGCTTTTGAATGGAGTGCAAAAAATCGAAAAAATCGCACTAAATTGTTAATAATTAAAAAACGGACGCGAACTCTAGGCAGGAAACAGGTAGGTTTTCTTCCTATAGGTCTACAATAACTAAAAAAGTAGTCAGCTACCTGGATCTTTGAGTGTCCCGAACATGGTCTATTTCTAGCTTATTACCCTGGAGTAGTTGTATCTTGTTAGGTTTAGCGAATGGTATCAAAAGTTTCATTGAGGTAATATATATATATATATATATATATATATATATATATATATATATATATATATATAAAACAAGGAGAGGTTTTGATATATATATTGATGTGATCTTGATTATTGATATGAGATAATATTTTTATATGTCATTTAATTTAATCAATGCATTAATAATAATCTAATTAATTTACCTGATCACATATCAATATGTTTTCAATCTCAGGGCTTTTTATAAAATTAATTACTTACTTACGTGGCTTCTAAGTATTTCTCAATGGTTCCTAATCGGGATAGGAAAGAAAAGAGTAAAATAATAACACATATGGGTTACAATTGTAATCAAAATATTGTTTATTTTATTTAAATGGCAATCACTGCTTACTATTTGCTATATCTTATTATTCTTAAACATAACATTTACACATGGGAATCTTATTTCCTTTTGGTTTCCAATTGAAAGTTTTTGTTAACATTTAACTATTATGATTTATTAGCAACAATTCTATTTAAGTTTGATGAAGCTTTTCTGATATTATTGATTATGTTTCTTCAATTTTAAATGTGGTATTTAATACGAAAAACCCATACATTCATGTCCAAACAAATGAGACTGACCTTTTTCTGGTGAACTGAGAATGTCTTCACACAAAACCCGTTTCCTGCTATCCTTGGCTGCAATCAAAACCTCGTCCTGGCTTCCAGTAATGTTCTCCTCTGAAAATTAGCTCGTATAGCTCTCGTTTCCTGCTTCTGTCGTGATGCTGTGTTCTACCTTTTTCGAAACTGCAATCAGCTACCGGGAACTCTTGGCTCAAGGAGGTTCTTTTACTCTCAACCTGGCCTACCTCTCGTTCCACGATAGATACTCCACACTCACGGAACTACACCGGCTTTTTCACTCTCCGTACACTACCGTCTACTACTGGACTTCACTTCTCGACAGCTCAAAACATTCTGATCTCTATTTGTCATTCATTCCCCTACTTTCTAAATATCCCTTCCAGATTCACAAATCAAACTTCCACCACCAACTCTCATTCGCAGTATTCCTCAAAACCCATTTTTAATCTTTCTAAATATGCTTAATGGATTTCAAAAGAAAAATAGTTAATTCCCATTCTAAAATTACTTTCTACTAATTACAAAATTTAATGATCTATTATCTACTTCCACTAAGTCTTATTTAGCATCGGCTAATGATCGAACCTTCCGCGAACAACGATAATGACGTATTATCGATTTCACTTGAGTTTTATTTTAAGCGCATTGTCCCGAGTTTCGTTTAATCACTTCTTAAAATTAAATATAACAATTTGTTGTATACAGGTTGTTCTAAATTTATATGCCCGTGGTTGAGAAAATTGAAAATATTTTATATTAAATTGAATTTTGTTTATAATTATCAAAATTTAATTTTCATATCAAATAGAAATATAACAATATATATATATATATATATATATATATATATATATATATATATATATATATATATATATATATATATATATATATATCAAGCTATATCATACTGATGACGACTAATAAGTCAGAAACACGTGTCTATGGTTGCATTTCATCTTGTGCATATTTTGTTTTTTATATATATATATATATATATATATATATATATATATAACCGGTTCTATAGCGTTCTACGCCTTCCGGTACCCAATCGCCAAGCCTGTCGATCTAGCCAGTCATTTTCTTGAAGATTTCTTTCTGACATGGCTTTTGTAATTCCTTGTTTCCAGGAGGTCGGTGGCCTTCCTCTTTTCCGTTTTTCTGGCGGTATCCATCTCATTGTAATTTTTGGTAATCTTTCATCTCCCATTCGTTGGACGTGTCCATACCAGGTAAGTTGGTTTCGTTGTACCTCGTCCACTATTGTTTTCTGCTTTCCTACTTTTTCTCTGATCTGTTCATTTCGAACATGGTCCCATCTCGATATTCTGGCAGATCTTCTAAAAAAATCCATTTCAGTGGTAAGCAGCTTATTTTCGGATTTTTTTGTCATTTGCCACACTTCGGAGCCATACGTTAAAATTGGTTTCAGAATAACGTCGTACATCCTCATTTTTGTATTTAAATTTATGTTATGTTGCCATAAGACAGGGTTTAGGGCTCTAGTAACCTTTCTAGCCTTCGTCACTCTATCATCTATACTGGGTTCCGTTCTTCCACTATTTGTTAATTTAATCCCTAGATATATATACTCTGTACAACCCCTGATGTAGTCACTTCCGTCAAGATCTAGGTCCTCCTGTTGTATTTGGTTACCGATGTGTAGATATTGTGTTTTCCTTATGTTGACCTCTAAACCCCATTTCCTGTATTCTTCCATCAATTTTCTGGTCATATATTCTAAGTCTTCCTTATCTTGGGCAACTACCACCTGGTCGTCTGCGTAGTTAAGTGTATAATGTTATGTCTCCGATTGGTATACCCATACCACTGCATTTCTGTTTCCAAAGTCTGAGAGCACCGTCGGTATATATATTGAAAAGAATGGGAGATAAGCAGCACCCTTGTTTAAGGCCTTTTGTTACTTGGAAGTTAGATGACAGATGGTTACCTCTCTTTACTCTTGACATAGAATCTTTATAGAGGCATTGTATGGCTTTGATGACAGTTGCAGATATGTGTGTATTGTCCAAAACCTCCCACAGTTTTTTCACGGGCACTGTGTCATATGCTTTCGTTAGGTCGACAAAAAGTATATGTGTCATTGAGGTAATAAGTATTATTATTTTTTAATTTAATTTCAAATTTGATATTTCAAACTTTTAGATGAATAAATTGTATTCTACAATTTTTGTTGCCGACCGCACTAATACACGTCAACAGGAGAGAACTACCATTAAAAATATCTGCCGGAGCCTCATTAAACAAAAAGGTTACCTACCGTTTTCTTTTGCAAAACGAATTCTCAAAGAAAAATATATTATTCAAAAGCGCCCATGTTTAAACCATGCCCTATTATATAAAAATCCTTTTTTTAACAAAGCATAATGGCGACACCGACCTAACTTTTCATCATTCCATCTTCAAAGATCCCCTAACCAAACAAAACTAGGAAAAAATCTCTTTTTCCTTATTTTTCTCGCGTCTTTGTCTTTGAGAGCCATCCGTAAATAGCATATCAAAAGAAATTGGTTTTAATTTGCACTGACGAAGTCTCCATGAAAAAGAGACGTACATCCATTATTTCTGACCTAGTTGTTCGTCAAACATTGGAGCTATAAATAAAGAAGTGTTAGAAACGATTTTACGATATATGAGCAATATCCAATACGTTAAACATAAAATGAGACATAAAATTTGATACGAAGTTATGAAATAAAGCAGATTATGTACCCGACTGAACTTGGCTTTCAAAATATTCTGTTTTCAATTAACTAAACGGAAAATCTGTTAATAATTTTGCTATCCTGTTTTTACTTTACACAGAGGATAAACAGGAATAATTGAGCTTACAAGTTTGTTAACTAGAATTATGGAAATTAGGATAACTGCCACATGAATGGAGAATTAATATGTTATGTTCAACAATATACATCACTAACTTATTAGTTCAGAGAAATAAGAAGAAAAAAATACCCTGTTGGTGACACAACCCCCTCCAGCCCGAAACCAAATTTTTTGAGTAGTATGGACATCTACAATAATAACCTATATGTTTCCTGCAGCCGATTTTGATAATATACGTAGTTATAAACAAATGAAGATCAAAAACGGTAAATTTTCGCTTTTTTCGTCTATTACCAAATATTACCATTTTAAACAAATTTGAGAGTAAGAAAGTCATAAATCGTATAAAAAACTTCAATATGGCGTTCGCTGAATATGTCTATCCTTATTGTTTTGCTTAGAATCTGAGAAAATTGCAAAATAAATCATAAATTTTGAGTTTTATAAATATTCATAACTTAATGTTAAAATTAACTTAGAACCTTCTTATTACACGGAATGCTGAGACCTCTAGTGCTTAAATCATACCCTAAATTTCAAAGCAATTGGTCAAATAGTTTAAAAGTTATTTAATTTGTTTATCCCAAATTAATTTTTTTTGCAACACTATAAGTCAGAAAATGATGAAGTTACAGTAATACTTTGGATAGTTTATGAAAGAAGAAGATTTGCACTATTAATTTAATTAAAAAAAATGAAAAAAATTATAAAGTTTGCAAAATTATTTTGCAAGAACATGCGAATTAAAAAGGGGGGGCTTCGTCCCTAATTGTCCTAGGACAATGGTTTTTCTTTCTAAAAGTGTATAAAAATTCAGTCTTTCTAAATATGAAAGAATAATTTTTCTACGGGTAACGGTTAAAAAGTTATTCTAATTGTTTATAAGTAAGCAAAAAATCGACATGTTCTTCCAAAATAATTTTACACTGTTTAAAACTACTTTTTGTCATTTTTTTAATTAAGTTAATAGTATAAATGTTCTTCTTTCATAAACTGTCCGAAGTATTACTGTAACCTCATTATTTTCTGACTTACAGTGTTGCAAAAAAAATGAATTTGGGATAAACAAATTAAATATCTTTTAAAATATTTGACCAACTATTATGAAATTTAAGCACAAGAAGTCTCAGCATTCCGTGTAATAAGAAGGTTCTAACTTAATTTTTACATAAGTTATGAACATTTATAAAATCTCAAAATGTATGACTTATTTTGCAATTTTCTAACCAACAAATAAGGATAGACATATTCAGCGAACGCCATATTGAAGTTTTTTATACGATTTATGAGTTTCTTATTCTCAAATTTGTTTAGAATGCTTCACTTTTTAGTAATAGACGAACGAGCTAAAATTTACCGTTTTTTGATCTTCATTTGTTTATAACTATGTGTATCATCAAATTCGGCTGCAGGAAACATATAGGTTATTATTATAGATGTCCATACTACTCAAAAAATTTGGTTTCGGGCTGGAGGGGGATGTGTCACGAGAAAAATCTTATTTCTCTGGACTATACAGGGTGTCCAGAAACTCTACCGACAAACGAAGACAGGAGATTCCTGAGATAATTTCGTCCCGGAACCCCTTTTTCACCCCTTTAAAGGGGGTAATTTGTGGTTTTTGCGGAACGTAGCCCTTCCTGTACCTTTTACAAAAAATTTTTTTTATAGAAATATGAAGAGGACTATATTTTCTATGATTTATTTCCCGACAGCATATGTCTATCATTCACCGTTTAGCGGGGGTGGCGCCCAAAAGTTGACAAGTTTTTAAAAAAGATGTTTTTAAAAAAATATATTTTTCCCTAACTGTAACGGAAATTAGGAAGAAATCCTGCGATAATTATTCACAACTAAGTGACTGATTTTTTGGTATAGGTTACACTTAAGGGTAATTGGTCTATTTTTAATTACAGGGTGTTACATTTTAAAAAAACCCTTTTTATACCATCTGAACCGTTTATGCTAGAGTAAAAAGACTTTCAGTGATTACCCACGTACTGGTGCTATTTACAAATTTGTATAATTTACCCCCATTTTTTCCTCGGAACCACCCAAAAAAAAAAGAAGAATTAATAAATAAAGTGATTTTCTTGAAATCCTTCACACACAATGCCCTTTATTAATATGCTTCATATATAATTTTATGCACGTTATTATTACCCATGCATGGACACCAAAAGCGATTTCCTAGTGTAGCCTGGCCCTGTAGCCAAAAATAAATAAATAAAATGGGGGTTGAAACTTATTTTTTGTTTTTTGCTTTTTGATCCATACGGGCATATGCTTCATCAATAGTGCTTTTCAAAAATATATATGGTTATTGCAACATTCCTGCGGAAACCACCCCTATCCTTGAAAATATACTGCAGAAACTACCCCTATCCCTTGGCGAGCATGTTTTTACGATTTCCTCATTACTTATGCATTATTTTTAAACAAAACTTATACAAGGTTAAAGACCACTATTTACTCTAAAAATTAGGTTCTATTCATTTTTTTCGTATAAGCAACCGTTACGGCACAGTGGCGCCGTAAACTTCGTGATATGCTTGGCGGGCTCCAGTTTTTGTTTTTTATTTCGTCACTTGTTTGTTTTATTGATAAAGTACTTATGTAAAATAAAACAACACAGTGTAAGCTACAAATTATGACCTATACACATTTTACATTCTTTGCCCCCCAAAGCCACAGTGGTGGCCCAAAATCAATTTTTGCATATTTTCGCCACATACACGCATTTTATTTCATTAATGCTACCTTAATAGCACAATATTCACCCTTAAGTGGTCGCTAAGCAGTGGCGAATCCGGGGAGGGGTGATGGGGGCGATCACCCCCCCTCAAACCAAAAGTGATATTATATTTAAAGATTATAAAAATATTCATTTATTTTTATAGAAATACTTATATTATTATTTTTATAATGATGGCGTCCTTTTTATGTTTTAGCGACAGTGGCGGATCCAGCATCGTTAAGGGGCGTGCCAATTGGCTAAATTTCTCTAAAAATAAATGAATATTTTTATAATCTTTAAATATAATATCACTTTTGGTGTGAGAGGGGGGTGATCGCCCCCATCACCCCTCCCTGGATCCGCCACTGCTTAGCGACCACTTAAGGGTGAATATTGTGCTATTAAGGTAGCATTAATGAAACAAAATGCGTGTAGGTGGCGAAAATATGCAAAAATTGATTTTGGGCCACCACTGTGGCTTTGGGGGGCAAAGAATATAAAATGTGTATAGGTCATAATTTGTAGCTTACACTATGTTGTTTTATTTTACATAAGTACTTTATCAATAAAACAAACAAGTGACGAAATAAAAAACAAAAACTGGAGCCCGCCAAAGCATATCACGAAGTTTACGGCGCCACTGTGCCGTAACGGTTGCTTATACGAAAAAAATGAATAGGGCCTAATTTTTAGAGTTAACAGTGCTCTTTAACCTTGTATAAGTTTTGTTTAAAAATAATGCATAGGTAATGAGAAAATCGTAAAAACATGCTCGCCAAGGGATAGGGGTAGTTTCTGCAGTATATTTTTAAGGATAGGGGTGGTTTCCGCAGGAATGTTGCAATAACCATATATATTTTTGAATAGCAGAATTGATGAAGCATATGCCTATATGGATCAAAAAGCAAAAAACGAAAAAAAAATTTCAACCCCCATTTTATTTATTTATTTTTGGCTACAGGGGTTGCACTAGGAAATCGCTTTTGGTGTCCATGCATGGGTAATAATAACGTGCACAAAATGATATATGAAGCATATTAATAAAGGGCATTGTGTGTGAAGGATTCCAACAGAATCACTTAATTTATTAATTCTTCTTTTTTTTGGGGTGGTTACGGGGAAAAAATGGGGGTGTATTATATAAATTTGTAAATACCACCAGTATATGGGTAATCTCTGAAAGTCTTTTTATTCTAGCATAAACGGTTAAGATGGTATAAAAAGGGGTTTTTTAAAATGTAACACCCTGTAATTAAAAATAGGGCAATTACCCTTAAGTAAAACCTATACCAAAAAAGCAGTCACTTATTTGTGAAAAAATTGTCGCAGGACTTTTTCTTACTTTCCGTTGAAGTTAGGGAAAAATATATTTTTTTTAAAAACATCTTTTTTAAAAACTTGTCAACTTTGGGGCGCCACCCCCGCTAAACGGTGAATGATAGCCCTATGCGGTCGGGAAATAAATCATAGAAAATATAGTCCTCTTCATATTTCTATAAACAAATTTTTTTGTAAAAGGTACAGGAAGGGCTACGTTTCGCAAAAACCACAAATTACCCCCTTTAAAGGGGTGAAAAAGGGGGTTCCGGGGCGAAATTTTTTCAGAAAAAGTTAGTCTTAAAATAAGCACCCCTTGATCTACCAGAAAAAAAATAAAACCCGACTTGTGTCTATTTTGCAAGGTTCAACCTCTGTTTCCTACACTATCTGAATTTGATGCAATTTAAAAGGTGATTGTGCAAATTTTCAACGTACAATTAGAAATTGTATATTCATCATCGGCGCGCGTACGGGTAACGGTTTCAATTTTTGAAAGAAAAATATGGTAAGGCCACTAAGGTATTTCAAAATAAAAATTATTTTTGAATTTCCTTAAGGAAATCCTGAAGGAAATCGCATTTGCAACAATTTCTGTTCTTACTATTTTTGTTGAAAAGTTGAAAATGTCTGAGATTATGAGCAAATACGGTTCTCCTTTAAAATTAAGATGACGGCTAAGGCAACGGCGGAATTCAATCGCGATTTTAAATTTACACTGCTAAATATTTACACCCGACTGGATTAATATACAGGGTCTAACAAAAATACAGGTCATAAATTTAATCACATATTTTGGAACCAAAAATAGTTCCATTGAACCTAATTTACCTTAGTACAAATGTGCACATAAAAAAGTTACAGCCCTTTGAAGTTACAAAATGAAAATGTATTTTTTCCAATATATCGAAAACTATTAGAGATCTTTTATTGAAAATAGACATGTGGCGTTCTTATGGTAGTACTATCTTAAGAAAAAATATAGTGAAATTTGGACACCCCATAAAATTTTTATGGGGGCTTTGTTCCTTTAAACCCCTCCAAACTTTTGTGTACGTTCCAATTTAATTATTATTGTAGTAACATTAGTTAAACACAATATTTTAAAAACTTTTTTGCTTCTTAGTACTTTTTTGAAAAGTTAGTTTTTATCGAGATATTTTGAATATTTGTCAAATCCACCACATATTTGTATATGGCTAAGTACGATTATGGAGACTTGGTAATAATATGAAAATTTATTTATGATTTACATTTTTAGGTATATTTTGAACCATATTAAAAAAGAAGTAATATCTCGATAAAAAGTGTCTTCTCAAAAAAATACAAAGAGGCAAAAAAGTTTTAAAAACACTGTGTTTAACTAATGGTACCGCATTAAAAGTTTAATTGAAACATACACAAACATTTGGGGGGTTTAAAGGAACAAAACCCCCATAAAATTTTTATGTAAACATATTAAAAAAGAAGCATCAACTCGATAAAAGCTGCCTTATCGAAAAAATACTAATAGGCAAAAAAGTTTTAGAAATATTGAAATTAACTAATGGTACTACAATAATAATTTAATTGGAACGTACACAAAAGTTTGGGGGGTTTAAGGGAACAAAACCCCCATAAAATTTTTATGGGGTGCACAAATTTCACTATAATTCTTTTTTAAGATGTTACTGCCATAAGAATGCCACATGTCCATTTTCAATGAAAAATCTCTAATAGTTTTCGATATATTCGAAAAAATCGATTTTCATTTTGTAAATTCAAAGGGCTGTAACTTTTTTTATGTGCATATTTGTACTAAGGTAAATTAAGTTCATTCGAACTATTTTTGGTCTCAGAATATGTGATTTAATTTATGACCCGTATTTTCGTTACACCCTGTATATTTAGATACATCATGTAGTCGTTTTGGCATATATGTACTAATAATGATATTTCTTTTTCAGGTAAGAAAGTTTCAGAATGGCTAGCTGGTTTTTGTATGTATATCATATTTTTATTAATAATTCATGAAAAATAGAGTTAATCATTTAATGTCTATACAAAGGGTGAACATGGAGTAACAAAAACAAATTAAATACACCAAAACAGTTAGAAGAAGGATAAAAAAAATAATTAAAAAACTAGCAAGAAACAGAGGAACGAGAACAAAAACAAATGCTGAATCAGATAAATAGACCTTGTGAAGTATTTTAGTGAAAGAAGCATGTAAAGAAGTTTTTTGCTTTCAGAGTTCTTTGAAAGAAGAATCTTATTCCTGTTTTACGTCTTCTAGTAACATTGATTGATTATATTTATGGAGACAGGCATAATTGGTACCTAAAATTCTTAATGCCTGTCATTTATGCGTAAATTATAGGGTTAACATTTATATATACCTACTATAAGAAGCGCACTGTAAATCGTAAACAGACGTAAAATGTGTATCTCTTTCAGCATTGAAATGGTTAATTAAAGGGCCATAGTGTAGAGGACAGCCACTAATAGGAATTCAGAATTGGATTGCAGTCCCTCTGTTATTAGCAAGATAAACAACTAAAGTAATTGGTAGCTACTTAGTGTATTGCTAAATACCAAAAAGTTTATTTAACCAATCTCTGTGCTAAAATAAATAAGAATTAAACACTTATATGAAATACATCCTTGTTTACCACTCTACTGTACTTAGGTACGTCCTAAAAGTTTTGGCACAAAATATTTATCGAATTTCTTTGTTAATGACGAAATTTATTTAAACCCTTATCACTTCTTAACTAAACTATACTATGAAATTATGTGGAGTGGCCCATCATTCTCTACTAGACGCAAATTTTTTCGAATGTCTTTCATGAGGTCCTGGGTAGAAGAAGATTTAAGAACATATGAATTTTTATAAAATATAATTTAATAAATTTATGCATAATATTGTGACTATTTTGATTAGTAACCTAAATTTAGGTAGTGTGATGAGGAAACAAAGAGTCACAATTTAATTAAGTTTTTCTTTCATTTTAAAAGAATTACCTACTCTCCTGAACGGGGTGGTATTGCTAGATAATATATAAATGCTAAAAAATGAATCTATTGATCATCATCAATATCCCTTATACCCCAATGAATCAAATCCTGGTGGAAAAGAAACTTCCCTATAAATGGAGTGAATGTTTAGCTATAATTCTGCATAAAAAGGTGATAAATCAGAGATGAAAATTTAAAACGTGTTCGGTTATTTTGCAGATTTTAGTAAAATCTTCAGTGGATTTTTTGGGCTTAACGAATTAAGAAAAATATATTTATCTACTCTTAGTCCTGTCGCCAGGGGGGGTACAACGGCCTCCTTAATTCAGATGGACTTACCCAACTGTTTTTTATATATTTTGACCCGTAGAATACGAATTTTTTGGGTAATAGTTGATCCGGATGTCGATAAGATTGTTATAGACAAAGAACTTGAGGAATTACATAACAGCGATTTCTCGCAAAACAAAACATCTTTTTGTATTTTTTGGGTCATTTTAAGCAAAAAATATTCCTACAAGTTTTTTCGTAGAATGCATAGTTTTCGAGATAACCGCGGTTGAACTTTCAAAAAATCAAAAAATTGCAGTTTTTGAACCCGAATAACTTTTGATTAAAAAATAAAGTAGCAATTCTGCTTACCGCATTTGAAAGTTTAAGTCAAATTATATCGGTTTTGATTATTTGAATTGCTAAAAATTAATTTTTTTATTGTTAAACAAATCTATAAACACATAGTGTTTCCCGTACCTAATACATGCGTTTTAACGCATGCTACGTAGAAATTGCCTCGCTTGCACTTGTAGCTACTCTACCTACTCGTTCGATTTTAAATGAGAAATCATTGAAAACATCACTCACATACTAGGTGTTTATAACTTTGTTTAACAATAAAATAATAAATTTTTAGCAATCCAAATAATCAAAACCGATATAATTTGACTTAAACTTTCAACTGCGGTAAGCAGAATTGCTACTTTATTTTTTAATCAAAAGTTATTCGGGTTCAAAAATTACAATTTTTCGATTTTTTGAAAGTTCAACCGCGGTTATCTCGAAAACTATGCATTCTACGAAAAAACTTGTAGGAATATTTTTTTGCCTAAAATGACCCAAAAAATACAAAAAGATATTTCGTTTTGCGAGAAATCGCTGTTATGTAATTCCTCAAGTTCTTTGTCTATAACAATCTTAGCGACATCCGGATCAACTGTTACCCAAAAAATTCGTATTCTGCGGGTCAAAATATATAAAAAAAACTTGGGTAAGTCCATCTGAATTAAGGAGGCCGTTGTACCCCCCTGGCGACAGGACTATCTATGTCATATTATGTATAAGTTTTTAGTTGTGAAAATTGTCATTATAGATAGCAGTCGTGAAGTAACAGTGTATTTTAAATGGGATTTTGTGATGACATTTATGAGCAATAAATTACAACAAAAGTTTTGACAGTTTTGTGGTTTGAAAGAAGCTAGAATTTTTAAATGTTTAAGTTCTAAAAATTGTAGAATAAAAATTAATTCCAGTGACGAAGAGTTCCAATTTTTTTATTTGTTTATGGTAGATAAAATATTGTATGAAACTGTGCTTGAAGTACTTTTTGCGAACTTACGCGATATGTAGCACTCGCACCGCTGTCGCTCATGCTCTAAACATCGCGTGCGTTCGCAAAAAGCATACTTCACGAACTGTTTCATAAATAACTATTTTTCATATAATGCCGCTACACAACATTAACAATATTATGTTCTGGTTACTATATATTACAAAAATAGTTATATATGTATATGTATATAGGGTGAGGCAGATAACTGGCCTATTAGAAATATCTCGAGAACTAAAGGCAACAGAATGATCAAAATTGGAATAGGGGTTTTGAAGGATGGTCTATTAAATGAAAATATTTTCATCTCTTTGCAACTTCCGGTTATACCGGAAGTTGCTTATAACTTCGTTTTTTTAAATGGGACACCCTGTATATTTTTACATTTTTGGATTCTCTTCGATGTTTTCTTTCATAAAAATATAAGGTTTTGTAATATTATACAGGGTATTTTAAAAGATAATTACGTCTTTTTATTAATTTCGTAGCAACATTCACACCCTGTAGAATTGTAGTAGTTTGACATCTAAAACTGTACTTAGTTCAAATGATTTTTAATATACTCTACTATTGTTAAGAATCATTAGTATAGCTAAATTTTTAATTTTAGTATACAGGGTTGGTCGAAACTCGGAATGAGTATTTTCTGAGTTTTCTTAAATGGAACACCCTGTATTTTTGTATTGTAGTGAAAATATATTTTATAGTACTTTTTTATTTCTTAAGCATTCCCTATACCTAACTGCTTTAATTTGTGAGTTATTGGTGATTCAAGCTAAACATTAATTGCAACAAAAAATACGTAAAATTTTATTAGGTTAACCGTGAAAATACTCAATCCCAAATAATGTTTCAGAAATAAATACATATTAATCCAGACTGGTCCTTAAAATTACCAATAATGGTTTAGCTATCGAAATACCTACTTAGTTAAGATTGTTGGTGCGATTAACAATTAAGCACAAATTAAAGCAGTTAGGTATAGGGAATGCTTAAGAAATAAAAAAGTACCATAAAATATCATTTCATTACAATACTAAAATACATATTATATTTATTAAGCTCAACAGGCCGTGAAGGCCTAGGGCTGAAAGATTTAATTTTTCCTTACAATTACTATTACATATTTATATATAATGCTATATCCTATACTACTATAATATATACAATATTACATTTGTTTGTATAAAACACTTAATACTACACTTAACATTATAGTCTTTCCATACATTTCTTCACCACTTCCTTCCATTGTTTTCTGTCCAAAGCTTTTTCTTTCCAGTTTACAATATTACTTTGTTTTAAGTCTTCATATACGCTGTCCTTCCATCTCCTTCTTGGTCTTCCTATTCTTCTTTTTTGTATTGGCTTACGTAATAGAACCATTTTTGGCATTCTCGCCTTTCCCATTCTTTCTATGTGTCCTAAGTATCGGATTCTCTGTGCTTTGATTGCCGTCGTTATTTTTGGTTCATTATATAGTTCTTCAAGTTCCTTATTATTTCTTCTTCTCCATTGACCGTCTATTTTCACGCCTCCATATATTGCTCGTTGTATTTTCCTCTCCCATCTTTCTAAAAGGTCTATTTCTGATTTTTTAAGCACCCATGTTTCACATGCATATGTAGCTGTAGGTCTGATAACTGTTTTGTAGATTCTTATTTTTGTTTTTCTTGACACATCTTTGGATTTCATTAATGGACGCAATGCTCCATACTTTTTGTTTGCTTTTGCTATTCTTGCTTTTATTTCCCCTTCCCCATGTCCCTTTTCATCTACTTTTACACCCAGGTATGTAAATTCTGAAACTCTTTTAAATGCGCATACATTTTCTCCTTCTATCTCCAATGTGAAATTGTCTTCATTTTCTTTATCTGTTTCTCCCATTATCATGTATTTTGTCTTTTCCTTATTTATGAGAAGACCAAAAGGTTTGGCTTGTTTTATTATATTGCTCATTAATTTTGTTAGCTCTTTCTTACTTGTCGATAATAATGTTAGATCATCTGCGAATGCAATACATTGGTGGCCATTTTTAAAAATCGTTTCCTGTGTGCTTATTTTACTTTTCCTGATTATTCCTTCCAGTATTACATTAAAAAGAGTCGTTGATAGTGGGTCTCCTTGTCTTAATCCTTCCTTTGTTTCAAAATTATTTGATTTATGTCCCTTCCATGCTATTTCGTTTGTGGAGTTATCCATAGTCATCTTTACCATCCTGACGATTTTACTTGGTATGCCCATTTCTTTCATTAGTGCGTACATCTGTTGCCGCTTTACCGTATCATAGGCCTGTTTAAAGTCGACGAACAGGACGTATACTGCTATTTTATGTTCGTAGCACGTAGTTTGGATTTCTTTTAACGCAAATATTTGGTCTGTCGTCGACCTATTACTTCTGAATCCTGCCTGATATTCGCCCAATATCTTTTCCGTGTATTGATTAAGCTTTTTTCTTAAGATGTTTGTCAATATTTTGTACACGACTTCTAGCAACGCGATACCTCTATAATTTTCACATCTCATTTTATCACCTTTTTTATGTATGGGGCATATCCTTGCCCTGGTCCATTCTCCTGGCATTCTTTCTGTTTCCCATATACTTTTTATCAGGCTATGTATCTCCTTGTGTAGTCTTTTTCCTCCTGCCTTTATCATTTCCGCCGATATTTCCGTTATTCCTGGGCTTTTATTGTTTTTTAGCCCTCTTATTTCATTTTCTATTTCTTCCCTCGTAGGTGTTTCTATTACTATATGGTCATCTTCAATTTCCTGGATTGTTCCCCTTTCTTCTTCGTTTTTGTTTAAAAGTTGTGTAAAATAAGTTTGCCAATTTCTCATTATTTCCCCGGGTTCATTTATTAATATTCCTTCCTCATTTTTCATATATGGGTTATGTTTCTGATATCCCCTTTCCATTTTTCTTGTTTCCTGGTAAAAGGATCTTATTTCCTTTTTTTGGAATTTTTCCTCTATCACTTTGAGTTTTTCTTCGTTGTATTTTCTTTTTTTATTTCTGCATGTTCTCTTCATAATTCTCTTCAATTCTCTATATTCTTGTGTGCTAATGTCACTATTATTTCTTAAGTTTTTTATTCTTATTTTTCTAATTTCTTCTGCTATTTTTTGACATTCCTCATCATACCATTCTTTTGCTTTTTGTTTTCTATTACCTTTAATTAATATTTCTTTACTGGTGTTTAAAACTGCTTCTTTTATGCTTTCCCACTTTTCTTCCGGGTCTAGTGTTTCTGGTTCTTCGTTTAGTCTGCTGGTTATTTGTTGTTCGTACTTCTTCTGTGTCATATTATCTTTTAGTATTGCTGTGTTGAATTGTTTTTTGATTTCTTTGTCCCTTTGATTGTCTTTCTTTATATTAGCATTTATTCTATAGGCTGCTCTTACCAAAAAGTGATCTGAGTCACATTCCGCTCCTCTCATACTTTTTATATTTATTATATTATGGGCGTGCTGCTTCTCTATTAATATGTGGTCTATTTGATTTATTGTCCTTTTGTCAGGGGAAATCCACGTTCCTTTATGTATATCTTTTCTGCGTTGGTATGTGCTTTTTATTACCATTTGTCTTTCTGTGGCAAAACCTATAATTCGTTGACCATTATCATTTGATACATCGTGTTTACTGTATTTTCCTGTTATATTTTCATATATATCCTCTTTTCCCACTTTAGCATTGCAGTCTCCCATTACTATTTTGATATCAAATGCTGGTAATCTGTCATATTCTCTCTCTAGTTGCTCATAGTATGCATCTTTGTCTTCTTCGGTGGCGTCTTCTATTGGTGCATGTACATTTATTATGCTTATGTTTCGTTGATTCCCTTTTAACCTGATTGTGCACATTCTATCTGATATCGGCTTGAAATTCATCACTCTGGTTTTCCATCTTTTCTGTATGATAAAGCCTGTTCCTAGCAATCTGTTATTCCCCCCACTTTTAAAAAATACTATATCATCTATTTCTACTATTTCTGTGTCTAATTGTTTTGTTTCTTGTAAAGCTAATATATCTATTTCATATCTTTTTGTTTCTCTAATTAATTCTTTAAGTTTTCCCGTTTCATAAGTGCCTCTTACGTTCCATGTTCCCAAATTAGTTTTCATTTTCTTGTTTTTAATCCCAATCGTCTCCTTGTCCATTGCCGTTGTTGCTACCGTTTCATTTACGTCGTTTAGTTTTTTTGGTTTCTGTTTTGGTTTTCTATTTTTAAGAGTTGTTGCTGATGTTTATTCCATGTCCATACCTCCTCATTTATTTTTATTTTTTGAAATCCTACCTTGACGTTTTTTCCTTCCAATTTAGCCTCTTTTGCCTTCGTTCTGATTTTACCCTGTATCATCCGTTCATTTTTGTCCATGTCGTCATTAATATATATTTCTTTTCCCTTTATGTCTCTCAATTTGCCTTTATTTTTCATAATTTCTTCTTTGTCCGTTGCATTTTCGAGCTCAATCAAGCAGGATTTACTTCCAATTTTTCTTGCGCTTTTTATTTTTGTCTCAACTTTTAGTGCATTGCATAAAAAATCTTGGACGTTATCTTTTGTTATGTTTTGATCGTAGGTATCCATATCTACTCCCTGCAGTATTATATTATTTCGTCTTTTGTCCTTTTCCATTCTGTCTATTTTATTTTCCAATTCTTCCACTTTTTGTTGGGTTTCTCTGTTTTCCTGTTTCAGCTTTTCATTTTCTTGTCTGAGTTCCTTCATTTCCGCTCTGTACTCTTTTTGTTCTTCTCTTAGTTCCCTTATTTCCATTGTGATAATATTTAGGCTCTCCAATATTTTTTCTAGTTGCCTATCATTCCCAGGCGACCGATGTACTTTTTTACTTCTGCTATCGTCTGCCTCATCTTCCGATTCATCTCCTCTTTTTCTTGTCTTTTCGTCCACACTATACTCGTTCTCAGCCATTTTGTACGTAGCGTTAACTGGGCACACCCGTTTCAACCACGCGGAGGTATGCCCAATTATCCACGCACCAAAATTGCTTTTGTTTTTCGGCAGGTGTTTCTATTTTTTTTAAATCCGGCAACACCGCTTGAAATTTGACCAGCGTTCGCCAGTGTTTATAAGCTTATCTGTTAGCTGTTAACCTCACTTTTATTTGTCCGTTTAGTATTTTATACTATTTTTTACCGTTTTTACTTATATTATTCTTGCATTAGGTAGGGCACAGTTTATACCTTTCCTTTTTCACTCACTCAGCATTCAATGTTCGCTGCACCACGCGAAAATCGGGTAAAATGCAGGCGAAAATTAAAACACTTTGTTTTCTATCTAATGCCACGTTGCCATTCCCTACTAAAATACATGGTGTTCCATTTAAGAAAACTCAGAAAATACTCATTCCGAGTTTCGACCAACCCTGTATACTAAAATTAAAAATTTATCTATATAGTCGGTTCGCTAAACTCAGACGCAACTGGCTAGATATTTTAGTCGATATTTTTTTTGTTTTTTGCCAATTTTGCAAAAATTGGCAAAATTACTAACTATTTAGTGATTATTAACTATTTAGTAATTATTTTTTGCCAATTTTACTAAAATTGGCAAAATTACCGACTAAAATATCTAGAAAGTTGCGTCTGAGTTTAGCGAACAGACTATACTAATGATTGTATCTTGTAATGATACAATAGTAGAGTATATTAAAAATCATTTGAACTTAAGTACGAGTTTTAGATGTCAAACTACTACAATTCTACAGGGTGTTAATTTTGCTACGAAATTAATAAAAAAACGTAATTATCTTTTAAAATACCCTGTATAATATTACAAAACCTCATATTTTAAGAAAGAAGACATCGAAGAGAATCCAAAAATGTAAAAATATACAGGGTGCCCCATTTAAAAAAACGAAGTTATAAGCAACTTCCGGTATAACCGGAAGTTGCAAAGAGATGAAAATATTTTCATTTAATAGATCATCCTTCAAAACCCCTTTATTCCAATTTTCATGATTCTGTTGCCTTTAGTTCTCGAGATATTTCTAATAGGCCCTTTATTTGCCTCACCCTGTATTGTATGATAATTTGAATAGAGCAGATAACCGCACAATTAAGAATGAAGTTATCTTCTTGTTGTGGTGCGTATGTGTGGCAGATGTTGGCGATTATCATGGCAATTTTGACATTATTTGCAGTTGTTCGGAATTCCTGGTTAAACCAAGCTATTAGGTTATGGTGCAAGAAATAATTCTTCCCAGGGCTCTCTTCTTCTTCTTAAAGTGTCGTCTCCGTTTCGAAGATTGTACATGATCATCACTATCTTTACTCTATCTACCGCTGCTCTAAACAGTTCCATTGAACTGCATTTAAACCAGTCGCTTAAATTGTTCAACCAAGCACTTTCATTCTTCCTCTACCCCTTTCTTCTCTCATATTTCCCTCTATTATCAATCTTAGTATTTCGCATCGCTATCGATTTCGTATTGCAACTTACTTATTTTTCTTGTTAACACTTCGTACTCATTTTCCGTATTCGTCTTCTTCTGTGTCCATGCATTTCTAAGCATTCTTCTAGCTAGATTTCAAATGACTGTCGTTCATTTATATGTTCCTGCTTCAGTGTCCATCTTTTAACTGCATATTATAGTATCGAAAAAAAGTAGCATCTCAGAGATCTTATTTTCCGGCAGTAAGGTCTTTATTGCAACGAATTGTTTTCATTTTTACAAATACTCTGGGCTAATTAGCAAAATTCATGGAAAAGTTATTTACCAGCAATTTTATTGCTGGAATCGAATTGTAAGATCCTATATATTAATAATATAGGTATGCAAAGTCCGCAGATAGTGTGCTACTTTTTTTATAAACAAAATGGCGCCGACAAATCGTATTTTTTTCAATTATTGCTCTATAACTCCGAAGATTTTAACTTTACAACAAAAACACCCAAATAAAAATTCACCGCAATTAAATTCTGCATAGCGATATGTTTTTCACGATTTGCTCCGACGAAAATTTTCCTTGGAAAATGCGGGTTTTCCTAACAAAAACTATAATTTTCAAATAAAGTTTTAGGTAAGTAATTATTAATCAATAATTAAATAACTTAGTGACATCAAAGATTTCTTGGTATAGATTGTAATTCCAGAAGCCGGTGAAAATTAAACGAATATTTTAGCAACAATTCAATTGTTAATTAACAATTTACGATCGCAATAAGAACCAAAATAATCATGATACATTGATCAAACTTATAAAGATTATAAAGATGAGATGCTTGTTTAATATTTTATCGACAAAATATAAATTTTTCTTTTTTTTTGCATAATCTTTAAATTTTGAAAAAAAATAGTTATAATACGTTGGTCTAATTAGTAAAGTACAAAGAAAGGTTATTTACCAGCAATTTTATTGCTTTAATCGAACTATAAGATCTTATATATTATTAATATAGGTATGCAAAGTACACAGATAGTGTGCTACTTTTTTTATAAACAAAATGGCGCCGACAAATCGTATTTTTTTCAATTATTGCTCTATAACTCCGAAGATTTTAACTTTACACCAAAAATACTCAAATAAAAATTCACCCCAATTTAATTCTACATAGAGGCATGTTTTTCCCGATTTGCTCCGACGAAAATTTTCCTCGGAAAACGTGGGTTTTCCCAACAAAATCTCGAATATTCAAATAAATTTTTTGGGCCAGTAATTATTTATCAATAATTATATAGCTTGGTGAAATAAAAGCTTTCTTGGTATAGATTATAAATTCAGAAGCCGGTTAAAATGAAACGAATATTTTAGCAACAATTCAATTGTTAATTAACAATTTACAGTCGCAATAACAACCAAAATAATCATGAGACATTGATCAAACTTAGAAATATTATAAAGGTGTGATGCCTATTTAATATTTTGTCGACAAAATATAAATTTTTCATTTTTTTGCATAATCTTTAAATGTTTAAAAAAAATTGTTATAAACAAATTAACATTTCTTAGAAATTGTTTATTATATTCTACTTTTAAAAAAATACTTAAAATGCGTATTTCATAGGTCTTGAAAATGAATGCTTTAAAAAAATTTTCCAACCATTTGCAAAAAAGTTAGGAAACAGCAAAATAAATATACGATAGCTCCATTGTTTATAATTTGTTTTAATTGTTTCAAAGCTTAAAAGTGAGTCTATGGTACAATCTAATTACTCACAAAGAATGTCAAAAATTAGTGCAATGGTTATATTTTAATCAAAGATTAAAAATACTTTTTCTTGTAATTTTTAGCGCGAAAGTAGGCTTGATACAGAGCCGGAGATAAAATGTTCACTCGAAGCGACTGACACGCTTAAACTCGCGCGAGTTGTGTATGTGGGCGGGTAGCTACGGTACTGTATTATTCTATTTTCGCGCGTGTAAATTACAAAAAAATATATTTATAATCTTTAATTAAAGTATAACCATTAAGCTGATAATCGATATTGTTTTATAAATAATTAGCTTGTACTTTAAACACACTTCTACGCTTTGAAAGAATTAAAAAAAATTAATAACACCGTAGTAATAGTATGTTTATTTTGCTGTTTCATAACTTTTTTGCAAATGGTTGCAAAAACGTTTTAAAGCATTCATTTTCAAGATATTTGAAATGCGCATTTTAGCTATTTTTTTAAATTATAATATAATAAAAACTTTCTGAGAAACGTTAATTTGTTTATAACTATTTTTTTAAACATTTAAAGATTATGCAAAAAAATAAAAAATTTATATTTTGTCGACAACATGTTAAATAGGCATCTCATCTTTATAAGATTTCAAAGTTTGATCAGTGCATCATAATTATTTTGGTTATTATTGCGACCGTAAATTATTAATTAACAATTGAATTGTTGCTAAAATATTCGTTTAATTTTCACCAGCTTCTGGAACTATAATCTAAACCAAGAAGGCTTTTAAGTCACCAAATTATTTAATTATTGGTAAATAATTACTTATCTAAAACTTTATTTGAAAATTAAAGATTTTGTTGGGAAAACCCGCATTTTCCGAGGAAAATTTTCGTCGGAGCAGATCGGGAAAAACACGTCTCAATGCAGAATTTAATCACGGTGAATTTTTATTTGAGTGTTTTTGGTTTAAATTTAAAATCTTCGGAGTTCTAGAGCAATAATTGAAAAAAACACGATTTTCGGGCGCCATTTTTTTTATAAAAAAAGTAGCACACTATCTGCGGACTTTGCATACCTATATTATTAATATATAGGATCTTATAATTCGATTCCAGCAATAAAATTGCTGGTAAATAACTTTTCCCAAAAATGGCCTATTCTCCGATAATCAGCCCAGACTAAAACGCCTTTCTCACTATTTCTATTCTTCATCATTATTTTTTGAAATCGGGGTTCGTAGGTATTTTTATTTTTCAACCCTTTTCTGATCCAATTTTTAAGAAAAACAATTTTAGCACAATTTCTGTTTCCTCCTGTACTTAAAAGATTAATACGATTCAAATATTTTCTAAGTTTAACAGTATTTGTCCAAAGCCTGTTGAATTGCAACTATCTATATCTACCGAAATATCAAAATTTAAACAGTAAAAATCAACATATTGAGGGCTAATGGAGTATAATGGACTAATTAGGATATTATCGAACATGTTAGGTGTCATCATAATAATAGTACATACTCATGTAGTAGTGATTTAACCGACAAAAGCCATAATTGCTACGATGTTACTGATGTCATTTACTATTATTGATAACAGAAACACATTGGTATAAAATCTAATGTAAATACGGACCACTTATTGTTGTGATAAATTTTTCTGTTTCTCTTTTAAAAATTCAAAAATGCTTTTTATACTATAAGTACTTATATCCTATATGTACATAATGTAAGGTCTATGATATATATACATACAGTGTGGGCCAGAGAAACAGTCCACCTTGATATTTGGCAATATTTATTAGATTTTAAGGAAATGAAGAAACAGGTCAATTTTTTATCTAAAGGGGACACATTTTTACGGTACATACATTTGTCTGTCATTTGTCAACTCCCCCCCTTCCACTTCCCCCACCCCATAATTTTAAATAGGGAATAGGGGTCGTGTGCTAGCTAATTTGAAAGGTTATTCAATTCTCTATTCAGCAATATTAACATTGACATAATTATTACAGGGTGTCTAAGAAAAATTATTTTGAATTAAATTAATTGACGCAAAAAGAAGAATTTATCTAATTTATTTAACTCAAAATACATTCTACTGCTGACAGAAAACAGAAAAAAATGTTTATTTGATAAATTAACACTGTTTGTTGCTAAAATTCAATATTCAATCTACCAAGAGGCAGATGGTTGGCAGCTTGAACATTGAAATTAAGCGAAAAGTAATGTTTATTTATCAAAAAACATTTTTTTCTCTCTTTTGTGACAGCAGCAGAATATATTTTGAATTAAATAAATTACATACATTCTTCTTATTGTGTCAATTAATTTATTTCAAAATAATTTTTCTTGGACACCCTGTATGAATAATTATGTCAGTGTTAATACTTGTGAATAGAGAATTGAATAACCTTTCAAATGAGCTAGCACACGACCCCTATTCTCTATTTAAAATTAAGGGGTGATGGAAGTCGAAGGGAGGGGGTTGACAAATTACAGATGTATGTACCGGAAAAATGTGTCCTCGTTATTACGTTGTGTCCCCGAAATTACAGCCCTCTACAGAGATAAATAAACACAAATGTTATGAAAATAATACCTAATTTATTAAATACCTACTTTATGAATATTTTTCTTGAAAAAAGAAATACGAATAAATTTTCATGTAAAAGAAATATCTTATCTCTACACTTTCTTTTTGACAGTCCTTGTTAAACTTGAGCGATGTAACTACGAACATATAATTTGAGTTTTACATAACAGTCACGCATCACATAATAACAGCAATCGCTAAAAATTTAATCAAACTTCCTTTTATTTGTATAAGCTAAAAATACAGCTTACATAACTAAACGATTATAGGGGAAAAGAATACGAAATAAGATCGATGATGACATATATCGCATTGCGGTGAAGACTTATGGTAATTTTCTAAGTTTTGCATCGTCATCTTGAGAGCTTACTAATACAAACATGCTTTCAGGGTTTAGCGATATATACAACATAGTTAAATATTGATGTGCATAAAAAAACAAAAGTATTCAGACATGTACATGATATATTATCAGTCAAAGAAAACTAATAAAAAATGAGTGAAAGATAAAAAGAATAAAAATGAAAGAGCATTATTATTATTCTTAAATTCATGTCTATCCAGCCAAAACTTATAAAAAATAGTTATAAATGAAATAGTCCTGTCGCCAGGAGGGATACAACGGCCTCCTTAATTGAGGTGGACTTACCTAAGTTTTTTTGTGTATTTTGACCCGTTTTTTTATGTAGAACACGAATTTTTTGGGTAACAGTTGATCCGGATGTCAATAAGGCTGTTATAAACAAAGACCCTGAGGAATTACATAACAGCGATTTTTCGCAAAACAAAACATTTTTTTGTATTTTTTGGGTGATTCTCAGCCAAAAAACGGTATTACAAGTTTTTTCGTAGGATGCATAGTTTTAGAGATAAACGCGGTTGAACTTTCAAAAAATCGAAAAAGTGCAATTTTTGAACCCGAATAACTTTTGATTAAAAAATAAAATAGCAATTCTGCTTACTGAATTTATAAGTCTGAACTCTGAATACCAGAGTTATAATGTCAACAGGAGAAACAGAGCGCATAGAACTAAAAGGAGGAATCCGCCAAGGAGACTCGCTCAGCCCATTGTTATTCAATATGATGATGAATCAAATAATTCACGAAGTCAGAAAACGACATGGATACCACATGGGACCGCATAAAATCACGATACTATGCTATGCCGATGATGCAGTACTAATTGCTGATAACGAGGATGACCTACAAAGGCAGCTCCACACTTTCAATATCACAGCAAATAAATTTAATATGAGAATATCGGTAGAAAAAACTAAATGTATAATAAGTAAAGAGCCGCGTAGATGCAAGTTAGAAATAGACGGCAAAATTGTAGAACAAGTAATTAAATTCAATTACCTAGGAGTAGAGATCACTAGTGACAGGAATATAAGAACAGAGACCACAAGACAAGCAACAAAAGCGGCAAGAGTAAGTGGTTGCCCCCGAGAAACCATATATATATATATAGTGACTGTACACCCCGATATGGGGCTAAGTCGCGTAAGCTTTCTAGATCCTATTTCTTAGGGAGGATCAGTCCCTTTTGCTTATGTTATCTTCTTAACGATTTCTCTCCATTTTTTCCTATCTCTAGTTTTTCCCCGCCATTCTCTGACTCCTGCGTTTTTTAAGTCTTCTTCAACTTCTTGCAACCACTTTGATCTTGGTCTTCCTCTTTTCTTTCTTCCTCCTGGATTCCATTCTATCATAGCATATGTCACTGCTTCATCTCCTGCCCGCCAGATGTGACCTAACCATCTAACTCTGCATTGCTTTATTTTGGTCACGATATCTTCTTTTAGTACTTTCTTAATCTCTGCATTTGTTGGGCTTCGATATTCATTTTGCTCTGTTCTGATTGGTCCCAGTATGGTTCTCATGATCTTTCTCTCCACTATTCTTAAGTTTGCTTCATCTTTTTTAGTCATCGTCATTGTTTCTGCTGCGTATAATAATATTGGTCTAATTATGGTGTTATACATTCTCATCTTGGTTTTAATAGACAGTATTTTGCTTTTAAGTAGTGTTTTATTTGCAAAATAAGCTTTATTCGCTGCCAATATTTTTTCTTTTATTTCTGATATTCTTTCACCCGTTTTGCTTATTGTCACTCCTAGGTATTTGAAATGTTCTACATCTTCAAACTCTGAATTTCCTATTTTGGTTTTTCCTTTTATTGCTGGTTTCCCTAGTCTTAATATTTTCGTCTTTTCTTCATTTAATGTGAGTCCCATTGTCTCCCCTTTCTCTTTTATTTCTTCTAGCATTTCTTTCATTATGTTTCTTCGAGAAACCATATGGAGAAACAAATATCTGACCACGGAAAGCAAAATAAAAGTATACAAGACAACAGTAAGACCTATCCTAACATATGCAGCGGAGACAAGGACCGATACAAGAAAGACGAAACAACAAATCAACAATATCGAAATGAAAGTATTAAGATCAATAGCGGGCATATCATTAAGAGACAGACAAAGCAACAGAAGTATACGAGAACGTTGCAAAATTCAAAATATTAACAGATGGATAAAAACAAGAAAGAAAAACTGGAACGAACATGTAAATCGAATGGAACCAGATAGATTAGCGAACATCTGTAAAAACAACAAGCCGTATAGCAGAAGACCCGTTGGAAGGCCGCCGAAAAGGTGGAAAGACAATGTACAGTCAACAACAACTGAAACGGAATAAGAGGCAGACAAACAGGAGTAATCCTAGTCGCGCGAAGAAGAAGAGAAGAAGAAGAAGAATTTGAAAGTTCAAGTCAAATTCTATCGGTTTTGATTATTTGCATTGCTAAAAATTAAGTTGTTATTTGTTAAACAAAGCCATAAACACATAGTGTTTGCCGTGCCCAATGCATGCGTTTTAATGTACGTAATCTACGTAGAAATTGTCTGTATGCGGGCCTACTCGTTCGATTTCAAATGAGAAATGCATTGAAAACATCATTCAATCACTATGTATTTATAGCTTTGTTTAACAATAAAAAAACTAATTTTTAGCAATGAAAGTAATCAAAACCGATAGAATTTGACTTGAACTTTCAAATGCGGTAAGCAGAATTGCTATTTTATTTTTCAATCAAAAGTTATTCGGGTTTAAAAATTGCCATTTTTGGCTTTTTTGAAAGTTCAACCGCGTTTATGTCGAAAACTATGCATCCTACGAAAAAACTTGTAAAAATATTTTTTGTTTAGAATGACCCAAAAAATACAAAAAAATGTTTTGTTTTGCGAAAAATCGCTGTTATGTGATTCCTCAAGTTCTTTGTTTATAACAATTTTGTCGACATCCGGATCGACTGTTGCCCAAAAAATTCGTGTTCTACGGTTCCAGATACATAAAAAAACTTGGGTAAGTCCATCTGAATTAAGGAGGCCGTTGTACCCCCACTGGCTTTAGGACTAAAAAGGAGAGGGGATTATTATTAGCTATGTTAATTTATATTTTGGGAAATTTTAGTGTTATAAAATGACGTTGTAATAGTGCGTTGATTATCAATTAAATACGAGAATATTGGCTTTTAATACATCGAAGCCAAAGCATGTTTTTAGTTCTTCTTCTTAACGTGTCATCTTCTTTAGAAGGTTGACGATCATCCTGACTATTTGCATTATTCAAACTTGCAATGAAGTAAAATAATATTACACTATAATAGGTCGGGTTTCATATTAATTTTACAATTTATTATTATTACCTTCTAGCATGATAGGTCATGCTAGTAGGCTAGTGCCTGTTGATTGCTATCAAGTTTTCTCCGGACGATGATAGCCCGATCAAAGAATAATCTGACCCAAAAAAAATAAAGGAAGGATGAAAATTTGGGAAAAGGTAGTTGAAATTGTCTATTATTATATAAGAAAAAGTTTACAATTCTACATCCCCTCCATTTTACAAAAAATGGGAAATACGGGGTGAAAAATATTTTCTCAGGAGTGAAAAAATATACGTTTAAAATAGGCCCGGATAATATGACTAATTCTAAGCAACTTTTGTTCTACAGATTTTTTTCACTAAGTCAATACTTTTCGAGATATTTGCGATGTTCATGTTTAACAAAATAAAACATGTTTTTGAACGTTTTTTCGGAGATAACTAAAAAAGTAAGTATTTTAGCGAAAAAAATATTCTTAGCAAAAATATAGCTCATAAAAAATTTAAAAAAATGGTGTATACATGCGGTCTGTAGACCCAGTAGAAGCGGATTTGCAGCTAATGAAAAGTAGGTTCTTCTTCGTCAAATTCCAAATCGAATATTTCAATGTGAAATATCCCAAATACGAAGCACTTTTCGGGGAAAATTAATTTTAACTTTTTTAAAGTATTTAAAAAAAGGTTTATTTTTGTTCTTTAAAAAACTTGTAACATTAAAAGTAAGTGAGTAAGGCTCAAAATACTGTTGGTCACTTTTATTTTTTGGTAAAAAATCACGAAAATCACCCCCTAATTAGCATCACAAATAAAATTTATCATTACCACTTCACAAGTTACTTTGTCTATGTATTATTTATATTATGATCTGTAAGTTTCATCGCTTCAAAGTGCTTCTTTTTGAAAAAGATGTAGTTAAAATGGCTTGAGCGAGTAACTAATCACGAGTTTATGCAAATTTGGAACAGCCCTATCATAACCAATTTTTGTCTAACAAGAAAACAAAAAATCAAAAATATTCAGAAAAGCAAAAAGTACATTTTATTACTCTTTGACAATTTTTAAGTTAATTTCATAAACAAATCCGATTTTTTTCAAAGTAAAAGAAAATGTTGGATTTTAAACCCCATTTTTTTTTAAACTGAGCACTTTAAACAAATGAAACTTATAGATAATATAAATAATACATAAATAAAGTAACTTGCGAGGCGGTAACGATTAATTTTATTTGAGAAGCTAATTAGGGGGTGATTTTCGCCATTTTTTTACCAAAAAATAAAAGGAACCAACAATATTTTGAGCGTAACTCACTTACTTTTAATATTAGAAGTTTTTTTTAGAAAAACAAAAGTAAACCTTTTTTTAAACACTTTAAAAAGTTGTAATGAATTTTCCCAGAAAAGTGCTCCGTTTTTTGGTTATTTCACATTGAAATATCCGATTTGGAATTTGACGAAGAAGAACCTACTTTTCATTAGCTGCAACTCTGCTTCTACTGTGTCTTCAGACCACACGCATACACCATTTTTTTCAATTTTTTATAAGCTATATTTTTACAATATTTTTTTCGCTAAAATACTTACTTTTTGAGTTATCTCCGAAAAACTGTCCAAAAACATGTTTTTTTTTTTGTTAAAAATTAACATATTCACTAGCAAATAACTCGAAAAGTATTGACTTTGTAAAAAAACTCTATAGAACAAAAGTTGCTTAGAATTAGTCATTATATCCAATTCCGGACTTATTTTGAACGTATTTTTTTTCACCCCCGAGAAATTTTTTTTTGTACCGTATTTTCCAATTTTTGTAAAGTGGAGGGGATGTAGAATTGTAAACATTTTCTTATATAATAATAGACAATTTCAACTACCTATTCCCAAATTTTCATCCTTCCTTTGTGTTTTTGGAGGCATCGTTTTTGTGGTCTACCCTGTGGTCTTTTACCTACTGGGTTATTCGTTTTTGCGCTTTTCACGAGTCTGCTGTCCTCTATTCTCGTTATATGTCTGTTCCAATATATTCGTCTCTGTCTGACTCACCTTCCTATGTACTGTATTCCACAGTTTTGTCTGACGTCTTCACTTCTTATTCTGTCACGTAGAGTTTTGTCGTGTATACTTCTTAGTATTCTCATTTCAACCATTCCCATCATTTGTAACATTCTATTTGTGTCTGATCTTGTTTCTGCTGCATATATATGTTATAATAGGTCTGTTTGTTATTTTATATATTTTGACTTTGCTTTCAGTATTTAGATATTTGTTCTTACTTACATACAATTTATTTCAGTCATCTCGAGATTCTAGCTGCTTTCACTGTTTGTTCTCTGACCTCTTTTGACAGATTTCCATAGCCTGTTATTTCCGCTCCAAGATATTTGAAGTGAAACACTTGTTCCACAATTTTCGAGTCAATTTCCAATTTGCATCTTATCGGTTCTTTGGAAATTACTTGCACTTAGTCTTCTCAATGTTGATGAGCATATCTAGTTCTTTAGCTTTAGTATTAAATGCATGCAGTAGCCTTTGGGGATTGTCTTCAGAATCGACGATAAGGACAGCATCGTCAGCGTAGCAAACAACTCTTAAAGAATGTGTTACCCATCTTAAATCCAGCTGTTCTGGAGGTTTTCTAATATTTTGTACATTATTAAATTAAATATGAAAAGGTTCAGGTTCAGTGAATCGTCTTGACGGATTACTGTGTTTATAACTATGTCTTCTGTTGTCAAATGTCATATTCTTATTTCTGTTTTACATTGTTTGTTAATATCGTGTACTATAGTCCGCCCCACCCTGACTTTACAGTATAAGGAACATGGGCAATGCAGTCCTTATGAGAGTTTTTATCGCGGTGATGCCGATTTTATTAAAAAGAATTTAAAATAGAACAATAAAGAGATTAAAACTGTTTTAGAAAGGAAAATCTACAATTTTAGGATTCACATGCATTTTAAGTTTATTTGATATTCTATAGTTATTACGCATATGAATCCTAAAATTGTAGATTTCCTTTCTAAATCAGTTTTAATTTAATTTCTCTAATGTTCGATCACAAATTGTTTTTGATAAAATTGGCATCACCGCTCTAAAAGCTTTCATAAAGCCTGCATTGCCTATGTTTCTTATACTGTAAAGTCAAGGTGGGACGGACTATAGGTTAATGAGCCTGTAGTCTAGCCTTTTTTCTCCCATCATTTCCAACACGTTCTTTAATCACACCCTGTCAAAAGCCTTGTCTCATGCGGAAAGTGTCTTTCCCGCACTCGACTTTTTGCTCGAACTACGCTTAGCTTAATAACTATATTCCATAAGTGCCTTACACACTATATGTATATTATACAGGGTGTTTCATTAGAAATTGTCCATATAGTAACTGGAGAAACCTTAGCACAAAATACGATGATTTAACCTAAAACACGTAAATAAAATGTGGTTCCTTACTGAGTTACAGGGTGTTTTATCTAAAAATTTAAAAACTATTTTTGCTCAGCATTTTATAACTATTCGACGTATCCTTTTCATACTTGGCAGAAAGTGCGACTACTATACACCCTACTAAATTATGATAAACAAACGTTTCTAGCTACTACCAGAGGCGTACAACACGGGATAGTGAATGGTTGACCCTTCTCAAATTCTACGCCACTATAGGAATTACTATTTTAGTGCCATTTTTAAAATCTCCAATACTTTCTACGTAAATAATATACTCTTTATTCGTAACGATAAAGTCATTAGTTTTCCAGATATTTGAAGTTAAATATGAAACGGCACAGTTATTTTGATTAATTTATGATGATTCTTATGATTAAAATGTAAAAATTATTTGTACCCAGTACTTTAAAAGTATTTGGCGTATCCCTATCATACTTGGCAGAAAATGTAGGTACTGTACACTCTACTAAATTAACATAAATAAACGTTTCTAGCTACTACCAGAGGCGTACGATAGGGGATAGTGGCTGGTTGACCCTTCCCAAATTCTACGCCACTGACGATATTGCTATTTTAATGTAATTTTTTGATTTTCCAATACTTTTTATGTAAATAATATACTCTTCATTCGTAACGATAAAATGATTAGTTTTCGAGATATTTGAAATTAAAAATTAAGCGACACAATACATTAATCAAAATAACCGTGTCGTTTCATTTTTAACTTCAAAGATATATATAGTCTTTTTAGTTCCTTTTACTTTTCAGTGTCGGGACTAGGTCTCTAACTTCAAAGATCTCGAAAACTAATGACTATCGGTACGAATGAAGAGTATATTATTTTCATAGAAAGTACTGGAGAATCCAAAAATTGAACTAAAATAGCAATTCCGCCAGTGGCGTAGAATTTGGAAAGGGTCAACCTTCACTTTCCCCCGTCGTACGCGTCTGGTAATAGCCAGAAACGTTTGTTTAACATAATTTAGTAGTTTGTACAGTATGACAAGTATGAAAAGGATACGTTGAATAGTTTTAAAATGCTGAGCACAAATAGTTTTTAAATTTTTAGATAAAACACCCTGTAACGCAGTAAGCAACCACATTTTATTTAAGTGATTTAGGTTAAATCTTCGTATTTTGTGCTGTTTCTCCAGTTACTATATGGACAATTATTAATGAAACACCCTGTATTCTTATATGACTTCTTATAGCAGTAAGTAATTCTTTCGGAATTTGAACAACTTATACTGAGAAAAGCGATCTTAGCACTTAGATAAACCAAAATACACCAAGCTGAAATTTACTTTGGAAGTATTCCTACGAACATCTTTTGTTATTTCCGTCGGCAGGAGAGAAAGTATAATCTACAAAAGGATGCTCTCTGAATAGTAAGTTGGAAAGTTAATGCATCTTAATAATAAACTTTAAAGGAAGTGAAGTCGAAGGAGTGGTGTACACAGGAAATTTATGTAAAACGCTTTTGTTTCCTTTAGCTTTCGAAGCTATTGTTCCACAGAAGTGTAGAGCTTAGTCAATCAAATTGTATAGATATACTGTTGTATAGGAATATAGGGTATAGACAGTTATTAAATGAGTAGCTTATTATATTCCAGGCGAATCGTAATAATCAGGTAGCTACTCAAAAAATTTCGATTTAAAAAATAATGAGTTATTCTTTTCGTTTTGTTTTATCCATTTCTTCTATGGTTAATGACCAGCTGACAATAACAATAAACTAGACAGAAAGCAAATATATTATAATATTATCGCCAACAGAAATATAGAAATTCTATAATATGTATCATCTAAAACTTATCCAGGAGCGGACATATCCTCTGATCACCACCCTGTTGTTTTGTCGATGAGAGTGAAACTAAAGAAGGTAAAGACCTTCTCCAAGAAAATCATGGATACAAGGCAGCTCAAACAAGACAACACATATGCGGAAACGAAATTTAAAATAAACGAGAACTTTTTCTTCTTCTTGCAGTACCGTCTCCTATCGGAGGTTGGCTACCATCACAGTAATTTTAACTTTGTTGGCTGCAGCTCTGAACAGTTGTATTGAACTGCACCCGTACCATTCCCTTAAATTTCGCAACCAGGAAATCCTTCTACGTCCCACATTTCTTTTTCCCGAGACTTTTCCTCGGATTATGAGCCTTAGCAGGGAGTACTTTTCGCCTCTCATTATGTGGCCTAGATATTCCAGTTTTCTCGTTTGTATTGTTTGTACGACTTCACATTCCTTCCCCATAGTCAGCAAAACATCTTTATTTGTCACTCTTATCAATCTGTCCATGGTATTTTCCACGTTCTCCTGTAGCACCACATCTCAAATGCCACAATGTTTTTGATTTTTTTTTTCAGTGGCCAAGCTTCTATGCCCTACAACAGTACGGAGAAAACATAGCACCTTAACATTCTCGTTACTTTGTACTGCTCCTAATGAGATTAAAAAAAAACATGTAACTGGCTGTATGGCAAACTGCCAAAGCCATAAAAAAAACATTCTCGTTCTTAATTTCAAATTTATGTCCCGGCAGCATAGGAACTTTTTCCTTTTGATAAATGATTGTCTCGCTATTTCTATTCGCCTCTTAATTTTTCTTGTCTGGGCATTAGTATCAGTGAACCAAACCCCTAAATATTTTTAGGACGTAACTCTTTCCACTTGCTTATTATTTATGGTTAAATTCACATTGGTGTATATCTTCTTCGTTACAATCATAAATTGAGTCTTTTTGATGTTCAATTTTAGACCATACTTGTTGGTATGAGTGTTTATGTTTTCCAGCAAATACTGTAAATTTGCTAGGTTATCTGTTACTATTAGCATGTCATCAGCGTATCGTATATTGTTAATTAACTCTCCGTTAATGTTCATACCAATGTTTTGCTCTAGGAGCGCTTCTTGACATATTGTTTCGCTATATATATATATATATATATATATATATATATATATATATATATATATATATATATATAAAGTAGTTTGGTATTATTGACTGACAATATGTAGATACAAGTTTTTATTGAGGTTGCAGTCAGTGTAAGGGGCAGGATGAGAGAAACTCTTTGTTACAATCGAGCTTTCGCAAAATTTATTTGCTTCGTCAAGATTAAATTAATGAATTAAAATTAAAATTAAATTAATGAACTAACCTCACGTTGTAAGTTTTTGTGCTTTTTTATACAATGTTCTTTTATCTTTAATTTCATTGTATTTATAATTATATACTCATTTTAGCTAATCTTGACGAAGCAAATAAATTTTGCGAAAGCTCGATTGTAACAAAGAGTTTCTCTCATCCTGCCCCTTACACTGACTGCAACCTCAATAAAAACTTGTATCTATATATATATATATATATATATATATATATATATATATATATATATATATATTGAATAGTAGGGGAGAGAGCACACAACCCTGACGCACACCTCGACTAATCTCAATTTCTCCGGTTAACTCATTATCAACTTTGATTTTTGCTTTTTGTCCCCAGTACAACCTGGATATGATGTTAATGTCGCGACTGTCGATGTTTTTGTTTCTTAGGATTTCATACAGTTTTTTGTGTCGAAGTGACTTTCACGAAGGCCTTCTCAAAATTTATGAAACCTACATAGAGGTCTTGGTTCACATCCAAACATCTCTGCATTAATACATTCAGACCAAACCAAGCTTCCCGTGTTCCCAGCTCACTTCTGAATCCAAACTGTGTGGCACTTATGTCCCCTTCTAATTTATTAAATATTATTTTGTGGATTATTTTTAAAAATACTTTCAATGTGTGGTTCATCAATGCTATATAGTCCTGTGATCTGAACACTCTCTGGCGTTATTCGTCTTCGGTATTGTGACAAAAGTAGAGGAGAGCCATTTCTTTGGTATGATGCCTGTTCTATAAATTGTGTTAAAGAGATTCACCATTATTTCAAGCGTGTCGTCGTCTTAACGAACTTAAGGAAAGTCAAATAAGATAGTGCGGAAATTCTAAATATTGACCAAAAATGAGGAAAAATTCAACATGCCTTAGTGTCCGTTGGAAAAGAAACCCTCAAACCACTTGGAGAAAAAACAAAACCTTGGATGCCAGTAGAAATTCTTGAACTTATGGAAAAACGACGAAAACATAAAGCAAATACCTGAATAAATACAAAGAAATTCAGAGAAACATCAGAAAGAAAATTCGAGAGGAAAAAGAGAGGTGGCTGTCCGACAGATGCAAAGAAATGGGAGATCTGGATAAAAAGTATGATAGCTTTAATTTACACATAAAAATAAAAAAAAATGACAGGTTCTAGAAAAATCACAAGAACGAATACCCTTAAAAATGAATGATAAAGGGATATTATTACTGATATGGAGGAGATATTGTTATTTCTTTCATTCATTGTTCTTTCTATTACCATTTTTTGTTGTCTATTGTCGTCCTTTCTTATGTGTTCTAGTCTAGATCTTCTTGCTGATCTCCAAAAATCCATCTCAGTGGTTCTTGGTTATCGTTTTTTTATTTTCTGTTCTTATATTTTTTGCCACCGCACCGAATTAAGGCTCCTATCACATGTCTTCCCTTTACTATCCTTCCTTTAATATTTTCTTTGTTTGGTCCTGTACTCGTTAGGCTCGATGCACATTTGCGTCTTTTCAAGCCACTGCGAGCAAGCTGTTCGCAATCGCTGGCGGTTCGGTAGTACATAAGGTGCACACTCGAGCTGACCCGTGGCGTGCAAGCCGCTTGCAAGTGACTTGAAAGCCGCTTGGACCGAGAGCACGCCAGTTTCTGATACGCCGCCACGTGCACGCGTCTTGAAAACAAGTCAGGCGGTTTGGCAGTCTGTGCTGGGCATTCAGTGAGTACACGTTAACCGCGCGATGGATTTCAACGTAGATACAGAGCTGTTTATTTCTGGCGTGTATTATTGTTAGTTTTATTCCCAGATATACATATCAATTTTTATTTTCATGCATTCATTCATTATTAAACGCTTTTCTTTAGTTCAATTGTTTGGGTCAAATCTTTAGACATTAATTTGACTGCCTTTTCTTCCATGCAAATGGATTAAAAATTTGCAGACATATGCATTCGCGGTAACAATATACGAATAGTCAATAAATTTTTTTATGTTTATTAATTGTTTAAATAAAAAAACGATTTTAACGAAAAATGCTTAAATTCTCTTATTCTTTACAATGCAGAAACTTGAAACTTTTACAGATTGTAGCTAATTATATAAACTATACATAATTTCACTTTTTACGTTAATCGTTTAGGCCCGAAACAATTAACTTGGGCCCGAAAGTGTTTGCGGAAGGACAGGCTTACGTTGCTTTGAGCCGAGTACGATCATTAGACGGCTTGCGTATCGATGAACTGCATTGCGAGAAATTAACGGGGCTACACCGTGCAATAGTAAAGCATTAGAAGAGAGGGAAAGACTGCGAAAACTGTAATATGTGTGTTTAATCTCAAATAATCATCATTCATATCCGATATTAAACAGTATATATTTATCACCCCGTATATCACATGAACCAATTTGTTATTACATTACACATGTGCGGATTACTAATTTTGTTTGATAGTTGCAAATCATAAACAATATTTTTGGCAATAGACACTAATTTTGCTGACTTAATAAAAACCTTTGTTAGAAAGACATGTGGGCTATGACCTATGACCAAATTTATCCTGCAGCTAAGAAAGAGCATACATTAGAATCATTCACTAGAGTCAACTCAACGAGGCAAGATGCGCCTTTAAATATATTCCTTCGATTTACTTCATACAGTCAACATGTAGAAGAAGTCTCAGTTTAAATTTCATACGAAGCGTATCAGTAAAGTAACGTCCCCCGGGAAACCTAGTGTCAGTTTACATAAATAAATTATCTACTTGCATTTGGTGTTTCACTAAAAGGCGATAGATCTACAGCTGAGCCCGAAAATTATACAAGGTGTAAATAATGATTTTGATTTAAGAAATATATGAAGAAATTACAGAAAATGTACAGTGTATCAAATGTTGAAATACATGCAAAAATGTGTATCATATACATCCTTTTTTTAAACATGACGATATATTTTAATGTTTGAAAAGTGTAAGACTAAAAAGTAAAAAATAAAAACATGAAAACAATTTTTTTAAGAAACGCTTTTCTTTAGGTACGAGTGACCAAAATTAAAAATACTATAAAAGATTTATAATATTATATAAATAAAAAGGCATAAAATAAAAAAAATTCGAACTCAAAGGATTATTCGAAAAAACTGTTAGATAGATTAAATATACAAAAATGTCACACATTCGTTAAAAAATTGAAAAAATCTAATACATTCATTAAAGAAAAGCGTGGGGCCCGTCTTCATCGAATAAACGGTTTAAGAGTAGATACTTTTTTACTTTTTGAGTCCCACGCTTTTTTTTAACGAATGTGTTATTTTTTCAATTTTTTAACGAATGTGTGAGATTTTTGTATAGTTAATCTATCAACAGTTTTTTTCGAATAATCCTTGTTTGAATTTTTTTTATTTTTGCTTCTTAGTTGATTTTTTTTTATATTTTTAATCTTAGTCACTCGTAACTAAAGAAAAGCGTTTCTTAATAGTTATTTATGATATAAGTGTTAAAAGTACAATTTTAAGGCACGCATGTGAAAGTTTACGCACATGAGTGCCTTAAAAATGTACTTTTCAACACGTATATCATACAATATTTTTTCTACAAACATCTTATATATCAACAATTATAATTTATTCATTCTCAATACAGGACAATATCTACAAAAACTTTTACTTGAACTTGACTGACATTCCATTTTTATATTTTTCTTGACATTACATCAAAACTACCTATACTGTCAATACGTAAATCATAACAACTATAGAATAACATCTTTTATTGTTGTATATTCTAACAAATTTTAATAGTTTTATTCTACAAACGTGTTAAAAATGTAATAATACAGTTTAAATTAAATTTTAAAGAACCTTTTAAACCACCTTTTTCAAATTGCGCAAGTTGTACTATTAATATTAATGTTAATAAATGAAATATAAAAAAAAAATGAATAATCGTTTTCAATTTCGTTGCAAAACGAAAACACAACCGAACCATATTCTAGGCCAATCAGAGAGTGCTGCAAGCACCCCTACCGGTTTCGAAACTTATTAGTCTCTCATCAGGAGGCACATATGCTGCTCTCCCTGATCCAACCAAAACAAACCCCAGCGCGCAGTCCCGGATTGCAACGAACGAAATGGCATAGATGCCCTAGCGGCAACTGCTAGCAAAAAAGTCTAAGTTTTCACTCTAGTGGCATATAAAACAACATAATGCTATTCTACATCCCACCAGAATGAAAACAATGGGAACCTTCTCTGGTTACACCTCCGAGGCTTCTACAGTTTGCAAGCCATACGGATGCTGAGACTAAGGAAGATGAGGGAATTCTACAATTTACAATTCACGTCCCATCTGCTCAACGCGGTAAAGTTCCAACGAGAATGGTTCCCTTTGTACTCTAATCAGAGTAAATGTAAATCAAAAATGAATAACCATTTTCCATAAATATAACCATATATATTTTGACGTTTCACAATTTGACAATTCACTTTTAACTGCAGTTTAAAATTTAAAGCACTAGTGCTTTAAAGTAGCATTTTTAACGCTCCTATGGAGTGCTAAAATAGTTATTTATGAAACAGTTCGTGAAGTATGCTTTTTGCGAAAGCACGCGATTTTTAGAGCACGAGCGATAACGGAGCGAGTGCTACAAATCGCGTAAGTTCGCAAAAAGTACTTCACGCACAGTTTCATACAATATTTTATCTACGATAAACAAATAAAAAAAGCTCTAACTCTTCGTCACTAGAATTCATTTCTATTCTACAATTTTTAGAACTTTTACATTTAAAAATTCTAATTACTTTCAAACCACAAAACTGTCAAAACTTTTGTTGTAATTCATTGCTCATATTGTCATCACCATGACAACGCGAAAGTTCAGGATTGTCACCATGAGAACGCGAAAGTTAAAAACAGTGCGAAAAAGTAAATCCCATTTAAAATACATTGTTACTTCACGCACACTTTAAATCCTTCTAGTCCAGAAAGCCACTGCGCATCCGCTAGGAAAAATATTCTAATTCGGATTTTTTGCACAATCTTACTCAAAAAGGACTCCTTTTAACAAATTTGCATGTTGCCAGGACCAAAAGGTGGTCAAAAAATTTTTAAACTTTTTTTTTTTTGTTTTTTTCCTAAAATTATTTTTTTTGCATGGAAAAAAGTTTTTTTACGTTTTTTCGATCATTCCAAACAGAAAAGGTCTTTAGTGACTTTTCTCTAAAAATGATAGTTTTTGACATATAAGCGACTAAAAATTGAAAAATTGCGAAATCGGCCATTTTTAACCCTCAACAACTATGGGAAAAACTGAAAATTTTAATGTTCCCAAGATATTCTTTAAACATCGATTGATGAAATCCCGAAGAGTTTTTTGCAATAAAATATTCAAAAGTCCTTTGTTTTTTAATTGCTAATCAAGGGTGCGCAACACTATTTTCCACTGACAGTATGGTGCAAATGAAAGGAATAAATTCGTTATTTCGTAAACCGGCGACTTTAAGAAAAAATCCCGAAACAGGCCGATTTTTATTTTTAAGTTATGATATTGTGGCATATATGGTATACTAGTGACGTCATCCATCTGGACGTGATGACGTAATCGATGATTTTTTTAAATGAGAATAGGGGTCGTGTGCTAGCTCATTTGAAAGGTTCTTCAATTCTCTTTTCAGTAATATAAACATTTACATAATTATTTATACAGGGTGTCAAAAAAATTTTATTAAATTAAATTATTTGAAAATAAAAGAAGTAGAGGGACACCCTGTATAAATAATTATGTAAATGTTTACATTACTGAATAAAGAATTGAAGAACCTTTCAAATGAGCTAGAACACGACCCCTATTCTCATTTAAAAAAATCATCGATTACGTCATCACGTCCAGATTGATAACGTCACTAGTATACCATATATGCCACAATATCATAACTTAAAAATAAAAATCGACCTGTTTCGGGATTTTTCCTTAAAGTCGCCGGTTTACGAAATAACGAATTTATTCCTTTCATTTGCACCATACTGTCGGTGGAAAATAGTGTCGCGCACGCTTGATTAGCAATTAAAAAACAAAGGACTTTTGAATATTGTATTGCAAAAAACTCTTCGGGATTTCATCAATCGATGTTTAAAGAATATCTACCTACCTTGGCAACATTCAAATTTTCAGTTTTTCGCATAGTTTTTGAGGGTTAAAAATGGCCGATTTCGCAATTTTTCAATTTTTAATCGCTTATATGTCAAAAACTATCATTTTTAGAGAAAAGTCACTAAAAACCTTTTCTGTTTGGAATGATCCAAAAAATCTAAAAAAACTTTTTTCCATGCAAAAAAAATAATTTTAGAAAAAAAAACAAAAAAAAAACGTTTAAAAAATTTTTGACCACCTTTTGGTCCTGGCAACATGCAAATTTGTTAAAAGGAGTCCTTTTTGAGTAAGAATGTGCAAAAAATCCGAATTAGAATATTTTTTCTAACGGATGCGCAGTGGCTTTCTGGACTATTCACGCACTGCTATCTATAATGACAGTTTTCACAAACTAAAAACTTATACATAATATGACATAGACTAGATAAATCGCATTTTTAACACGGTTGTAGAAAAACATTTTTTATATATTTTTATTTTTGTGTTATTCTCAGATATACATACACAATTTTAGTTTATATACGTATCTTTTAGCGGATAATGTTGAAATATAGCTAAAAATCTAAAACTTTTCAGAATAAGATTAACAACTCCAGCGGAAATAGAAGTTAATGCGACTCGTAACTCTCTGCTTTCCTCTCGACTCTCGAAAAGATGAAATGATGATCCCTTACCGTAATTCTGTATTGTACATACAAATATCCCCTGAAACCGCGAACTGAAGTTTTCATAACGCTTTTAGGACGATCCTGGCGATACGCTTTCGGGATCATTCTGGAGAAATAAGGATTCATAAAATAGGCTATACATAAAAGAACCAAATTAATTTCGAACATTTTAAGTTGAAGTTGTAAGGGTATATTAAACCCAGTAAACCTCATTTTCGGCTTTAAAGGTTTAAAAGGGGCAAAATCCTGACCGGATTTAAAATTTATAAGAGAAAGGTCCAAGTCAGGAGGGTATGGATTTGGCGGTTGGTATAAAACGTTTATAATTAAGGAGTCTTACTCTTTTCATGTGGGATACTAATTTATTAAGCTCCTTAATTTCGGCGTAGCGAGGGTTTTAACCTTCCATTAGTCTAGCATCGTCTGAGACGTTCAGAGATTTGCACAAATGCTTCCATTCGCGTAATTATATGTATAATTTTGCTTTTAGTTTACTGTAGTTATTTTAGGCTTCTTTGTCACTTGCGTTTACATCTTACGTGGAATAACTAAACACATATTCAGAATATAGTACAGTTGAACCCGCTTATTGGAATAGCCTTCGTGTCAAGCAAAAATATTCCTATAACTGGGATATTCTCATACCCGATCATTGATGGCTGGTAGAAATAAGTGTACCTACTGAATAGACCTACATAATAATAGTACATACTATGTATGTATGGTTTGTTCAACAGTAAATAGTTAAATATAATTACTGCGGTCGTAAACATTATTAAATTTATCTGACCTGGCCCATTGTTAAGACCCACCCGGAGCGATAAGCAACCGAGGTAGACAGAGTTGGTCTTTTGGACATTTACAATAATTACGACTACAAAAACCAAAAAAAATTTGATGTAAAATATTTTGCTTTGCCTTATAATCCCGAATAGAAATTAATGTTTTCAAATGAGTTTTAAAATAAATTAAATCTATTTTAATTGCTAAGATTATAGAAAAACAAACATTCAAACATTAATAATAATTTGCGGTTCTGAAAAGAACCGTTTTTTTAATAGTAACATTTGTAGATTTGATGCAAGTATCACTCCACATATAGTTCCGTTTCGCTATCGCTATCCTCATCTAAATTAATTATGATCGGTCCAATTATATTATGATGTACACGAACATATGAATTTTCTTTACCTATTACGTGTCGGACTGAATTTCTCCAACTATTTGGTAGAATATCATTGACACATTTTCTTATTAACTCTACAACAGTACTACTTAACGTTGGAGAAATATTTTGTGACCTCACGTTAGACTTCAATTCGTGCCACATATGTATGTTCTATGGGATTAAACATACAATGATAGGGTGGAAGCCGCAGCACTGTATGTCCCATTTCCTCTGCCAATGTATCACAAAAATATACTTTTTTAAAGAAAATGCCTTTCAAATTTCTAAAAGCTCTTGTTTGGTATAACATTCTTCAAAATACATGTCATTAGTCTCCATGTAATTTTGAATTTCCAGCTTAGTGTTATTCGAGTTTGGAGCCTTACTTACTTGGCGACTGTGATAGCTTGCATTGTCCATTCTTCTTTAAGTGCCGTGTCTGTATTCAGACGTTGGCCGTCATCATGTTTACAATTTCCTGAAATCTCTCTCTATCGGCTGCTGCGCGAAATAATTCTTCTACTGTGCAGCCACACCATTGTCTAATATTACGCAGCCATGAAAGTTTCTTTCGACCAATCCATCTCTTTCCCTCCACTTTTCCTTGTATTATAAGGCGAAGCAGATGATATTTAGGTCCTCTAATTATATGGCCGAAGTATTCTGTTTTTCTCCTCTTTATGATGCTTATGAGCAGACGTTCCGAATTCATCATTTGAAGAACATCTTCATTGGAAGTGTGCGAAACCCACGATATCTTTAGGATTCGTCGATAGCACCACAATTCGAATGCTTCTATTTTGTTTAGCATTGTGGTTTTTAACGTCCATGTCTCACAACCATACAATAGGATAGACCACACATAACATTTCAGCACCTTCTTTCGAATATTCATCGACAGGTTTCTATTACATAAAACTGGTTTCCAGGTCATAAAAGCCTTCCGTGATATTTCGATCCTAGTTATTATCTCTTCATCAGAGTCACAATTTACATTTAACCAGCTGCCAAGGTACTTGAAATGATTTACCCGTTCTAACTCCTCTCCATCAAGAGAAAACTGACCTTGATCTATATTAATCTTTCCAACTGCCATCCACTTTGTTTTTGAAATGTTGATTTTAAGGCCTCTCCGATAGCTTGCTTCACTGACTAGATTTAGTAGTGTCTGAAGATCTTGTAAATTTTCAGCAAGAATGGCTGTATCGTCAGCGTATCTAATATTGTTGATTACTTCTCAGCCTAGCCTTACTCCCTCTTGTCTGTCATCCAAAGCCTCCCTAAAGATTTCTTCAGAGTACAGATTAAAAAGGGTGGGTGATAAAACACAACCTTGTCGTACTCCACGTTTTATCGGCAGTTTTTCAGTACGACTGTCTCCAATTTGGATAGATTATCCATTACTATCACGCTATTCTGAGGAATGTTTGGCATAAGATTATTTTTGAACCATTCTTCAAAAAGTTCTGCCGTTGTATCTTCATGGTAGTCGACGCAGGAGTCTTTAATGTTCTTTGCAGAAAGCCACAGGGCATTTGGAACCCAACCATTTTCTGATCCAGCGTGTAAAATCGTTATTCTTTGCCCTTTATTTGACGGAGCTTTTGTCTTACATTTACCGGACGGATCGGCAAATCCTTTAGGTCGCGTTGAATGTGTGTCAAACCATGTCTCGTCGAGGTAAATTATCGGACGATTTTCAGAACGGAATTTTCTTATCGAAGTTATATACTCATAACGCCATTTTTGTAATCTATGAGATTCCATAATTACTTGTATTTTGTAAATTATACGATATCGAAGCCCATACTTTTCAAAATTGTCCATAAGCTGGTGAGGCTACAGCTTATTTGGGTTTCGTCAACATTGAGCCGTTGCTTCAGAGCTCTTAATGTAGGTATGCGTTGCTCTTCGTACATGGTATAGACTTTTCGACGTATCAAGTCCTTATCGGCTTCGTTCGTACATTTGGTGGAACTGAACTCTTTACGTTTTTTTCTTGTTTCTATGGGGTTTGATGTAATTCTTTTTACTGTGGTCAGAGGTATTTTCGTCAAATCGCATATTTCACTCGTAGCGGAAGTTGTGTCAAGTCCTCTTTTAAGTAAGGTACTGTATATAGTTTTTACAATTTGCTTTGCATCTACAGATAAATGTTTCTTCTTTACCGGAACACTAGAAGAAGCCCCATTATTACTATCCCACGGACGCCACATAATGATAGAAAACTTAATGAATAAAATGAGTAATACTACTTAACACTTCCCGTGATACATAAAGACTAACAAATTTTATCAAGAAATCGTATTTTAATACTGGTTGGTTTTCAGTTCCATAAACTTATTATATAAATACCTGAAAACCACTTAAAAGGTGATTAAATAGCAACCCCGTCGCGCACTACAATCGAATTCGAAAAACCCTTTTAGCGGTACAGTTTCGTCAATATAAGCCTAATCTGTATTAATGAAATTATAATGAGTTTGGATTGTACGCAATTAAATCAACATTAAGAAATGAAGATTGACAAATTTTACCAGAAAACATATTTAAATTTTACCTGAAACCGGGCCTTTTATACTATTATCGGCTAATCCAGGATGTTTATAGTGGTAACTAATTGATCTTAACCATTTACTGTTTAACATACCATATAGTTGAGTCCGCGAGTCTTTACCCGTGCGTCATCATTTAAAGCATACGAAATCTAGTCTGAAAGTCTGAAATCTATTTCAGGCAACAACAAGTGACAGAAAGTGGTTACTGTTCCGATTACGGGTTTTATTATAAAATTTGACGTTATCAAATATATAGAATGTAAAATGTAAGTTTTGCTTCAAAGTTTTTGTGCAGAATTACAGCTACATTTGAAGTAGCTTCATAATTTTTTTTATTATTATTCAGTAATAAATACATAAACAATTTATAAAATAATTCAATAACATATTTTATTTTTGTAATTTTATTCACTTTGACGGAAACCTAAACACAATAATTTCTTTACTGTGTGAATGACGTTAGCTTTGTATGCTTTAAATATTAATTACCAAAATATAATTACTTACCTTAAAATTTCAAAGCCCAATATAAAATTAGTTGTGAAAACAACTGTTTGTGTAACATAAACTTCAAAACGCAAAAATTCGACAAAAACCGCAAAAAATTCAACTGACTGACAGCCATAAAAGTAAACAAAGCAGAAACGTCAAACAAATTTTGCTTAAAATATGAAAACATACCGAATCGTCTTTTTTGTACCTATCTCTTTTCAATGCACTGAGTGTAGATGGTTCATAAAAATAACATGTGTTTTTACTTAATAACAAACGGCAGCTGGTTTGTCATGAGTTTCATGCGTGGAAGAGAATGATGCTAGATAAAAAGTATGTGTTTTATCTTGCCAGGTATTAATGACGCACGGGTAAAGACTCGCGGACTCAACTGTACCTACATTTACATTATATTTATATTGGTAGGGGAGCAAAGTATGCTAAATGTGTAGTCACTCGAGCGCTTTGAGGACCTATTGGGTTATGATTATTAGGTCCTAAAACCAAAAAAAGTTAAGTAAAATTTTCCATTTTAGCGGGCGCTTGCTATTTTTTAATTTAATTTTCCATTTCCATTAATTGTTTTTTCCGATTATAGCGCCATCTATCCATAATTCGAAAAAAGGGTTCGAATAAAAGTTGCTTATTTTTATGCAGATAATCCAAATCTGCAATAAAAAATGGGGGTTCCCATTTAAAATTTTAAAGTAACCCCCCACCCCACCTCCGTGGGGGGTCGCGTTTGTTACCATTCAATATATTTTTCAAAAATATTAAATAAGTGTATTTTGCAGTTTTTCGATGTGATGTTTATTTTGCTAAATATTGCGGGATTTGTATTTAAAATTTTAAATTTACCCCCCACCCCTCTCTGTGAGGGGTCATGTTTGGTATCTTTCGATAGATTTTTGAAAAATATTGAACGTGCAGTTTTTAGTTTTTCGATCTGACGTTCATTTCGCGAAATATTCGCTTTTTTCTTGTGAAACTTTGTGACTCACCAATTTCCTTACGCCCCGCTCAAATCGTCAGATTTTTTAAATATACACTGTTTTGCATGTAGTTAACTTACCTTATCTTAATCTGACAATTTCGAGTATTTTTAAGGATAGATTTTTATTTTCGGGCCCCCCTAAACGAACTCCCCTGTGTTAAGAGCCAATATATGGCAGAGGTACATCTGCAGGGTACCACGTTTCTCCCCATATGATAATCTGACGCGCTCGAGTAACTGCAAAAATCCCCGCTTGGGCTCCCCTACCATATGGTTTTAGGTCCTTTTATGTCAATGATACAGCAGTGTAACTTATTTTATTAAAAAACCAAATTACATTTTCTGTGCATAAATCCATTAATAAGCATGAAATGTGTGCAATATGTAAACATGTATATATGTATTATCTTATTTAAAATGCATACGCCAAAATTACTTCTCATTTTTTTTTTGAAAAATCTTTATGTTATACAAATTAGAAAAAATTACATTGAATTGGCCCTCCAGAAATATTCTTATAATATTCCAAACGGTTAGGACTTGCCAAATTGGATGGAATATCCACAAAATCGAAGAAATCTTCATCTTTTGCCTCATCTTTCGCTTTAATATTGAGTTGGGTGGTTTCGTTGTTTTGTTCTAAATCTTCAGTATCTTCGAAAACCGATAAATTATCGTCAAAAGAAATAACTCTTAAGAATATTCGTCCTTTATTTTGTCGAATTCTGTGTTTTGATGAATTGGCAGGCAAAAAACGGATTGTTAAAATATTCAAACTCATGTCGGGTTTATGGACAGGGCGGTTATCAATAAAAGAGAACATTTCTATTCTTGTCTGCCATTGTATTGTCGAAGTCAATAAACCATTTACCAATAAAATTTATAACTACAACGAGGTGGGTCGCAATAGAAATTTTTACAAGTTTTGTGAGACAAGTAAAAGTAGGTATTTTATGGCCTGTTGTATTTCGTAAAAGGGTCCAACTGGTGCGTAATAAAGTATTTATTATCTGAGAAATGTAATAAACCAGACATACTTTTAATTTTTTTGGAAAATATGAATAAAAAGTTGTTCATCCACTTGAATTATATTCGACTAAGCGATATTAATTCATTAAAACGTATTCCTATAAGCGGATAAATTTATTAAGGAGTAAATAGAAACGTTACGGGACCTCAAATCTCTATTCCTTAAACCGGGATATTCCTATAACCGCTACTCTAATAAGCGGGTTCGACTGTATATTCTTATACAAATATAAATTATACATAAACAGGTTTTCCGTAAACACAGTAATTTCGACAAAAGATAAAATGTTATTGACAATAATACTGTAATAAACTGAAGAAGGCAACTAGCGTGGATTAACTCTTTAATTAATACAATTTTTGGAAAGTCAGTAATAGGCAACAAAACTAAACTCGGCGTTTAATATAACAGCATAGTAAATCCGATAATGACATATGGGGCGGAAACATGGATTGTCCAAAAGAAACATGAATCAATGGTAAACGCGACCGAGATGAAATACATGAGAAGAATAGCCGGAGTTACGAAGTTTGATAGATTCAGAAATGAAGATATAAGAAGAGTGCTGGAACAAGAACCGATAATGAGGAAGATCTAAAACAAACAATTAAGCTGGTTTGGACACATACAACGAATGGAGCAAAATAGACTTACAAAGAAGGTACATGAAGCCAAAATGGGAAACAAAAGAAAAAAGGGAAGGCCGAGGAAGACATGGATGCACCAGATCCAGGATGTAGGTGAAAGAAGACACATCAGTATGAGGGATATGAAGAACCTGGCCACCAATAGAAGCAATTGGAAGAAGTGGATAAAAGGCGGAACCCGACATCCGACGCCCTGAAGGGCACTAAGGATTATGAGAAAGAAGAAGAAGACAATAATACTCTGTAAAATAAAGCTAAATAGAGTTGTATAAAAGTACAACGTTGGAAAGAGCATTCACTATATTCAGCATTAAGATGTTATTCAGACTGTTTCACTAGACTATTTTTAACTGATAAAACGTCATAGCAACCCCACGTTTCCTACTGACAAAACTCCTTCTAGTATGGTATAGTTAGACCCAAACCCAGACATCCAAAGTGAAAGTTATCCTCCAACACCAAATTGTTCTATATGGTCCACATAATGTTCAGAAAAAAGTCACACCATTCGGGTTTGGGGGGGGGGGGAGAGGGGGGAGAATTCTGCAAATTCGTAGTTTATTACGTTTTTCGTCAATATTTCCAAATCTAAGCGGTTTAGCATGAACAACCCTCTATACAAAATTGTTCTACATTAAATTTGAAATAAAAAAGGCCTTATGCATAACCCTTCTAAAATGAACGGTTCCAAAGTTACGGAGGTAGCATAGTATAATTGGTCCAAAAAAAAGGCCTAACCCAGACATTCAAAGTAAAAGTTTTCCTTCAACACCAAAATTGTTCTGTATGGTCCACATATTGTTCAGTAAAAAGTTACACCATTTTGAGCGTCTGGTTTGGGGGGGAGATGGGGGAGAAGTCGGTAAATTAGTAGTTTTTTTAAGTTTTTCGTCAATATTTCTAAAACTATGGTTTAGCGTAAGGAATGTTCTATAGAAAAATGTTCTACATAAAATTTGAAACCAAAAAGGTTCGATACATAATTGTTATAAAATCAACGGTTCCAGAGTTACGGAGGGTGAAAAGTGGAGGTTTTCGAGACTTTTTATATTTACCGAATTCTCCCCCCTCTCCCCCCCAAACCCGACGCTCAAAATGGTGTGACATTTTTCTGAACATTATGTGGACCATATAGAACAATTTGGTGTTGGAGGAAAACTTTCACTTTGGATGTCTGGGTTTTTGGTATAGTTATATCATAAATATTGCCCAAAAATATAAAAAGTATCGAAAACCTCGACGTTTTACCCTCCGTAACTCTGGAACCGTTTATTTTATAACAATTATGTATAGAACATTTTTTGTTTTAAATTTCATGTAGAACATTTTTGTTTATAACATTGTTTACGCTAAAGTATAGTTTTAAAAATATTGACGAAAAACTTAAAAAAACTACTAATTTACCGGCTTCTCCCCCATCTCCCTCCCAATCCGGACGCTCAAAATGGTGTAACTTTTTACTGAACAATATGTGGACCATGTAGAACATTTTGGTGTTGGAGGAAAACTTTTACTTTGGATGTTTGGGTTAGGCCTTTTTTTGGACCAGTTATACTATACTACCTCCGTAACTTTGGAACCATTCATTTTAGAAAGATTATGCATAGGGCCTTTTTTATTTCAAATTTAATGTAGAACAATTTTGTATAGAAGGTTGTTCATGCTAAACCGCATAGTTTTAGAAATATTGGCGAAAAACTTAAAAAACTACGAATTTACCGATTTCTCCCCCCTCTCCCCCCCAAACCCGACGCTCAAAACGGTGTGACTTTTTTCTGGACATTGTGTGGACCATATAGAACAATTTGGTGTTGAAGGATAACTTTCACTTTGGATGTCTGGGTTATGCCATCTTTTGGATCAACTATACTATACTATTCCTGTCGATTTCTCATCGAAAAAATTATGACAGATCCGTCACGAAGGTATCTGGTAATTCTATTGTTGTCAGTTTGACAAACGTCATTGAGGCGTAATCAGTTTTGGACAGATATAATGAATCCAGACGAAAAATCAAGACGTGGATGCCAGTCAGGTGAAGAAATAAAATTGGTTTAGGAAAATGTGCCATTGAACACGCAGAGGTCCAGAAGCTCTATTTGGACACAATTTTCGTAGTTCCTGCGGGTGAGAAATTTTACGCTTGAAAGATGTACTACCATAACGGAACTAGCAAAAATTCTCGAGGATTATGCCTTTAACATGAAAAAAGGCAATGGCGAAGACTATAAAGAGTCGTCTGTAAAGTCAATGTGGAATACTACAGCAAAAATAATACAAGAAAAATATTTTACGGAGTACGGCATAAAAATCAACCTTTTCACAGATATATCTTTCCAAGCGGAGGCAGCTTCAAAGTATTCAAGAAAAAAGAAAACTCAGTTCAAAAGCATTATCCGCCGAAGAACTATTACAAATCATCCAAAGCTACGACGAGAAAACCCCCGATGGAGCACAAAAAAAGTTTTTTCACCTTTGCTCATTTGAACTTGCTTGGAGAGGCAATGAGGCCGTCAACTGCAAGATTCACTTTTTCCAGAAGGAATTTCATGTCATGGGAGAATTTACGGGCCGAATTGAATACAACATCATTTTTCCAAAACAAATCAAGGCGGTTCGAAAAGTTTGACAAGCAGCAAATGGCTGGTAAGAAATTCGTCAAACGAAAATTTATGCCCAGTTAGATTATTTTTAAAATTATGTAATGGAAAAAAGGGGACCAAAGATTTTATCAGACAGACTCTTTCTTACTGTTCACCCTAACAGGAAGGGTGGATCTTGGTTCAAAAACTGTCCACTGGGAATCAACACCGTATCTAAGTGGACAAGAATGTCAGCTGAAAAAATTGGAATAGACACAAAAAAACATAAAATAACAAACCATTCTCATCGATCTTCAGCTGTGTCAGCCTTGTTCAAGCAAGGTGTTTCTGAACAGGAGGTAATTAAATTAACGGCTCACTCAAATGCAAGCTCTCTAAAACCATATGTGCAGCTGGATTCCAGTCATCACTAGATTTGATCGAAAATCTAAGAACAACAAATAAAGCTGGACCTTCGAGTTCCCTAATGCTACAGGTCAATAATACACAAAATCATGCTTTGGTAGAAAAGGATGGGCAATTGTACATTTAATATTGTTAACAAATAAATAAAGATTATGTTTCGTTGATATGGTGCATTAATTGTCTCGTGAAATAGTCTTGTCGAATATCATTCGAGAGAAAATTATTTACCGGCAAAATTTTCTTCTGGTTTTATTCAAGTTTGTTGCCTTTTGGCAATTTTCGCTTAATTTGACAAAATCATTCGACTGACGTCTCGTGATTTAACTGTCAAAATTTAATTCGCGAAAATTGCCAGGTAACAAACTTTCATACCAGTGAAACAACATGTGTGACCGTGCATCCAACAAAATCGTACAGTTTGACCTTCGACAAACTGGCATGTCTGCTGCAGTACTGCAGAAATGAGTGTTACTCAGGCGCGGATACAGAGGGGGGGGTCAACGGGGCCATGGACCCCCCTATTGTGTTTAGTCTACAAGCATTTATTAATTTTTTCTGCCAACTCTTATTTTCAAACGATCAGTAAGTAAGTCTGGACCCCCTATTATGAATTTCTAGAGTAACTGGATAAAGACTATATGGACTAACTAGTATTGAACGGACTCCTTGATATTTTGACTGTTATTTTGCGAGCTTGAATATGTTGTACTTATATGATGTTATAAATTATTGTAAATAGTAAATGTAATAAATTAAATAAGTGTCAATGTAATAAATTGTGTGTTTGTATCTTCTTCTTCTTAAGGTGCCTATCCGTTCCGGATGTTGGCGACCAGCATGGCTATCCTAACTTTGCTTGCTGCTATTCTGAATAGTCCGGTTGTCGATGTATTAAACCACTTTCTCAGGTTTTGAAGCCAAGATATTCTTCTTCTCCCTGGTCCTCTCTTTCCAAATACCTTGCCTTGAAGAATGAGTTGCAACAAGCCATATCTCTGTTCATTCCTCATAACATGGCCAAGATATTCTAGTTTGCGCTCTTTGATTATGTTAATAATCTCGCATTCCTTGCCTATTCTACGTAGAACCTCAATATTAGTCACACGATCCACCCACGAAATTCTCAAAATGTGCTTAATGTGTGTTTGTATAAATAAGTTAAAATAAAGACTGATAAATTAAGTACTTACGAATTAAAATAAAGGTAAAAATAAAATAGTTAAATAGTCATATTATCAGTCATCAAATATATTAAGATTCAGTAAAGTAATTTATGCAACTATATTGACATTTAAAGGAGTCATATTTAATATAAAACAACGATATTCACTTAATAAAAATCAAATACACACATAAGCTTTTACGGATCAAAGAGAGAAAGAACTAAATTTCTTGGTTGCATGGCCTATGCGGCGAGTAGTTCAATCTCATCGATAAAAGGGTGAATAAAACGATAATTACTCTCTGAGAGGGTAAACACTTCTGGGGCTGTCATAAAAGGCTAAATAGCCCCCATCAAAAAGCGATTGATTTTTAATGAGTTGAAAAAGTTGTCATTGGTTGCAGAATTTTAAAGATAACGCGTTTAAAAAGAAAGTAGAGAACCTTTGATATTATAAAGAGATTTTTAACTAAGCAGTGGAATAGTGTGTGGAAGTTTTCAAATAATAATTATTAACTACCTAAGTTATTTAAACTAATTAGTAAATAAAAAAATATGAAAATTTTTTTAAGAAACGCCTTTCTTTAGTTACGTGTGACTAAAATTAAAAATATTATAAAAAAATCAACTTAAAAGCAAAAAATAAAAAAAAATCCAACACATTCGTCAAAGTAAAGCGTGGCACGTCTTTATAGAATAAACGGTTTTCGCCCCACGCTTTTTAACGAATGTGTTAGATTTTTTAATTTATTTTTATTTTTTGCTTTTTAGTTGATTCTTTTATAATATTTTTAATTTTAGTCACTCGTAACTAAAGTAAAGCGTTTCTTAAAAAAAAATTTTTCATATTTTTTTATTTTTTGCTTTTTATTCTTACACTTTCCAAACATTAAAATGTTTCGTCATGTTTATTAAAATATATATATATATATATATATATATATATATATATATATATATATATATATATATATATATATAAAACATATGATGTACAAACATGAAAAGTAGTTGGAATCGGCAAAAAATTGAAAGTTTATTGTTTATTTATAAAGCACAACGTAAAAAATTAACGGAAAAGTGAAATTATGTATAATTCATATAATTAGCTACAATCTGTAAAAGTTTCAAGTTTCTGCATTGTAAAAAACAGGAGAATTCAAGCATTTTCCGTTAAAATGTTTTTTTTATTTAAACAATTAATAAACATAAAAAAATTTTTTATTGACTATTCGTGTATTGTTCACGCGAATGCATATGTCTGCAAATTTTTAGTCATTTGCATTGAAGAAAAGGCAGTCAAATTAACGTCCAAAGATTTGACCCAAACGATTGGACTAAAGAAAAGCGTTTAATTAATTAATACTCCAAAACGAATGCTAATGTTAATTGTAGCACAAAATGTCTCTACCGGTGGTTTTCCTAAGACTTCGATAAAAACACGAATTTTTTTAATTCGAGTTTTGGTTGAAGTTTTGTTTCGTATCGTATTGAAAGACACGAATAAGCGCGGATTTTTATACAGTATTGTGCAAATGAAAAGAATAAATGCGTTATTTCGTAAACCGGGGATGTTAAGGAAAAATCCCGAAACAGGTCGATTTTTATTTTTAAATTACGATATGTTTGCATGTATACCATATGAGTGACGTCATCTATTTAAGCTTGATGACGTCATCGATGATTTTTTTAAATGAGAATAGGGGTCGTGTGATAGCTCATTTGAAAGGCTACTAAATTCTCTATTCAGTAATATAAACAATGATATAAATATTTGTAGAGGGTGGCCAAAAATTTTTTTTTATTAAATTAATTGACAAAGAAAAGAAGAATGTATGTAATTTACTTAACGCAAAATCCATTGTACTGTTGTCAAAAAACAGAAATAAACGTTTATTTCAACAATAAACATTGGTTTTCGCTTAAATTCAATGTCCAAGCCAATCACCTGCTGCCACTTGGAAGTTTAAACATTTAATTTAAGCGAAAGCAATATTCATTTGTGAAATAAAAATTTTTTCTGATTTTTGACAGCAGTAAAATGTATTTTGAATTAAATAAATTACATACATTTCTTTATTGTAAATTAATATAATTCAAAAAAAATTTTTGTTGGCCACCATTTATAAATAACTATGTCAATGTTTATATTACTAAATAGAGAATTTAATACCCTTTTAAATAAGCTGTCACACGACCCCTAGTCCCATTTAAAAAAATCATCGATTACGTCATCACGTCCAGACGGATGACGTCACTAATATGATATATATGCCAAAAAATCCGAATTTAAAGACAAAAATCGACCTGTTTCGGGATTTTTCCTAAGAGTCGCCAAATTACGAAATATCGAATTTATTCCTTTCAATTGCACCATACTGTATAAACACATATATGAGCGTTCAAAATTTGAAACTTTATTGTTAATTTATGAAGCTTAACGTAAACAATTAACGTAAAAAGTGAAATTATGTATAGTTCATACCATTAGCTAGAATCCGTAAAAGTTTCAAGTTTCTACATTGTAAAAAACAAGAGAATTTAAGCAAAAACTTTTTTTATTGACTATTCGTGTATTGTTCCCGCGAATGCATATGTCTGCGAATGCATATGTCTGCAAATTTTCATTTATTTGCATTGGAGAGAAGGCAGTCAAATTAATGTCTAAAGATTTGACGCAAAGTATTGAACTAAAGAAAAGCGTTTAAAAATAAAAGGTTGTTTTATTTGTGTTACACGGGACACATTGACGGTTGTGATGGAGATACAAACTACTTAAGGGGGAAGTCTACTGTGACAAGGGAAAAAACAGGCCGATTTTCCGGATTTTTTTTCTAACAAAATATGACTCGTACATTAAATTAAATTAAACCGTCAGCTTTATTATATATTCAAGCATTTGTAAAAAAATTTTCAAGTCGAAATATTCAAAATTGCCGTCGTGGCACTCCTTCAAGCGCAGGTCCGTTTTTTAGGTGCCCAAACGGTGTACTCGTACATGAAATCTCACGTCTGGGTGATCTGAAACAAAAAAACAAAATATGGTTATCATCTACATAGTATTGACTCTCGCCTGACGGAGGATTTTGTCGATTAAAAATTTTGTCGCCGAAAAAAAAATTCTTGAAATTTTTTTCTATTTTTTTGCCCAAATTTTATGTTTATATTGTATTTAACAATTAAACAAAAAACGATATCAAAAAAATTCTCCGTCAGACGAGAGTCAATACAATGTAGATGATAACCATATTTTGTTTTTTGTTTCAGATCACCCAGACGTGAGATTTCATGTACCGGGTGTCCCAATAAGAATGGCTGTCGGCCATATCTCAGGAACCGTTTATAGTACAGCTTTGAGAAAAAAATATTTATAACAAAAGTTGCCCCGGGAAAAGCCTGGAAATTATTTTCATAATTGTAGGTTTACCGCTAGAGGGCGTAATTGAATATCAAAAATTAAAAAATCAAAATTTTACAGAATTTGCCTAATGAAAGGGCACTGGAACTCCGATTATCGTATTCTTCATAAAATTCTGCACATATTTTATTTCACAAGTTTAAGTCTACCTTTGCAAATAAGAGGTGGGGGTGAGTGGGAACCTTGTTATGACAAAATGGCTGTAAGTCCGGTTCTGCTAAATCGAATTTCGCAAACTTGGTCTTGTTGAAAACAGCTCGTTTTTCTCAATGTAAGAGTTATAATTTCAAACCAGTCTAATGAGTAGTATGTCAGCTAGGAGGCGTTATTTAATTATTTTTAGAAATCTAGTTTTCTTTGAAAAATATTAAATAGAAGTATGCATTTTTAATCATGTATTACAAAATAAGATCAAATTAGCAACAGCATAGCGAAAACTGCATGTTGATACCTTTTTTTATATCTCTAGATATCTTTAGAAACGTGTAAATTTTAAACATAACTGTTACTGTCACCGGTAAACGAAGTTAAGCAAAAGTGGTGTGCTATGAAAAAAACAAAGAAACATTTTTCAAATGTAATCGTATATAATTAATTAAAACAATAAGAAAACAACACTATAAAATATAACAAAGAAATAAAAACAACTACTTACTTAGTGACGACCTAAATGTTCAAATTGTTGCCGATCATTTTTTATTCAAGTATTTACTATTTAGGAGTATATTGAACAGCAGTCTCAATTTCTTCTCTTGCAATGCTTTATATGGCGTTTCGTATTCTCTGGATCATGTTTTCTCCAGTAGTGGGCCTAGCGACAAAAACAAGGTCTTTAATCCGCCCCCATAAATAAAAGTCTAAAACAGTTAAATCTGGTGATCTGGCTAGCCAAAAACTAGGCTTCCACGTCCTATCCATCTATCAGCGACTGACTCATCTAAAAAATCTCTTACTTCTCTGGAAAAATGCGCGGGACGACCATCGTGCTGAAACAACATGGACCAACATGAACTGCTAGCGGTACATTTTCTAGAAGAAGAGGCAATTCATAATTAGATAGCGTTCACTAATAATAGCATTTTCGAAAAGAAGGGGTCCAATTATCCGACTATCACCAGATTTAACTGTTTGGTATGGGGAAGGTTTGGTATTTCACTTTTATTTAGGTATAGGGAAGGATTAAAGACCTCGTATTTGCAGCTAGGCCCACTACTCGATAAAAAATTATACAATAGAATACGAAACCCCATTCAAAGCATTTCGAGAGCAGAAAATAAGACTGCTGTTCAATCTAATCTTGAAAGAGTAAATGCTTGCATTAAAAATGATGGTCAATAATTTGAACATTTAAGTCGTCACTTAGTAGTTGTTTTCATTTCTTTGTTATATTTTATACTGTTGTTTGTCTTATTGTTGGTTTAGTTAATTATATACGTTGAGATCTGAAGAATGTTTCTTTGTTTTTTTCCACAGCACACTACCTTTCCTTAACTTCGTTTACCGGTGACAGTAAGAGTTATGTTCAAAATTTACACGTTTCTAAAGATATCTCGAGATAGAAAAAAGGTATCGACATGCGGTTTTCGGTATGCTGTTGCTAATTTGATCTTATTTTGTAATACATTATTAAAAATGCATACTTGTATTTAATATTTTCCAAAGAAAACAAGATTCATGAAAATAATTAAATAACGCCTCGTAGCTGGCATATTACTTATTACGGTGTTTTGAAATTATAACTCTTACATTGTCGAAAAAGAGCTGTTTTCAACAAGACCAAGTTTGCAAAATTCGATTTAGCAGAGCCGGACTTACAGCAAATTTTTCATACCAAGGTTCCCACTCGCCCCCACCTGTTATTTGCAAAGGTAGACTTAAACTTGTGAAATCAAATATCCGCAGAATTTTATGAAAAAGGCGATGATCGGATTTCCAGTGCCCTTTCATTGGGCAAATTTTCTAAAATTTCGATTTTTTAATTTTTAATATGCAATTACGCCCTCTAGCGGTGAACCTACAATTATGTAAATAATTTCCAGGCTTCTCCCGAGACAACTTTTGTTATAAATATTTTTTTCTCAAAGCTGTACTATGAACGGTTCCTGCGATATGGTCGAGAGCCATTCTTATTGGGACATCCGGTACACCGTTTGGGCACCTAAAAAAAAAACCGACCTGCGCTTGAAGGAGTGTCACGACGGCAATTTTGAATATTTCGACTTAAAATTTTTTTTACAAATACTTGAATATATAATAAATATGGCGGTTTAAATTAATTTAATGTACGAGTCATATTTTGTTAAAGAAAAAAATCCGGAAAATCGGCCTGTTTTTTCCCTTGTCACAGTAGACTTCCCCCTTAAATTAAGGACCAGAAAATCAAAAAATACCATAAAAATCTAGACTACTTTTCAAAATATTGCTATGAAAAAAAAACACTTTTGCATGTATTCGAATTAACTTTTGTGCTCTCTTTCATTCCCAAACTTTCAAGTATATATTTTTCCTCTGCCTTGACGTTTATCTGGGCATATCACTTGATTTTCTTCAATAAATTGCCTCTTATTGTATTGGAACATTACGTCTCTTTCTAGGTTGAAATTGTGTCTTTTTCCGATTACATAGTGATATCTGGGGCTATTCTATTAGTTATTATAATAATTATTAGAAATATGCTATATTAGTTTAATGATATCATAGATTTATATAGTCAGCACTCTGTCGAATGCCTTTTATAATATGCCTTTTATAAGTCGATGTACGATCATTATTTATGGCTCTATAGATTTCTCAACTATTTGTCTAATTACAAAAACCGCCTTGACACAATATCTTCCACTTCAAATATATATTAAATATTTTTCATTGATAACTATACCTATATACATACCGAACCTAAACCCAAACTATACCTAGAAATAATGATAGTAATATCACCGACCCCAACCCAAACAAGGGGTTGGGTAAAAATCACAGGACCAAATCTGGAGAATATGGTGGATGGGACGATGGGAGCAATTTGGTCATTCTGACGGCGGAGGTTGGAGCCGGTGCGTTGTCATGGTGGAAGAGCATTTTTTCTTCGCCAATTGGGGCTGTTTCTTCTGCAATTCACAGCCAATATCGGTTGTTGATACCAAGTTGAATCGGTTGATACCAAGTTGAATCGGCCAATAATTCGGTATAGTAAAGCTCTGTGATCGTTTTGTACTTTTTCAGAAAGTCGATATAAACACACGTTGTGAATCCCAGAAAACGGTAGCCATCACCTTTCCGGCTGATAGGATAGTGTTCGCTTTCTTCGAAACACGTTCGCGGGTAACGTCAACTTTTTCTTGTTCCTTGGTCTTTAGTGTGTACCAGTTGATCCATGTTTCGTTAACGATTATGAAACAGTATAGAAACTCCTTCGGATTACGCTTCTCGCCAACTTCTTGAAAACTTTAAGATCTTGTCTTGATCTTGTCTTGATTTCAAGACAAGATCAAGATAAGAAGTTATTTTAGATTTCAAGACAAGACAAGAAATTTTATGTCAATACCAAGATTTCTTGAAATATCTTGATTACCTAATAATAATAACTAAATTTTTTTTAAATGACAAAGTTAGCACATTTATAAATCGGAATTGATAAGCCATGAATTAAGACAGATAACACTTCTTATGGAGTCAACGCCTAGCTGATTTCTTGGCTTTGTTATTGTTAAAGTTGCTGTTGAAAATAGCCTTTCCGCAGGTACAGATGTTGCTGGCGTTCCGAGAAAATCCTTGGCCATTTTCGATAATGACGGGTAGATATTTTCGTGTCGACTCCACCAATCAAGTACCTATGTATATTCTCATAATCTTCTGACCTAGGCTCATTTAAGTATTTTTCAATTTCATACTTCCCAGATTCTAAGTTATCTTTATCAGCTTTCTTAAATAGGTAAGTAATATCTAAATCAAATTCGTTATCTTCTTTTTTCACATTAATTACTGACTCTGGTATTGGATCATTCTGGGATTTATTAAAGTAGTTAGCTTAAATATTTGTTCACATTTTTGTACTGCCTCTGATTATAGAAGATTTTCCCAAGATGAAGAGGAAAATGCCTCTACTTTATGGCGAGGATTCAAAATAACAATAATACAGTATATCCAATTAGTTTTGTTATAGTATTTCAGTGTTTTATCTCTCGCAGCTTGAATGCAGTAAATTAGTTGCTCATCGGTAGCGTCTCTATCAATTTTATTAATAAGTTCATGAGCCCATATTTCCAGTTTGTCTAAAAGTAAATTTACTCCAATTACCACCAATGGGAATGTGCAATACTTTTCCCCTTCGAGAATTGAAGAAAGTGTTTTAAACCTTCTCAGATACTGACAAAATTTACTAATCAGAACCATTATTTATCGAACATTTTCCAATTATTTAGATTTTGGTTGTTGTCACAGTTTTAAGCATTTTTTACACTTAAGCCCCATGTTAGCATCTCGAAAGTTGAATGCCATCTTGTAGGCGGTTTACTATGAAGAGGCCGAAATCATTAGACCGAAAACAGTAGACCGAACTCATTAGACCGAAAAGCACTTTACCGAAACCTCACAAGACCGAACAGTAGGAGACCGAAAAGCAGGAAACCGAAAAGCATTAGGTACATAATACAGGGTGCTCAAACAGGATTGTAATCTGAGCAAGGGTAGCATCAACCTCCCCTCACCCTTTATTCAGGCTTAGGACTGGCAGCACAAAGTACTGGCGAGTTTAGAGGTTGTTTTTTTGCTTTGTTTTTTGTTTATTTTTTTCTTTTTCTTTTTACTTGTCGCAGTAAAAGAGATAAGCCAAATGAAATTACAAGCAAATGTTATTTGGATGGTTATAAGAAACAGTTAAAATGGTATTAACGTCACTCTACCATTAATTTATTTTTACCTTCATTAATTTGTTTAACGGATGAAAATTATTTCATATCAGACTGTACAGAGTAACAATTTACACAGTCTATATGTAAAATAATACAAAAAATACAATAAATAAAAAGACAGATATTCAAAAACTTAGCATACTTTACTGTAATCTTTTTTAATTTATGAACCATTTCGGCCTAATGCTGTTCGGTCTAGTGAGGTTTGGATAAAGTGCTTTTCGGTACAATGAGTTCGGTCTATTGCTTTCGGTCTAATGATTTCGGTCTAATTGTCGGGTACCCTTGTAGGCACATCTAGTTCTGGCAAAGTCATCTTACATTTTATGGCCTCGCAAGCACTGTTAAGTTTAAGTTGCATTTGCCCTGAGTTTTTGATTTTTTTACAAGGTATTTAATTTTACTTACAGAAAAGTTAAAATCTAAAGTAGTAGCATTAATAACATTTTCTACTTCGATCTTATCCTCCAAATAATCAAAATCCTTTTCGATATGTCTAAACTGTTTTGATTTGGCTCAGCAATTTTTATGAAATTCTGGACAGCTAAGCTTAGAATATGTGCGAAACATACAAAATGCTTATTGTAAGCATGCAACTACACATCAATTTTGGGTTCGTCAGGAAACAAATACAGATCAGGGACTCCCCGCAGTGGCAGTGAAGGCCGTGTTAGCACGCAACGCAATAAAAAGGTCGCCGTGGAATCACCCGACCGGGTAATCAAGAAATTTCAAGATCTTGAAATTTCTTGAGCCAAGACAGCATATTAGATCTCAAGAAAACGTCAAGACAAGATTTTTTTAAATTACTTGATTTTTTCTCAAGACAAGACCAGAAGTTGTTGTCAAGACAAGAATTCTTGTCTTGTCGACCCCTACTCTAAGTGGTATCATCGTTGAGCTTGTTGTCCTGAGTGACCAAATGCGACACCCATCGTGCACATAGCTTTATCGTGCCCAAAATTTCATGCAGAATATGACCCATGTGAAATTTTGAGATGCCTACTGCCTTAGATATTTTGCGTAACTTCAGTCGTCGGTCTTCAAATACGAGATCGTGGGTTTTTTCATGTTATCCTCCGTGGAATCCGTTTTCAGGGCATCTGGGTGTGACGTATCAAAAATCGACGTACGACTACATTTAGGCCCAAACGAGACGGGCCACTCTGCAGCGCTACTCTGTGGATCCACAAAGCAGCTTCCGATGATTTACTGTGGGTTCTTATGTGAAGTGGACGTCGCGCCCCAGATGAGTGACGGTGGCCAGCCACAGTCGCCGAGCCTCACCGCTAGTGGCGTCCACTAGTGGCAAACTCCATTCAGACGGATCACTTTTGTAGCTACCGCAGATGTTTACGAGAATTTATAGGATGAGCACCTAAAATGAATTTCGATTCGGAACGGTTTTTTATTGAAGTGCAAAACAGGTCGGATATATGTGATACAAGAACCCTAGGGTATATTTATGGGCATTCAAAGGAAAAGCGTGGGACGTCATCTTTGAATTATTTGTTTCTGTGTTAAAGAAGGTAGCCCTATCGAAAAGAATAAATCCCATAAGCAGTGTTTTCTCTATTTATATTTACATTTTATTATACATTGGATGCATTTGAACTGAACAAAACAAATACAATCTTGTTTGTTTATTTATGTTAAATAGTGGGGTCCCATCCTAGGTCAAAAAAGGTTTTATTGTTTGTTGTTGAAAACAAAACGATGAGATATCAGTTAAAAGGGGGTTGCAAGCTAACATGTTTTTCACTTTCACTCAATTGTCGGGTTGTGTCAAACTACTTTACGCCTGTAGAATACCCGATGTACTGGTTGATTTTTTATGTGCTTCTTTCTGTGATATAGCTGTTTTTGTCTGGTTCTTCTTAATTCCATTTATGGAGTTTATTGGTATTTTTTCAAAAGCGTTGAAATTTAATAAAATATTTAAAACTATGGACATTACAAACACTGACTTTGACGAACACACTTTTTTAAAAGATTATTAGCCGGCAAGTTTTTAATAATTTGAACAAGCTTACTTTTTTTTCTCACTCATTACATTAAACACCGCACCCTTCCAAACGATCCACTTCGCAACGTAGTCGCCGGCGCTAGAAAATCGCCTGTTTCAGCCACTCTGTGGATCCACAGAGTAGCGCTGCAGAGTGGCCCGTCTGGTTTGGGCCTTAAGCTCCTGAAACCAATTTTTGACGGTCGTCTTCGAAAGAGAAGACCGTTATTGCTGTTTACGTTTTTTTTTTAAATCCCCAAACACGCCCGTTTATACACGCGGTAAAAGCAAAACTAAAAGTCCGATTGGTCTAAGCGCTTGTCCATATGAGGGCGATTTGCCAGCGGTTAACGCCGCGGTTAGCCGACGTTTGTACCGTACACATGACAGCGTTTGACTGGCGGTCCCGTTCCTCCCCTAGTGACTTACAACCTCCCCTTATACATAATGTAAGTTTATAATACAGCTCCCGGAGCGAACCATGGCCGATGAGAAACGCTGTCGTCGGTCGTACACCCAACCTAAACTCTATGCAGAGAGCATTTCTCTCATCGGCCAAGGTTCGTTCCGGGAGCTGTATATTACACACAACGAAAAAGTCTAGGGATATTTTTATAAATAGACGTATTTTGTTTATCTGTAATCATCTTAAAAAAAGTAATACAAAATTTGTAGTTTAAATTGTTGTTTAATATGTCAAAAACCATAAATTGCAAAAAAAAACAGAAAATTGGAGCAAAAAATATTGCAAATCACCCATGTTCCACATACCACCATAAAATGTCAAAAATACTAAATATAACCTTAAAATAAAGTATGGCCACCACGTTGGTTTATCACAGCTCTACATCTACTGTTCATGCTCCGAATCACATTGTTAATGTCTGCTTGAGGTAGTTGTGTCCATTGTTCTCTCAGATGCTCTTTTAATTGAAACTCAGTGTAGATATTGCCCATCTGTGGAGTAATTCTTTGTTGGAGCATGTCCCATACATGCTCAATGGGAATCAAGTCCTGTGATTGTGCTGGCAACGGCAATACATCAATACCCTCATTATCCAACCAGTTTGTTACAATTTGCGCAACATGTGGTCGAGCATTATCATGCATAAAGTAAAAATTTTCTCCAACATCATCAGCAAACGGGCGCACAACAGGTTCAAGAATAGTGTCCAAATATTGCTGACTTCTGAGAAAGCCACGTGGGAAAATGAGGTTAGTTCTTCCGTCAATCATGATTCCGCCCCATACCATTAATGTACCACCTCTGTATGCATACACTTCTTGAAGATGTCGTAATCGTTCTCCATTTCCGGGTCGTCTCCAAACTCTTGTCCGGCGAGAATCTGGATGAAATCCATATCTAGAATCGTCACTAAACCAAACTGTGGCCCAGTCATTGTCAGTCCAATTCTGAAACTCTTGGTTAATCTTGCAGCGCGATTGCCTCTATATAGAGGTGGACATCTCAGTGGTCTCCGACTACGAAGATTGGCTTCATGGAGACGATTCCTCACAGTACTGCGGCTAATTGTTACATTATGTGCAAGCTGTAATTCATTAACCAGCTCGGATGCCATGATTGTTGGCTGCCTTCTGGCATTTAAAATTAAATGTCGCTCTACAACCGTCTCGACAGTGTCTCTAAACCGACGCCACAAACGACTTACGACGCTTTGGGAGACACCCAGCTGGTCAGTCGTTGCATGGTAAAAAGACAATATCTTTAACTTACCTATTAAGCAAGAATGGTATAAAGTGACTAAAATTAAAAATGAACAAAACATAAAAATGTCGATTTTTTTATCCCTTATAAAAACATTCTAAAACACGTATTGCTATCAGTTTTACATTTTTTTTGGTAAGAAGTAAGTGTCTGTATCAGCAATTATAGTACAAGCAAATTTATATGGTCATGAAATTTCTGTCATTGGTATTGTCAAATTACTAAAATATCCTTAGACTTTTGTGTTGTGTGTATAATCGTGACAGCTCAAACTATTCACTCCAATATAGTTTAATGTTAATGCAGACTTTTACTATACATACTTCTTCAAAGTTTTTGTTAACTGATGTAAGCAATTTGATAAGAATTAGTTGGTTTTCATTTAAGCTCACGAACGTGACTCTAATAACTAGAAACTATCTTAGCCAGGAAACTTTTACCTGATAAGAAACTTCCCCATATCCCTGAAAACATCTCTAACCGTAATAGCCCCCTAATCATCCTTATTCTACTTGTAATCGAAGTATCCCACACCTCGCCACAATCATCCCACTTTAGAATTCTATCCAGACTGAGTTTCTCTCTAACCATACTTATAGTCCATTTACTCACGGTTTTTGGTTCAAATTTTAAAGAACCACTTGAATTGACAAGAAATTTTTGGTATACACATAGCTGACATGTCAAAGAAAAAAGTCATATTGTGCCAATGTGTGCTTTTACTCTGGGGGTAAGTTTCACCTCTTCTCGGGGGTGAAAAATATACGGTCAGAATAAGTACGGAAATGGAAAAGTCTAATTCTAAGCAACTTTTGTTCTATAGCGTTTTTTCACTAAGCTAATACTTTTCGAGTTATTTGCGAGTGAATTTGTTCATTTTTCAATAAAAAAACCACTTTTTAGACCCTTTTTCGTAAATCAATCAAAAATTATGTATTTTATCAAAAAAAAACAATCTTTTTAGCAAAAATATAGCTTACAAAAAAGTTAAAAAAATGGAGTATAAATGAAATCTCTAGACCCAGTAGAAGCATAGTTGTAGCTAATAAAAAATAAATTCATATTCGTCAAATTCCAAATCGAACATTTCAACGTGAAATAACCAAAAAATGAAGCACTCTACGTGGAAAACTCATTATAATTTTTTTGAATTGTGTAAAAAAGGTTTATTTTTGTTTTTTTATAAAAGTTTCTAGCGTCAAAAGAAAGTAAGTTACTTTCAAAATAAAGTTGGCCTTTTTTTAATAAAAAAATAAAGAAAATCGCCACCTAATTAGCATCTAGAATGAAATTCCCGCTTTACAAGTTGATTTACCTATGTATTATTTATCTGATCTGTAAGTTTTATCAGTTTAAAGTTCTTATTTAAAAAAAATGGTTTTAAAGTAAATTTATTGTAATTTTGAAAAAATTGCGTTTTTTTCAAAATAACTTAAAAAATATTAGTGATACTAAACCTTAATGAGTAAAAAAATGTAGGTTTTTCTTTTATGAATATTTTGGATTTTTTGTTTTTCTATAAGACAAAAATTAATTAAGATATGGCTGTTTAAAATTTATATACACTCATGATCAGTGACTTTCAAGCTCTTTCAACTACAGCCCTTTCAAAAATAAGCTTTTTGAACCGATGAAACTTGCAGATCATATAAACAATACTTATATGAGTAAAGCAAGTTGTGAAGCAGTAACGATTAATTTCATTTGGGATGCTAATTAGGGGGTAATTTTCACGATTGTTTTACCAAAATAGGGGAACAACTTTATTTTGAGCGTACTTGCTTACTTTTGATGCTAAAAACTTTTTTAAAAAACAAAATAAAGCCTCTTTTAAACATTTTTAAAAAGTTAAGATGAGTTTTCCCAAAAAAGAATATGAACCTATTTTTCATTAGCTCCCACTCTGCTTTTGATATGTCTAGAAAGCTGATGTATACACCAATTTTTTCACTTTTTTATAAGCTATATTTTTGCTAAGAACCTTTTATTTTGGATAAAATACGTACTTTTTGAGTTATTTGCGAAAAACCAAAATGGTTTTTTGTTGAACAAGAAACATACTCAATCGCAAATATCTCCGAAAGTATTAACTTAGTGAAAAACACTATAAAATAAAGGTTGCTTAGAATTAGTTAGTTTATCCATTTCCGAACTTATTTTGAAGATATATTTTTTCACAAAAGCACGCATCGGCACAATATCACCTTTCTCTTTGATATGTTAGCTATGCGTGTGCCACATTTCATGTCAATCCAAGCGGTTCTTTAAAAGTCGGAGCAAAAACCGTGAGTAAATGGACTATCATACTGTGTCTCTCTCTAACCATACTTATAATTATTTCCCGTTGTTGCAGGGTTTGGGGCTGCAGGATAATGGAGGTCTGGGGAGCAGTAGTGGAGGAGCCGTTTCCCACTTCGAACCACAGGTGGCCATGTTGTGCGATTCGGGGATGCACGGACAAGAGGCCTACCATCCCAAGTACATGACGGAGCAGGGAGAATGGGTTTCCGACCTCTATTCCAAAGCAACGTGTTACAAAGATAAAATGGACATTCTCAACTACTGCAAAAAGGTAAGGCTTAGTATTTAATCAGCTAGGTATCACGTATTTGGTCCGCTCTCTTGTGGTTGCGGTATTTTCCCTTAATATAATATGCATCAGACGGCTAATATCCCTAATCTTAATGGGAATATTCGGTACCTATTAAATAAATTCGAGAACAAAATATAACTAAATAACTTATTTTTGTACTTCTTTAGTAATAGCAAGTTCTAAAACTGTTTTCTTGTGGCATGTTAAATAATATAGTATTTTGTTTATGGGATTGAGCCACAATTGTTGGTGTAATGAAAATTACATTTCTTAATTAACTATTGTTTGATGTTTCGATTTCCACTCCGGAAATCGTCTTCAGAAAATTAAAAAGAAAATTTAGGCCTGAAAAATTCTGCGAAAATTCTAACAACCTTTTTAGGTTGTGTGTATCTTCCTTGCAAATGAAATATTGGCCTCGATCGTAATAGTCTAAGAGCTAGCAACGTTTTCGAAAAACTATTTTAAGACAGCTGATTCTTTCATATTGTAGCGTGATTAGTGTAATTACTTCTAATTACAATAAAACTAGCGGTTCGTAATTTATATACGACTTTATTTATACAAGTTTACTTTACCAACTTTAGCTTAAGACTAACGCTATTTACAAATATGTCCTATTTATATATGCGATACAGATATTCCAGAAATATCTATATATCTCCAGCTATGTCCATGTGACTCGACCGCTTGCACGTCATCGGCGCTGCATCGGCGTATCTCGAAACATCGATAGTGTTCTGTCTGTGCGGAGACGGGAGCTGGTATACGAGGGTAGGTCAATAATTATTTTGTTACACTGCTCCCCTCTTAAGATCTGAGCGTCCCGATCAGCAACTCTAGATGGCCCAGGATGGCGGACTCTACAGGATTCTCCAGCTCTGCATACACCCCTAGAAAAGAAGTAACAGTCTACTGTCTTTGAAGGGTATGACATCTTCGGGTTCATGCAACACACAGTAATCCGTACGCCAGTTTCTCTGAAGATCACTTCCAGCATGCTTCTCACAATCTTCCAATCCAGATTTTCTACTGCATGGCCCATTTTTGGTAAAGCCAAATCTTTGATGTCATAATTACAGACCATTTTCTTCAAATTAGTTAGAGCACGCCATATGTTCTCGTAGCTTGGCGTGTCCGTATAAGACTTCCTGGTCACTATATACAGCAAAGATCGAGGACCATCTTCCAATCGCAATACTCTTCCAATTTTAGGTTGTTGATTCCTTAACTCGTCCAGGCGGCCGAACTTTCTATTGAATACGGACGAGATTCCTTTAGTCATCTCGAGGTCTTGGGCAACACAGTGGGCTAGAGAGACGTTTTCTGGAACACCAAACAGATCTTGCTGAACTTCTGTGGTCACGCCGAATCTAGCACTCTTTCTTTCTGCGTAATTTGACATAAATTCCTTAAAACTTGGCTGTGGTGCATCTTTCATCTCCTGTTGGAGGACTCGGGCTTCCTCTGTTTCATTTGAGCCAGCATATGGTGCAAGACGATTTATGTGAATAACTTTTGGTTTACCGTTTGGTAACTTCTTAATTCTGTATATTACGTCATTTATTTTCTTCTTAACTTCATACGGAGCTTCCCATTGTCTTTGCAGTTTAGGACACAGGCCTCGACGACGTTGTGGATTATAAAGCCAGACAAGATCACCTACTTCGAAGCTTTCATTCTTGCAGCGAGAATCATATTGATCTTTCATTCTGTCACTGGCTATCTGGATGTGTTGTCGGGCAAGTTCATGAATGTTGTTCATTCGTAACTTCAGGCGGTCTACGTATTCTTCGCCTGCAACATATTCCTCGGAAGGTCTGCAGCCAAACTCTAGGTCGCAGGGCAAACGAACTTCACGACCCAACATCAGGCAGGTTGGTGTTTGACCTGTAGTTTCATTCACGGCCTAGCGGTAGGCCATCAGGAATAAATGAATGTGTTGGTCCCAATCTCGCTGATGTTCAGATACAACTTTGGACAAGTGTTTACCCATCGTTCGGTTCATCCTCTCGACCATTCCATCTGATTGAGGATGCAGGGGTGTTGTTCTGGTCTTATTGGCACCAATCAATTTACAAACGTTTTGGAAAAGAGCTGACTCAAAGTTTCGCCCTTGGTCGGAGTGGATCTCCAAGGGAACACCAAATCGGCTGAAGAATTCTTTAACAAGTACCTCTGCAACGGTAGCAGCTTCTTGATTCGGTAATGCATAGGCCTCGGTCCATTTCGTAAAATAATCCATGGCTACCAGGATGTATTTATTTCCAGCATCAGTTTCTGGAAATGGACCTGCAATGTCGATTGCTACTCTTTCCATAGGACTGCCAACATTGTACTGTCTCATGGGTGCTCTCTTTTTACCAACTGGACCATTACCGGATGCACACAGTTCACATTTCTGGCACCATCTTCTTACATCATCTTTACAGTTCACCCAATAGAACCGTTCTCGAACCTTTTGCAGAGTCTTCGTAATACCAAAGTGTCCACCTGATGTACCGTCATGCAACTGACGCAATACTTCTGACACTTTACTTTTAGGTACAATCAACTGAAGCTTAGATTCTGTACCATCATCGTTCTCAAAGGTTCTGTACAGAAGATCATCTTTTAGTATCAGGCAATTCCATTGGCTCCAGTAGGCCTTGACTTCCGGACTACATGCACTAATGTTTTGCCAACTAGGTCTCTCACCTCGACGCATCCAATCCAATACTCTTTTTATACATGGATCGTCTTCTTGGGCTTCTTGTAACTGTTGTGGCTGCCATTGCTCATTAACGACGGTAGTTCGTCTCACAGGGCAAAGCTGTTCATCTACTTTAAGCCGGTGATTACAACTTTCACTGCATGGCCGTATCGAGGAAGCATCTGTATTTGAACCAACTCTTCCAGCCCTCTTCATGCGTCTCTTCGGCATCGTGTCACGAATCACCCTCCGTACCATTTCCACCAAACGTTCATCTTTTCTCTTATCGCCTTTTTCCACGGTTATTACTCGATTGTTTCGTGAAGCTTGGCTAGCTGCTTCGTGTTCCAAGGCAATAGCAAGTGCTTCATCTAAAACTTTCGGTCTTGCTAGTCGTAAAGCTTTCTGTAGTTCATTATCTTTCAGCCCATTGACGAAGGTATCTACTGCAATTTCTTCTAAAACGCTGTCTGGCACCTCTGGATAAGCCAACCGCACCACACGAGCCACATCTGCTTCAAATTCTTGCAGATTCTCACTTGCTCGTTGACTTCTACTTCGCAGTTGTGCTTTGTATACTTGTTGTAGATGGGCATCTCCATAGCGTTTTTCTAGACGAGTGAACAAGGTCTGGTAACAATTTTCTTGACCCTTGGGAATTGACCTTAATATATCTGCAGCATCACCTCGTAAAGCAGCAGTCAAGGAAACAGCCTTTTCTTGTTCGGTCCAATGATTGGCGGTCGCAATAGCTTCAAACTGTCTAAGATATATGGACCAAGAGGACTTTCCATCAAATGGTGGTAATTTGAATCTCATATTATGCGACGTTTCGTCTCTCGGTAGTTCATCTTTCACTAAAGGATCTAACGTTGCTGCATTAACTGATGGTTGTACTTTTGTATCGGTTATCCTGCTCTCTAGCTGTTTGATCTTTTCTTCTACGGTCTCTACACTTTTCTGCATCTTATCGAATGTTCTAGAAACTTCTTCAAATTTCTCATTGTTTTGTTTACAAACTTCTTCTAGTTTTTCGTTGTTTTGCCTACAGACCTCTTTAATTATTTGAGAAGTCTCATCGAATCTTTTAGCAACATTTTCGAATTTCTCGTCGCTTTTTCTACTAACTTCTTCAAGTTTCTCGTCGCTTCTTCTAGAAGTTTCATCGATCTTTTGAGAAATGGTTTCGAATTTCTCATTATTTATCTTAGAAGTATCATTGATCGTTTCAGAAACAGTTTTTAATTTCGATAAGATTGCTTGTTCTGCTGACTGGAAGTGGAACGTCTTTGGGTCTTCTCCGTTCTTCGTGAGGACATCCTCGAGTCGTGCTTGTAGGACTATCTTGAGCCCACTGCTGTCCAGATCCCGTTCCTCGAGCTGTTCACGGAGCTGTTTTACTGTAAGTTCTTGTAGCAACATCTTTGGTCGGCACACACGTACTTTCCAAAATGTCTTTTAACAGTCTTTCCGAATACCGAACAATCAACGCACTTTAACTATTCCCGACGAATAAAGTCCAAAAGTATTTTAAAGTCTCTCTGTAATTCACTTATTTATATCGCACTAAGTTAACCGAACACCGACACCAACTGTAGCGTGATTAGTGTAATTACTTCTAATTACAATAAAACTAGCGGTTCGTAATTTATATACGACTTTATTTATACAAGTTTACTTTACCAACTTTAGCTTAAGACTAACGCTATTTACAAATATGTCCTATTTATATATGCGATACAGATATTCCAGAAATATCTATATATCTCCAGCTATGTCCATGTGACTCGACCGCTTGCACGTCATCGGCGCTGCATCGGCGTATCTCGAAACATCGATAGTGTTCTGTCTGTGCGGAGACGGGAGCTGGTATACGAGGGTAGGTCAATAATTATTTTGTTACAATATATTGTTCCCTATGCTTCCTCGAACACTGTACCGGTCATCTGGCTGCTGATACAGGTTGGGTTCATTACTGCGCAGCACACCTGTACAGGTAAATACAAAATCAGGGTGATTGATTAGTGTGATAACGCTTAGTA